>NW_028225181.1:21343557-21408557 GCF_052327205.1 Somniosus microcephalus | reverse complement strand
ATACATTTATGGTTGAACACATAAACACAGATCTATTCATACAGTGTATAAACAGGTAGATCCCTGAGTGTATAAATATACATTCGCATTATTTATATATACTCTTTTCTTAGGTTTCTATAGTATCTGTTATTCTATATATAAACCCCCCGAACCCTTTGATTAGATTCCAGCCTGTAACTCACTCCCGGGTATCTGTTATTCTATATATAAACACCCCCTCAAGCCCCTCGATTAGATTCCAGCCTGTAACTCACTCCCGGGTATCGGTTATTCTATATATAAACACCCCCGAACCACCCGATTAGATTCCAGCCTGTAACGCACTCCCGGGTATCTGTTATTCTATATATAAACACCCCCGAACCACCCGATTAGATTCCAGCCTGTAACGCACTCCTGGGCATCTGTTATTCTATATATAAACACCCCCGAATCACCCGATTAGATTCCAGCCTGTAACTCACTCCCAGGTATCTGTTATTCGATATATAAACACCCCCGAACTCCTCGATTAGATTCCAGCCTGTAACTCACTCCCGGGTATCTGTTATTCTATATATAAACACCCCCAAACCCCTCGATTAGATTCCAGCCTGTGGCTCACTCCCGGGTATCTGTTATTCTATATATAAAGCACCCGAATCCCTCGATTAGATTACAGCCTGTAACTCACTCCCGGGTATCTGTTATTCTATATATAAACCCCCCGAACCCCTCGATTAGATTCCAGCCAGTAACTCACCCCCGGGTATCTGTTATTCTATATATAAACCCCCGAAGCCCTCGATTAGATTCCAGCCTGTAACTCACTCCCGCGTATCCGTTATTCTATATATAAACCTCCCGAACTCCTCGATTAGATTCCAGCCTGTAACTCACTCCCGGGTATCCGTTATTCTATATATAAACCTCCCGAACCCCTCGATTAGATTCCAGCCTGTAACTCACTCCCGGGTATCTGTTATTCTATATATAAACCCCCGAAGCCCTCGATTAGATTCCAGCCTGTAACTCACTCCCGGGTATCTGTTATTCTATATATAAACACCCCCGAACCCCTCGATTAGATTCCAGCCTGTAACTCACTCCCGGGCATCAGTTATTCTATATATAAACCCCCGAAGCCCTCGATTAGATTCCAGCCTGTAACTCACTCCCGGGTATCTGTTATTCTATATATAAACCCCCGAAGCCCTCGATTAGATTCCAGCCTGTAACTCACTCCCGGGTATCTGTTATTCTATATATAAACCCCCCGAACCCCTCGATTAGATTCCAGCCTGTAACTCACTCGCGGGTATCAGTTATTCTATATATAAACCCCCCGAACCCCTCGATTAGATTCCAGCCTGTAACTCACTCCCGGGTATCAGTTATTCTATATATAAACCCCCGAACCCTTCGATTAGATTCCAGCCTGTAACTCACCTCTGGGTATCTGCTTTTCCATATATAAACCCCCCCGAACCCCTCGATTAGATTCCAGCCTGTAACTCACTCCCGGGTATCTGTTATTCGATATATAAACCCCCCGACCCCTCGATTAGATTCCAGCCTGTAACTCACTCCGGGTATCAGTTATTCTATATATAAACCCCCGAACCCCTCGATTAGATTCCGGCCTGTAACTCACTCCGGGTATCTGTTATTCTATATATAACCCCCCCGAACCCCTCGATTAGATTCCAGCCTGTAACTCACCCCCGGGTATCTGTTATTCTGTATATAAACCCCCCGAACCCCTCGATTAGATTCCAGCCTGTAACTCAATCCCGGGTATCTGTTATTCTATATATAAACCCCCCGAACCCCTCGATTAGATTCCAGCCTGTAACTCACTCCCGGGTATCTGTTATTCTATATATAAACCCCCCGAACCCCCCGATTAGATTCCAGCCTGTAACTCACTCCCGGGTATCCGTTATTCTATATATAAACCCCCCCGAAACCCTCGGTTAGATTCCAGCCTGTAACTCACTCCTGGGTATCTGTTATTCGATATATAAACCACCCGAACTCCTCGATTAGATTCCAGCCTGTAACTCACTCCCGGGTATCTGTTATTCTATATATAAACCCCCGAACCCCTCGATTAGATTCCAGCCTGTAACTCACTCCCGGGTATCCGTTATTCTATATATAAACCCCCCGAACTCCTCGATTAGATTCCAGCCTGTAACTCACTCCCGGGTATCCGTTATTCTATATATAAACCCCCCCGAACCCCTCGATTAGATTCCAGCCTGTAACTCACTCCCGGGTATCTGTTATTCTATATATAAACCCCCCGAACCCCTCGATTAGATTCCAGCCTGTAACTCACACCCAGGTATCAGTTATCCTATATATACACCCCCGAACCCTTCGATTAGATTCCAGCATGTAACTCACTCCCGGGTATCCGTTATTCTATATAACCCCCCCCCGAACCCCTCGATTAGATTCCAGCCTGTAGCTCACTCCCGGGTATCTGTTATTCTATATATAAACCCCACCGAACCCTCGATTAGATTCCAGCTTGTAACTCACTCCCGAGTATCAGTTATTCTATATATAAACACCCCCGAACTCCTCGATTAGATTCCAGCCTGTAACTCACTCCCGGGTATCTGTTATTCTATATATAAAACCCCCGAAGCCCTCGATTAGATTCCAGCCTGCAACTCAGTCCCGGGTATCTGTTATTCTATATATAAACCCCCCGAACCCCTCGATTAGATTCCAGCCTGTCACTCACTCCCGGGTATCCGTTATTCTATATATATACACCCCAGAACTACTCGATTAGATTCCAGCTTGTAAGCCTCTCCCGGGTATCTGTTATTCTATATATAAACCCCCCCCCGAACCCCTCGATTAGATTCCAGCCTGTAACTCACTCCCGGGTATCCGTTATTCTATATATAAACCCCCCCGAACCCCTCGATTAGATTCCAGTCAGTAAATGACACCCGGGTATCTGTTATTCTATATATAAACCCCCCCCCGAACCGCATGATTAGATTCCAGCCTGTAACTCTGTCCCAGGTATCCGTTATGCAATATATATATACGTCCGCATTGCTCGATTAGATTCCAGCCTGTAACTCACTCCCGGGTATCTGTTATTCTATATATATAGTACACCCCCGAACTCCTCGATTAGATTCCAGCCTGTAACTCACTCCCGGGTATCTCTTATTCTATATATATATATACACCCCCGAACTCCTCGATTAGATTCCAGCCTGTAACTCACTCCCGAGTATCTGTTATTCTATATATAAACCCCCCGAACCCCTCGATTAGATTCCAGCCTGTAACTCACTCCCGGGTATCTGTTATTCTATATATAAACCCCACCGAACCCCTCGATTAGATTCCAGCCTGTAACTCACCCCTGGGTATCTGTTATTCTATATATAAACACCCCCGAACCCCTCGATTAGATTCCAGCATGTAACTCACTCCCGGGTATCAGTTATTCTATATATAAACCCCCCGAACCCCTCGATTAGATTCCAGCCTGTAACTCACTCCCGGGTATCTGTTATTCTATATATAAACCCCCCGAACCCCTCGATTAGATTCCAGCCTGTAACTCACTCCCGGGTATCTGTTATTCTATATATAAACCCCCCGAACCCCTCGATTAGATTCCAGCATGTAACTCACTCCCGGGTATCAGTTATTCTATATATAAACCCCCCGAACCCCTCGATTAGATTCCAGCCTGTAACTCACTCCCGGGTATCTGTTATTCTATATGTAAACCCCCCGAACCCCTCGATTAGATTCCAGCCAGTAACTCACTCCCGGGTATCTGTTATTCTATATATAAACCCACCGAACCCCTCGATTAGATTCCAGCCTGTAACTCACTCCCGAGTATCTGTTATTCTATATATAAACCCCCCCGAACCCCTCGATTAGATTCCAGCCTGTAACTCACTCCCGGGTATCCGTTATTCTATATATAAACACCCCCGAACCCCTCGATTAGATTCCAGCCTGTAACTCACTCCCGGGTATCGGTTATTCTATATATAAACCCCCCCCGAACCCCTCGATTAGATTCCAGCCTGTAACTCACTCCCGGGTATCGGTTATTCTATATATAACCCCCCCCCGAACACCTCGATTAGATTCCAGCCTGTAACTCGCTCCCGGGTATCCGTTATTCTATATATAAACACCCCCGAACCACTCGATTAGATTCCAGCCTGTAACTCACTCCCAGGTATCTGTTATTCTATATATAAACCCCACCGAACCCCTCGATTAGATTCCAGCCTGTAACTCACTCCCGGGTATCGGTTATTCTATATATAAACCCCCCCCGAACCCCTCGATTAGATTCCAGCCTGTAACTCACTCCCGGGTATCCGTTATTCTATATATAAACACCCCCGAACCACTCGATTAGATTCCAGCCTGTAACTCACTCCCAGGTATCTGTTATTCTATATATAAACCCCACCGAACCCCTCGATTAGATTCCAGCCTGTAACTCACTCCCGGGTATCTGTTATTCTATATATAAACCCCCCCGAACCCCTCGATTAGATTCCAGCCTGTAACTCACTCCCGGGTATCCGTTATTCTATATATAAACCCCACCGAACCCCTCGATTAGATTCCAGCCTGTAACTCACTCCCGAGTATCCGTTATTCTATATATAAACCCCACCGAACCCCTCGATTAGATTCCAGCCTGTAACTCACTCCTGGGTATCTGTTATTCTATATATAAACCCCACCGAACCCCTCGATTAGATTCCAGCCTGTAACTCACTCCCGGGTATCTGTTATTCTATATATAAACCCCCCGAACCCTCGATTAGATTCCAGCCTGTAACTCACTCCCGGGTATCTGTTATTCTATATATAAACCCCCCGAACCCCTCGATTAGATTCCAGCATGTAACTCACTCCCGGGTATCAGTTATTCTATATATAAAGCCCCCGAACACCTCGATTAGATTCCAGCCTGTAACTCACTCCCGGGTATCTGTTATTCTATATGTAAACCCCCCGAACCCCTCGATTAGATTCCAGCCAGTAACTCACTCCCGGGTATCTGTTATTCTATATATAAACCCACCGAACCCCTCGATTAGATTCCAGCCTGTAACTCACTCCCGAGTATCTGTTATTCTATATATAAACCCCCCCGAACCCCTCGATTAGATTCCAGCCTGTAACTCACTCCCGGGTATCCGTTATTCTATATATAAACACCCCCGAACCCCTCGATTAGATTCCAGCCTGTAACTCACTCCCGGGTATCGGTTATTCTATATATATACACCCCCGAATCCCTCAATTAGATTCCAGCCTGTAACTCACTCCCGGGTATCTGTTATTCTATATATAATCCCCCGAACCCCTCGATTAGATTCCAGCCAGTAACTCACCCCCGGGTATCTGTTATTCTATATATAAACCCCCGAACCCCTCGATTAGATTCCAGCCTGTATCTCACTCCCAGGTATCTGTTATTCTATATATAAACACCCCCGAACCCCTCGATTAGATTCCAGCCTGTAACTCACTCCCGGGTATCGGTTATTCTATATATATACACCCCCGAATCCCTCAATTAGATTCCAGCCTGTAACTCACTCCCGGGTATCTGTTATTCTATATATAATCCCCCCGAACCCTCGATTAGATTCCAGCAGTAACTCACCCCGGGTATCTGTTATTCTATATATAAACCCCCGAACCCCTCGATTAGATTCCAGCCTGTATCTCACTCCCAGGTATCTGTTATTCTATATATAAACACCCCCGAATTCCTCGAAAAGATTCCAGCCAGTAACTCACCCCCGGGTATCTGTTATTCTATATATAAACCCCACCGAACCCCTCGATTAGATTCCAGCCTGTAACTCACCCCCGGGTATCAGTTATTCTATATATAAACACCACCGAACCCCTCGATTAGATTCCAGCCTGTAACTCACTCCCGGGTATCTGTTATTCTATATATAAACCCCACCGAACCCCTCGATTAGATTCCAGCCTGTAACTCACTCCCGGGTATCTGTTATTCTATATATAAACCCCACCGAACCCCTCGATTAGATTCCAGCCTGTAACTCACTCCCGGGTATCTGTTAATTTATATATAAACACCCCCGAATCCCTCAATTAGATTCCAGCCTGTAACTCACTCCCGGGTATCTGTTATTCTATATAAACACCCCCGAACCCCTCGATTAGATTCCAGCCTGTAACTCACTCCCAGGTATCTGTTATTCTATATATAAACACGTCCGAACCTCTCGATTAGATTCCAGCCTGTAACTCACCCCCGGGTATCTGTTATTCTATATATAAACACCCCCGAACCCCTCGATTAGACTCCAGCCTGTAACTCACTCCCGGGTATCTGTTATTCCATATATAAACACCCCCGAACCCCTCGATTAGATTCCAGCCTGTAACTCACTCCCGGGTATCAGTCATTCTGCATATAAACACCCCCGAACCCCTCGATTAGATTCCAGCCTGTAACTTACTCCTGGGTGTCTGTTATTCTATATATAAACCCCACCGAACCCCTCGATTAGATTCCAGCCTGTAACTCACTCCCGGGTATCAGTTATTCTATATATAAACCCCCAAACCCCTCGATTAGATTCCAGCCTGTAACTCACTCCCGGGTATCTGTTATTCTATATATAAACCCCCCCGAATCCTTTGATTAGATTCCAGCCTGTAACTCACCCCTGGGTATCTGTTATTCTATATATAAACACCCCCGAATCCCTCGATTAGATTCTAGCCTTTAACTCACTCCCGGGTATCAGTTATTCTATATATAAACCCCCTAGAACCCCTCGATTTGATTCCAGCCTGTAACTCACTCCCGGGTATCTGTTATTCTATATAAAAACCCCGAACCCGTCGATTAGATTCCAGCCTGTAACTCACCCCCCGGGTATCTGTTATTCTATATATAAACCCCCCCGAACTCCTCGATTAGATTCCAGCCTGTAACTCACTCCCGGGTATCTGTTATTCTACATATAAACCCCTCGAGCCCCTCGATTAGATTCCAGCCTGTAACTCACTCCCGAATATCCAATATTCTCTGCATCAATGTTCCCCAAACCTCCTGGAATTCTGGATTTCGGCAGCGATGCAGCCTCCACAGTCGAATAGCCTGCTGCCATTCTGTGTTTGGACCTCATGCCTGTGGCTTCTCAGGCAGGGTAACGGGGTGGGGCAAGGGCAGTTAGCACCTGTGGAAACTGATCCCCAGTGAGAGTCGTGGGTATGGGAGGGAGTGACAGACCGTAGCGCGGCCTCAAAGGCAATTTCACTCCTCCCCCGCCCCTCCTGCGAAGCCCAGCGGGGCAGCTCAACGGGCTGATTGGCCTCTGGAGTCCGTGACTTCCTTTTTTGTGGCTGTTGCTACTGCAAGCATTTCTCTCTTGTCTGCAAGGCCTCTCTCTCTCTCTCTCTCTCCGCAACACTCAGGAGAACTGACAGTATCGAGCTGGCCGTAGAGAGAGAGAGAGCGAGAAGGAGAGAGAGAGAGAGACAGAGAGAGTGTGAGAAACAGAGTGTGAGATAGAGAGAGGAGAGAGACAGAGAGAGACAGAGACAAAGAGAGAGCGACAGAGAGAGAGACAGAGAGAGACAGAGAGAGAGACAGAGAGGAAGAGAGAGAGAGAGACAGAGAGAGGGAGAGTGAGGGAGAAACAGAGAGAGAGAGAGACAGAGACAGAGAGAGAGAGAAACAGAGAGAGAGACAGAGAGAGAGACAGAGAGGAAGAGAGAGAGAGAGACAGAGAGAGGGAGAGTGAGGGAGGAACAGAGAGAGAGAGAGACAGAGACAGAGAGAGAGAGAGACAGAGAGAGAGACAGAGAGAGAGACAGAGAGGAAGAGAGACTCGTGAGCAGGAGGCCTGATCAAAGTTCCGTTTTTTCTTGTCGTCCTCAACCGTTTAAGCTCCTTTCCTGGAGTGAGAGTCTGGGTCCGCGATGGTGAGGTAAGGCTCCGGCTGTTTGTCTGTCTGTGTGTCGGACCCATGCAGCACCCAGTCAGGGCTGAGGACACCCGGCCCCTCTTTGCTCAATTGCGATGTCTCCACTCTACCTCCTCTGGCCAACCTCCCCGACCCTGGGTACCTGCTCACAGGGCCTCTCACACGGCCCAGCATGGGCTAACATGGACCAACACGGGCCAACACGGGCTAACACAGGCTAACATGGGCCAGCACGGGCTAACACGGATCAACACGAGCCAACACAGGCTAACACGAGCCAGCATGGCATAACACGGGCATACAAAGACCAGCTCAGCTGACATGGCCCAACATGCATCCCTAGCCTATCCCTGTCTCCACCTGGGAATGAGGAACAATGGACAACAATCTACATTGAATGGACACTGTGTCTGAAAATGTCTCTGGGAGTAAAGATAAGCTGAAAAGGGACTAATTCACAAGGTGCTTATCAAGTCTAGTGTAGAGGGAGCTTTACTCTGTATCTAACCCGTGCTGTACCTGCCCTGGGAGTGTTGATGGGACAGTGTAGAGGGAGCTTTACTCTGTATCTAACCCGTGCTGCACCTGCCCTGGGAGTGTTTGATGGGACAGTGTAGAGGGAGCTTTACTCTGTATCTAACCCGTGCTGCACCTGCCCTGGGAGTGTTTGATGGGACAGTGTAGAGGGAGCTTTACTCTGTATCTAACCCGTGCTGCACCTGCCCTGGGAGTGTTTGATGGGACAGTGTAGAGGGAGCTTTACTCTGTATCTAACCCGTGCTGTACCTGTCCTGGGAGTGTTTGATGGGACAGTGTAGAGGGAGCTTTACTCTGTATCTAACCCGTGCTGTACCTGCCCTGGGAGTGTTCGATGGGACAGTGTAGAGGGAGCGTTACTCTGTATCTAACCCGTGCTGTACCTGTCCTGGGAGTGTTTGATGGGAGTGTAGAGGGAGCTTTACTCTGTATCTAACCCATGCTGTACCTGCCTGGGAGTGTTTGATGGGACAGTGTAGGGGGAGCTTTACTCTGTATCTAACCCGTGCTGTACCTGCCCTGGGAGTGTTTGATGGGACAGTGTAGAGGGAGCTTTACTCTGTATCTAGCCCATGCTGTACCTGCCCTGGGAGTGTTTGATGGGACAGTGTAGGGGGAGCTTTACTCTGTATCTAACCCGTGCTGTACCTGCCCTGGGAGTGTTTGATGGGACAGTGTAGAGGGAGCTTTACTCTGTATCTAACCCGTGCTGTACCTGCCCTGGGAGTGTTTGATGGGACAGTGTAGAGGGAGCTTTACTCTGTATCTAACCCGTGCTGCACCTGCCCTGGGAGTGTTCGATGGGACAGCGTAGAGGGAGCTTTACTCAGTATCTAACCCGTGCTGCACCTGCCCCGGGAGTGTTTGACGGGACAGTGTAGAGGGAGCTTTACTCTGTATCTAACCCGTGCTGTACCTGCCCTGGGAGTGTTTGATGGGACAGCGTAGAGGGAGCTTTACTCAGTATCTAACCCGTGCTGCACCTGCCCCGGGAGTGTTTGACGGGACAGTGTAGAGGGAGCTTTACTCTGTATCTAACCCGTGCTGTACCTGCCCTGGGAGTGTTTGATGGGACAGTGTAGAGGGAGCTTTACTCTGTATCTAACCCGTGCTGTACCTGCCCTGGGAGTGTTTGATGGGACAGTGTAGAGGGAGCTTTACTCTGTATCTAACCCGTGCTGTACCTGCTCTGGGAGTGTTTGATGGGACAGCGTAGAGGGAGCTTTACTCAGTATCTAACCCGTGCTGTACCTGCCCTGGGAGTGTTTGATGGGACAGTGTAGCGGGAGCTTTACTCTGTATCTAACCCGTGCTGTACCTGCCCTGGGAGTGTTTGATGGGACAGTGTAGAGGGAGCTTTACTCAGTATCTAACCCGTGCTGTACCTGCCCTGGGAGTGTTCGATGGGACAGTGTAGAGGGAGCTTTACTCTGTATCTAACCCGTGCTGTACCTGCCCTGGGAGTGTTTGATGGGACGGCGTAGAGGGAGCTTTACTCAGTATCTAACCCGTGCTGTACCTGCCCTGGGAGTGTTTGATGGGACAGTGTAGAGGGAGCTTTACTCTGTATCTAACCCGTGCTGTACCTGCCCTGGGAGTGTTGGATGGGACAGTGGAGAGGGAGCTTTACTCTGTATCTAACCAGTGCTGTACCTGTCCTGGGAGTGTTTGATGGGACAGTGTAGAGGGAGCTTTACTCTCTATCTAACCCCATGCTGTACCTGCCCTGGGAGTGTTTGATGGGACAGTGTAGAGGGAGCTTTACTCTGTATCTAACCCGTGCTGTACCTGCCCTGGGAGTGTTTGATGGGACAGTGTAGAGGGAGCTTTACTCTGTATCTAACCCGTGATGTACCTGCACTGGGAGTGTTTGATGGGACAGTGTAGAGAGAGCTTTACTCTGTATCTAACCCGTGCTGTACCTGCCCTGAGAGTGTTTGATGGGACAGTGTAGAGGGAGATTTACTCTGTATCTAACCCGTGCTGTACCTGCCCTGGGAGTGTTTGATGGGACAGTGCAGAGGAAGTTTTACTCTTTATCTAACCCGTGCTGTACCTGCCCTGGGAGTGTTTGATGGGTCAGTGTTGAGGGAGCTTTACTCTGTATCTAACCCGTGCTGTACCTGCCCTGGGAGTGTTTGATGGGACAGTGTAGAGGGGGCTTTACTCTGTATCTAACCCGTGCTGTACCTGTCCTGGGAGTTTTTGATGGGACAGTGTAGAGTGACCTTTACTCTGTATCTAACCCGTGCTGTACCTGCCCTGGGAGTGTTTGATGGGACAGTGTAGAGGGAGCTTTACTCTGTATCTAACCCGTGCTGTACCTGCCCTGGGAGTGTTTGATGGGACAGTGTAGAGGGAGCTTTACTCTGTATCCAACCCGTGCTGTACCAGCCCTGGCCCTGGGAGTGTTTGATGGGACAGTGTAGAGGGAGCTTTACTCTGCATATAACCTGTGCTGTACCTGCCCTGGGAGGGTTTGATGGGACAGTGTAGAGGGAGCTTTACTCTGTATCTAACCCGTGCTGTAGCTGCCCTGGGAGTGTTTGATGGGACAGTGTAGAGGGAGCCTTACTCTGTATATAACCCGTGCGGCACCTGCCCTGGGAGGGTTTGATAGGACAGTGTAGAGGGAGCTTTACTCTGTATCTAACCCGTGCTGTACCTGCCCTGGGAGTGTTTGATGGGGCAGTGTAGAGGGAGCTTTACTCTGTATCTAACCTGTGCTGTAGCTGCCCTGGGAGTGTTTGATGGGGCAGTGTAGAGGGAGCTTTACTCTGTATCTATCCCGTGCTGCACCTGCCCTGGGAGGGATTGATGGGGCAGTGTAGAGGGAGCTTTACTCTGTATCTAACCCGTGCTGTACCTGCCCTGGGAGTGTTTGATGTGGCAGTGTAGAGGGAGCTTTACTCTGTATCTAACACGTGGTGTACCTGCTCTGGGAGTGTTTGATGGGGCAGTGTAGAGGGAGCTTTACTCTGTATCTAACCCGTGCTGTACCTGCCCTGGCAGTGTTTGATGGGACAGTGTAGAGGGAGCTTTACTCTGTATCTAACCCGTGCTGTACCTGCCCTGGGAGTGTTTGATGGGACAGTTGAGGGAGCTTTACTCTGTATCTAACCTGTGCTGTACCTGCCCTGGGAGTGTTTGATGGGACAGTGTAGAGGGAGCTTTACGCTCTATCTAACCCGTGCTGTACCTGCCCTGGGAGTGTTTGATGGGACAGTGTAGAGGGAGCTTTACTCTGTATATAATCTGTGCTGCACCTGCCCTGGGAGGGTTTGATGGGACAGTGTAGAGGGAGCTTTACTCTGTATCTAACCCATGCTGTACCTGCCCTGGGAGTGTTTGATGGGACAGTGCAGAGGGAGATTTACTCTGTATCTAACCCGTGCTGTACCTGCCCTGGGAGTGTTTGATGGGACAGTGTAGAGGGAGCTTTACTCTGTATCTAACCCGTGCTGTACCTGCCCTGGGAGTGTTTGATGGGACAATGTAGAGAGAGATTTACTCTGTATCTAACCCATGCTGTACCTGTCCTGGGACTTTTTGATGGGACAGTGTAGAGGGAGCTTTACTCTGTATCTAACCCGTACTGTATCTGCCCTGGGAGTGTTTGATGGGACAGTGTAGAGGGAGCTTTACTCTGTAACTAACCCGTACTGTACCTGCCCTGGGCGTGTTTGATGGGACAGTGTAGAGTTAGCTTTACTCTGTATCTAACCCGTGCTGTACCTGCCCTGGGAGTATTTGATGGGACAGTAGAGGGAGCTTTACTCTGTATCTAATCCATGCTGTACCTGCCCTGGGAGTGTTTGATGGGACAGTTTAGAGGGAGCTTTACTCTGTATCTAACCCATGCTGTACCTGTCCTGGGACTTTTTGATGGGACAGTGTAGAGGGAGCTTTACTCTGTATCTAACCCGTACTGTATCTGCCCTGGGAGTGTTTGATGGGACAGTTTAGAGGGAGCTTTACTCTGTATCTAACCCGCGCTGTACCTGCCCTGGAAGTGTTTGATGGGACAGTGTAGAGGGAGCTCTACTCTGTATCTAACCCGTGCTGTACCTGTCCTGGGAGTGCTTGATGGGAGACTGTAGAGGGAGCTTTACTCTGTATCTAACCTGTGCTGTACCTGCCCTGGGAGAGTTTGATGGGACAGTGTAGAGGGAGCTTTACTCTGTATCTAACACGTGCTGTATCTGTCCTGGCAGTGTTTGATGGGACAGTGTAGAGGGAGCTTTACTCTGTATCTAACACATGCTGTACCTGTCCTGTGAGTGTTTGATGGGACAGTGTAGAGGGAGCTTTGCTCTGTATCTAACCCGTGCTGTACCTGCCCTGGGAGAGTTTGATGGGACAGTGTAGAGGGAGCTTTACTCTGTATCTAACCCGTGCTGTACCTGCCCTGGGAGTGTTTGATGGGACTGTATAGAGTGAGCTTTACTCGGTATCTACCCCGTGCTTTACCTGCCCTGGGAGTGTTTGATGGGACTGTGTAGAGGGAGCTTTACTCTGTATCTAACCCGTGCTGTACCTGCCCTGGGAGTGTTTGATGGGGCAGTGTAAGAACATAAGAACATAAGAAATAGGAGCAGGAGTAGGCCAATCGGCCCCTCGAGCCTGCTCTGCCATTCAATAAGATCATGGCTGATCTGATCCTAACCGCCAATCCACTATCACAGAACCATCTCTTGAATCTAACAGAATTAGACACACGAAATAGGAGCAGGATCAGGCTACACGGCCCCTGAGCCCGCTCCGCTACCCACAGGGCCATGACCGATCCGAACCTAGACTCATGTCCAAATTCCTGCCCGCTCCCCGTAACCCTTAATTCCCTTTACTTCTAGGAAACTGTCTACTTCTGTTTTAAATTTATGTAATGATGTAGCTTCTACAGCTTTTTGGGGCAGCATATTCCATGGCCCTACCACCCTCTGAGTGAAGTAGTTCCGCCTCATCTCAGTATTGAAAGAGCAGCCCCTTATTCTAAGACTATGCCCCCTAGTTCTAGTTTCACCCATCATCGGGAACATCCTCCCTGCATCCACCCGATCCAACCCCTTCACAATCTTATATGTTTCAATAAGATCGCCTCTCATTCTTCTGAACTCCAATGAGTAGAATCCCAATCTACTCAACCTCTCCTCATATATCCATCCCCTCATCCCCGGGATTAACCGAGTGAACCTTCTTTGTACTGACTCGAGAGCAAGTATGTCCTTTCTTAAGTATGGACACCAAAACTGTACGCAGTATTCCAGGTGCGGCCTCACCAATACCTTGTACAACTGAAGCAATACCTCCCTATTTTTATATTCTATCCCCCTAGCAATTAAAGCCAACATTCCATTGGCCTTCTTAATCACTTGCTGCACCTGCATACTAACCTTTTGAGTTTCGTGCACCAGGACCCCCAGATCCCTTTGTACTTCAGTACTTTCCAGTTTCTTGCCATTAAGATAATAACTTGCGCTACGATTTTTCCTGCCAAAGTGCATAACCTCACACTTTCCAGTATTGTATTCCATCTGCCAAATCTCTGCCCACTTACTTAGCCTGCCGATGTCCCCTTGCAGGTTTTTTATGTCCTCCTCACACACTACTTTCCCTCCCATCTTAGTATCATCTGCAAACTTTGATATGTTACACTCGGTCCCCTCCTCCAAATCGTTAATATAGATTGTAAAGAGTTGGGGACCCAGCACTGACCCCTGCGGAACACCACTAGTTACTGATTGCCAGTCTGAGAATGAACCATTTATCCCAACTCTCTGCCTTCTGTTAGATAGCCAATCCTCTATCCATGCCAGAATATTACCCCCAATCCCGTGATTTTTTATCTTAAGCAATAATCTTTTGTGTGGCACCTTGTCAAATGCCTTTTGGATGTCTAAATACACTACGTCCACTGGTTCCCCTTTATCCACCCTATACGTTACTTCCTCAAAGAACTCCAGCAAATTTGTCAAACATGACTTCCCCTTCATAAAACCATGCTGACTTTGTCCTATTAAATTATGATTATCCAAATGTCCTGTTACTGTCTCCTTAATAATGGACTCCAAAATTTTACCTACCACAGATGTTAGGCTAACCGGTCTATAGTTTCCAGCCTTCTGTCTACTGCCCTTTTTAAATAAGGGTGTTACATTAGCAGTTTTCCAGTCTGCCGGGACCTTTGCCGAGTCCAGGGAGTTTTGGAAAATTATTACCAATGCATCCACAATCCCTACCGCCACTTTCCTCAAGACTCTAGGATGTAAGCCATCAGGTCCAGGTGATTTATCCGCCTTGAGTCCCATTATTTTACCGAGTACCACTTCCTTAGTGATTTTGATCGTGTTTAGCTCCTCCCCCCCTTTAGCCCCCTGTTTGTCCAGTGTTGGGATATTCTTAGTGTCTTCTACTGTAAAGACTGATATAAAATATTCATTCAGTGTTTTTGCCATCTCCATATTTCCCACCATTAATTTCCCGGTCTCATCCTCTAAGGGACCAACATTTACTTCAGCCACCCTTTTTCTTTTTATATAACTATAAAAACTCTTACTATCTGTTTTTATATTTTTTGCTAATTTACTTTCATAATCTATCTTCCCTTTCTTAATCAATCTTTTTGTTATTTTTTGCTGCCTTTTAAAGTTTTCCCAATCCTCTATCCTCCCACTAGATTTGGCTAC
Organism: Somniosus microcephalus; assembly: GCF_052327205.1. Lineage (NCBI taxonomy): Eukaryota > Metazoa > Chordata > Chondrichthyes > Squaliformes > Somniosidae > Somniosus > Somniosus microcephalus. The sequence continues at coordinate 21,393,349 of NW_028225181.1, read as the reverse complement.
CTTATATGCCCTTGTTTTTAGTCGAATACTATCCTTAATTTCTTTACTTAGCCACGGATGGATGTCTTTTCTTTTACACCCTTTTCTTCTCAGTGTAATATATTTTTTTTGGAAGTTGAAAAATAACTCCTTGAATGTACACCACTGATCATGCATCGTCTTACCCTTTAATCTATTTTCCCAATCCACTCTATTCAATTCCGCTCTCATACCTTCATAGTCTCCTTTATTCAAGCTTAGCAAGCTTGTTTGAGATCCAACCATCTCACCCTCTAATTGAATATGGAATTCAACCATGTTATGATCACTCATTCCAAGGGGATCCTTTACTAGGACATTTCTAATTAATCCCGTCTCGTTACACAGGACCAGATCTAAGGTTGCTTGCCCCCTGGTCGGTTCAGTTACATACTGCTCAAGAAACCCATCCCTAATACACTCAATGAACTCATCCTCAAGGCTGCTCTGCCCAATTTGATTTTTCCTGGGAGTGTTTGATGGGACAGTATAGAGGGAGCTTTACACTGTATCTAACCCGTGCTGTACCTGCCCTGGGAGTGTTTGATGGGACAGTGTAGAGGGAGCTTTACTCTGTATATAATCTGTGCTGCACCTGCCCTGGGAGGGTTTGATGGGACAGTGTAGAGGGAGCTTTACTCTGTATCTAACCCATGCTGTACCTGCCCTGGGAGTGTTTGATGGGACAGTGCAGAGGGAGATTTACTCTGTATCTAACCCGTGCTGTACCTGCCCTGGGAGTGTTTGATGGGACAGTGTAGAGGGAGCTTTACTCTGTATCTAACCCGTGCTGTACCTGCCCTGGGAGTGTTTGATGGGACAATGTAGAGGGAGATTTACTCTGTATCTAACCCATGCTGTACCTGTCCTGGGACTTTTTGATGGGACAGTGTAGAGGGAGCTTTACTCTGTATCTAACCTGTACTGTATCTGCCCTGGGAGTGTTTGATGTGGCAGTGTAGAGGGAGCTTTACTCTGTATCTAACACGTGGTGTACCTGCTCTGGGAGTGTTTGATGGGGCAGTGTAGAGGGAGCTTTACTCTGTATATAACCTGTGCTGCACCTGCCCTGGGAGGGTTTGATGGGACAGTGTAGAGGGAGATTTACTCTGTATCTAACCCGTGCTGTACCTGCCCTGGGAGTGTTTGATGGGACAGTGTAGAGGGAGCTTTACGCTCTATCTAACCCGTGCTGTACCTGCCCTGGGAGTGTTTGATGGGACAGTGCAGAGGGAGCTTTACTCTGTATAGAACCTGTGCTGCACCTGCCCTGGGAGAGTTTGATGGAACAGTGTAGAGTGAGCTTTACTCTGTATCTAACCCGTGCTGTACCTGCCCTGGGAGTGTTTGATGGGACAGTGTAGAGGGAGCTTTACTCTCTATCTAACCCGTGCTGTACCTGCCCTGGGAGTGTTTGATGGGACAGTGCAGAGGGAGCTTTACTCTGTATCTAACCCGTGCTGTACCTGCCCTGGGAGTGTTTGATGGGACAGTGTAGAGGGAGCTTTACTCTGTATCTAACCCGTGCTATACCTGCCCTGGGAGTGTTTGATGGGACAGTGTAGAGGGAGTTTTACTCTGTATCTAACCCGTGCTGTACCTGCCCTGGGAGTGTTTGATGGGACAATGTGAAGGGAGCTTTACTCAGTATCTAACCCATGCTGTATCTACCCTGGGAGTGTTTGATGGGACAGTGTAGAGGGAGCTTTACTCTGTATCTAACCTGTGCTGCACCTGCCCTGGGAGTGTTTGATGGGACAGTGTAGAGGGAGCTTTACTCTGTATCTAACCTGTGCTGCACCTGCCCTGGGAGTGTTTGATGGGACAGTGTAGAGGGAGCTTTACTCTGTATCTAACCCGTGCTGTACCTGCCCTGGGAGTGTTTGATGGGACTGTATAGAGTGAGCTTTACTCTGTATCTACCCCGTGCTTTACCTGCCCTGGGAGTGTTTGATGGGACTGTGTAGAGGGAGCTTTACTCTGTATCTAACCCGTGCTGTACCTGCCCTGGGAGTGTTTGATGGGACAGTGTAAGAACATAAGAACATAAGAAATAGGAGCAGGAGTAGGCCAATCGGCCCCTCGAGCCTGCTCCGCCATTCAATAAGATCATGGCTGATCTGATCCTAACCGCCAATCCACTATCACAGAACCATCTCTTGAATCTAACAGAATTAGACACACGAAATAGGAGCAGGATCAGGCTACACGGCCCCTGAGCCCGCTCCGCTACCCACAGGGCCATGACCGATCCGAACCTAGACTCCTGTCCAAATTCCTGCCCGCTCCCCGTAACCCTTAATTCCCTTTACTTCTAGGAAACTGTCTACTTCTGTTTTAAATTTATGTAATGATGTAGCTTCTACAGCTTTTTGGGGCAGCATATTCCATGGCCCTACCACCCTCTGAGTGAAGTAGTTCCGCCTCATCTCAGTTTTGAAAGAGCAGCCCCTTATTCTAAGACTATGCCCCCTAGTTCTAGTTTCACCCATCATCGGGAACATCTTCCCTGCATCCACCCGATCCAACCCCTTCACAATCTTATATGTTTCAATAAGATCGCCTCTCATTCTTCTGAACTCCAATGAGTAGAGTCCCAATCTACTCAACCTCTCCTCATTTATCCATCCCCTCATCCCCGGGATTAACCGAGTGAATCTTCTTTGTACTGACTCGAGAGCAAGTATGTCCTTTCTTAAGTATGGACACCAAAACTGTACGCAGTATTCCAGGTGCGGCCTCACCAATACCTTGTACAACTGAAGCAATACCTCCCTATTTTTATATTCTATCCCCCTAGCAATGAAAGCCAACATTCCATTGGCCTTCTTAATCACTTGCTGCACCTGCATACTAACCTTTTGAGTTTCGTGCACCAGGACCCCCAGATCCCTTTGTACTTCAGTACTTTCCAGTTTCTTGCCATTAAGATAATAACTTGCGCGACGATTTTTCCTGCCAAAGTGCATAACCTCACACTTTCCAGTATTGTATTCCATCTGCCAAATCTCTGCCCACTTACTTAGCCTGCCGATGTCCCCTTGCAGGTTTTTTATGTCCTCCTCACTCACTACTTTCCCTCCCATCTTAGTATCATCTGCAAACTTTGATATGTTACACTCGGTCCCCTCCTCCAAATCGTTAATATAGATTGTAAAGAGTTGGGGACCCAGCACTGACCCCTGCGGAACACCACTAGTTACTGATTGCCAGTCTGAGAATGAACCATTTATCCCAACTCTCTGCCTTCTGTTAGATAGCCAATCCTCTATCCATGCCAGAATATTACCCCCAATCCCGTGATTTTTTATCTTAAGCAATAATCTTTTGTGTGGCACCTTGTCAAATGCCTTTTGGAAGTCTAAATACACTACGTCCACTGGTTCCCCTTTATCCACCCTATACGTTACTTCCTCAAAGAACTCCAGCAAATTTGTCAAACATGGCTTCCCCTTCATAAAACCATGCTGACTTTGTCCTATTAAATTATGATTATCCAAATGTCCTGTTACTGTCTCCTTAATAATGGACTCCAAAATTTTACCTACCACAGATGTTAGGCTAACCGGTCTATAGTTTCCAGCCTTCTGTCTACTGCCCTTTTTAAATAAGGGTGTTACATTAGCAGTTTTCCAGTCTGCCGGGACCTTTGCCGAGTCCAGGGAGTTTTGGAAAATTATTACCAATGCATCCACAATCCCTACCGCCACTTCCCTCAAGACCCTAGGATGTAAGCCATCAGGTCCAGGTGAATTATCCGCCTTGAGTCCCATTATTTTACCGAGTACCACTTCCTTAGTGATTTTGATCGTGTTTAGCTCCTCCCCCCCTTTAGCCCCGTGTTTGTCCAGTGTTGGGATATTCTTAGTGTCCTCTACTGTAAAGACTGATATAAAATATTCATTCAGTGTTTTTGCCATCTCCATATTTCCCACCATTAATTTCCCGGTCTCATCCTCTAAGGGACCAACATTTACTTTAGCCACCCTTTTTCTTTTTAAATAACTATAAAAACTCTTACTATCTGTTTTTATATTTTTTGCTAATTTACTTTCATAATCTATCTTCCCTTTCTTAATCAATCTTTTTGTTATTTTTTGCTGTCTTTTAAAGTTTTCCCAATCCTCTATCCTCCCACTAGATTTGGCTACCTTATATGCCCTTGTTTTTAGTCGAATACTATCCTTAATTTCTTTACTTAGCCACGGATGGATGTCTTTTCTTTTACACCCTTTTCTTCTCAGTGTAATATATTTTTTTTGGAAGTTGAAAAATAACTCCTTGAATGTACACCACTGATCATGTATCGTCTTACCCTTTAATCTATTTTCCCAATCCACTCTATTCAATTCCGCTCTCATACCTTCATAGTCTCCTTTATTCAAGCTTAGCACGCTTGTTTGAGATCCAACCATCTCACCCTCTAATTGAATATGGAATTCAACCATGTTATGGTCACTCATTCCAAGGGGATCCTTTACTAGGACATTTTTAATTAATCCCGTCTCGTTACACAGGACCAGATCTAAGGTTGCTTGCCCCCTGGTCGGTTCAGTTACATACTGCTCAAGAAACCCATCCCTAATACACTCAATGAACTCATCCTCAAGGCTGCTCTGCCCAATTTGATTTTTCCTGGGAGTGTTTGATGGGACAGTATAGAGGGAGCTTTACACTGTATCTAACCCGTGCTGTACCTGCCCTGGGAGTGTTTGATGGGACAGTGTAGAGGGAGCTTTACTCTGTATATAATCTGTGCTGCACCTGCCCTGGGAGGGTTTGATGGGACAGTGTAGAGGGAGCTTTACTCTGTATTTAACCCATGCTGTACCTGCCCTGGGAGTGTTTGATGGGACAGTGCAGAGGGAGATTTACTCTGTATCTAACCCGTGCTGTACCTGCCCTGGGAGTGTTTGATGGGACAGTGTAGAGGGAGCTTTACTCTGTATCTAACCCGTGCTGTACCTGCCCTGGGAGTGTTTGATGGGACAATGTAGAGGGAGATTTACTCTGTATCTAACCCATGCTGTACCTGTCCTGGGACTTTTTGATGGGACAGTGTAGAGGGAGCTTTACTCTGTATCTAAGCTGTACTGTATCTGCCCTGGGAGTGTTTGATGGGACAGTGTAGAGGGAGCTTTACTCTGTAACTAACCCGTACTGTACCTGCCCTGGGCGTGTTTGATGGGACAGTGTAGAGTGAGCTTTACTCTGTATCTAACCCGTGCTGTACCTGCCCTGGGAGTATTTGATGGGACAGTAGAGGGAGCTTTACTCTGTATCTAATCCGTGCTGTACCTGCCCTGGGAGTGTTTGATGGGACAGTTTAGAGGGAGCTTTACTCTGTATCTAACCCATGCTGTACCTGTCCTGGGACTTTTTGATGGGACAGTGTAGAGGGAGCTTTACTGTGTATCTAACCCGTACTGTATCTGCCCTGGGAGTGTTTGATGGGACAGTTTAGAGGGAGCTTTACTCTGTATCTAACCCATGCTGTACCTGCCCTGGAAGTGTTTGATGGGACAGTGTAGAGGGAGCTCTACTCTGTATCTAACCCGTGCTGTACCTGTCCTGGGAGTGCTTGATGGGAGACTGTAGAGGGAGCTTTACTCTGTATCTAACCTGTGCTGTACCTGCCCTGGGAGAGTTTGATGGGACAGTGTAGAGGGAGCTTTACTCTGTATCTAACACGTGCTGTATCTGTCCTGGCAGTGTTTGATGGGACAGTGTAGAGGGAGCTTTACTCTGTATCTAACACATGCTGTACCTGTCCTGTGAGTGTTTGATGGGACAGTGTAGAGGGAGCTTTGCTCTGTATCTAACCCGTGCTGTACCTGCCCTGGGAGTGTTTGATGGGACAGTGTAGAGGGAGCTTTACTTTGTATCTAACCCGTGCTGTACCTGCCCTGGGAATGTTTGATGGGACAGTGTAGTGGGAGCTTTACTCTGTATCTAACCCGTGCTGCACCTGCCCTGTGAGTGTTTGATGGGACAGTGTAGAGTGAGCTTTACTCTGTATCTAACCCGTGCTGTACCTGCCCTGGGAGTGTTTGATGGGGCAGTGTAGAGGGAGCTTTACTCTGTATCTAACCCATGCTGTACCTGCCCTGGGAGCGTTTGATGGGACAGTGTAGAGTGAGCTTTACTCTGTATCTAACCCGTGCTGTACCTGCCCTGGGAGTGTTTGATGGGACAGTGTAGAGGGAGCTTTACTCTGTATCTAACCCGTACTGTACCTGCCCTGGGACTGTTTGATGGGACAGAGTAGAGGGAGCTTTACTCTGTAGCTAACCCATGCTGTACCTGTGTAAGAAATCACACAACACCAGGTTATAGTCCAACAGCTTTATTTGAAATCACAAGCTTTCGGAGCGCTGCTCCTTCTTCAGGTGAAGTGGAGAAATGCATAAAGACACAGCTTATATAGTCAGAGAACCATGTCAGATGTTTACAGGTAACCTTTCCAACTGCCATTTATCGCACCTCGGCAGAGAGATAATCACAGCAATCAAAGGTGTGAATGGTGTCCAAACAGGTCAGTCAGGGAAACATTACATCAAAGAACAATGAGGTGGGGTCACAAGGGGTCAAATATTGCAGATGCTGGGGTCTGTATGAAAAACAAAAAAACAGACAAAAAACATTTTTTTTGGCTGGAAATCACAGCAGGTCCGGCCGCATCTGTGTAGAGAGAACAAGCCAATGTCGACTCGAGTCTGGATGACCCTGCATCAGGTGGGGTTACATGTAGCGTGACATGAACCCAAGATCTCGGTTAAGGCCGTCCTCATGGGTGCGGAACTTGGCTATCAGTTTCTGCTCGACGATTTTGCGTTGTCGTGTGTCTCGAAGGCCACCTTGGAGAATGCTTACCCGAAGATCGGAGGCTGAATGTCCTTGACTGCTGAAGTGTTCCCCGACTGGGAGGGAACACTCCTGCCTGGTGACTGTTGCGCGGTGTCCGTTCATCCGTTGTCGCAGTGTCTGCATGGTCTCGCCGATGTACCATGCTCCGGGGCATCCTTTCCTGCAACGTATGAGGTAGACAACGTTGGCCGAGTCACATGAGTATGTACCATGTACCTGGTGGGTGGTGTCCTCACGTGTGATGATGGTATCTGTGTTGATGATCTGGCATGTCTTGCAGAGGTTGCTGTGGCAGGGTTGTGTGGTGTCGTGGTCGCTGTTCTCCTGAAAGCTGGGTAATTTGCTGCGAACGATGGTCTGTTTGAGGTTAGGCGGCTGTTTGAAAGCGAGTAGTGGAGGCGTGGGGATGGCCTTAGCGAGGTGTTCGTCGTCATCGATGACATGTTGAAGGCTGCGAAGAACATGGCGTAGTTTCTCCGCTCCGGGGAAGTACTGGACGACGAAGGGTACTCTGTTGGTTGTGTCCCGTGTTTGTCTTCTGAGGAGGTCTATGCGATTTTTCGCTGTGGCCCGTCGGAACTGTCGATCGACGAGTCGAGCGTCATATCCCGTTCTTACAAGGGCGTCTTTCAGTGTCTGTAGGTGTCCATCGCGTTCCTCCTCGTCTGAGCAGATCCTATGTATTCGCAGGGCTTGTCCATAGGGGATGGCTTCTTTAACGTGGTTAGGGTGGAAGCTGGAGAAGTGAAGCATCGTGAGGTTGTCCGTGGGCTTGCGGTAGAGTGAAGTGCTGAGGTGTCCGTCTTTGATGGAGATTCGTGTGTCCAGGAATGAGACTGATTCTGAGGAGTAGTCCATGGTGAGTTTGATGGTGGGATGGAACTTGTTGATGTTGGCGTTTGATGGGACAGTGTAGAGGGAGCATTACTCTGTATCTAAACCGTGCTGTACCTGCCCTGGGAGTGTTTGATGGGACAGTGTAGAGGGAGCTTTACTCTGTATCTAACCCGTGCTGTACCTGCCCTGGGAGTGTTTGATGGGACAGTGTAGAGGGAGCTTTACTCTGTATCTAACCCGTGCTGTACCTGCCCTGGGAGTGTTTGATGGTGCAGTGTAGAGGGAGCTTTACTCTGTATCTAACCCGTGCTGTACCTGCCCTGGGAGCGTTTGATGGGACAGTGTAGAGGGAGCTTTACTCTGTATCTAACCCGTGCTGTACCTGCCCTGGGAGCGTTTGATGGGACAGTGTAGAGGGAGCTTTACTCTGTATCTAACCCGTGCTGTACCTGCCCTGGGAGTGTTTGATGGGAAAGTGTAGAGGAAGCTTTACTCTGTATCTAACACGTGCTGTATCTGTCCTGGCAGTGTTTGATGGGACAGTGTAGAGGGAGCTTTACTCTGTATCTAACACATGCTGTATCTGTCCTGTGAGTGTTTGATGGGACAGTGTAGAGGGAGCTTTGCTCTGTATCTAACCCGTGCTGTACCTGCCCTGGGAGAGTTTGATGGGACAGTGTAGAGGGAGCTTTACTTTGTATCTAACCCGTGCTGTACCTGCCCTGGGAATGTTTGATGTGACAGTGTAGTGGGAGCTTTACTCTGTATCTAACCCGTGCTGCACCTGCCCTGTGAGTGTTTGATGGGACAGTAGAGGGAGCTTTGCACTGTATCTAACCCATGCTGTACCTGCCCTGGGAGCGTTTGATGGGACAGAGTAGAGGGAGCTTTACTCTGTATCTAACCCATGCTGTACCTGCCCTGGGAACGTTTGATGGGACAGTGTAGAGGGAGCTTTACTCTGTATCTAAACCGTGCTGTACCTGCCCTGGGAGTGTTTGATGGGACAGTGTAGAGGGAGCTTTACTCTGTATCTAACCCGTGCTGTACCTGCCCTGGGAGTGTTTGATGGGACAGTGTAGAGGGAGCTTTACTCTGTATCTAAACCGTGCTGTACCTGCCCTGGGAGTGTTTGATGGGACAGTGTAGAGGGAGCTTTACTCTGTATCTAACCCGTGCTGTACCTGCCCTGGGAGTGTTTGATGGGACAGTGTAGAGGGAGCTTTACTCTGTATCTAACCCGTGCTGTACCTGCCCGGGGAGTGTTTGATGGGACAGTGTAGAGGGAGCTTTACTCTGTATCTAACCCGTGCTGTACCTGCCCTGGGAGTGTTTGATGGGACAGTGTAGAGGGAGCTTTACTCTGTATCTAACCCGTGCTGTACCTGCCCTGGGAGTGTTTGATGGTGCAGTGTAGAGGGAGCTTTACTCTGTATCTAACCCGTGCTGTACCTGCCCTGGGAGCGTTTGATGGGACAATGTAGAGGGAGCTTTACTCTGTATCTAACCCGTGCTGTACCTGCCCTGGGAGCGTTTGATGGGACAGTGTAGAGGGAGCTTTACTCTGTACCTAACCCGTGCTGTACCTGCCCTGGGAGTGTTTGATGGGACAGTGTAGAGGGAGCTTTGCTCTGTATCTAACCTGTGCTGTACCTGCCCTGGGAGTGTTTGATGGGGCAGTGTAGAGGGAGCTTTACTCTGTATCTAACCCGTGCTGTACCTGCCCTGGGAGCGTTTGATGGGACAGTTTAGAGGGAGCTTTACTCTGTATCTAACCCGTGCTGTACCTGCCCTGGGAGAGTTTGATGGGACAGTGTAGAGGGAGCTTTACTCTGTATCTAACCCGTGCTGTACCTGCCCTGGGATTGTTTGATGGGACAGTGTAGAGGGAGCTTTACTCTCTATCTAACCCGTGCTGTACCTGCCCTGGGAGAGTTTGATGGGACAGTGTAGAGGGAGCTTTACTCTGTATCTAACCCGTGCTGTACCTGCCCTGGGAGTGTTTGATGGGACAGTGTCGAGGGAGCTTTACTCTGTATCTAACCCGTGCTGTACCTGCCCTGGGAGTGTTTGATGGGACAGTGTAGAGGGAGCTTTACTCTGTATCTAACCCGTGCTGTACCTGCCCTGGGAGTGTTTGATGGGACAGTGTAGAGGGAGCTTTACTCTGTATCTAACCCATCCCTCCAGATTGTACACACAGTAAGTTCGATGGCGCTCTCTCAGTTATGGTAATACAGTAGGTATTTTTGCCACGTGAATTTCTGTGGCTAAAGTCTGTTTAACACGCGCTGGCTTTAGTTCTGTTTCGCCCACGGTTTTGGCATGGTGAGGTCAGGGATGTGTGTTTGTGCCGGGTTGGGTTGTGTTGCGGTTGTGTTAGGAGGTTGGGGCAGCGCAGAATCAGGCCATTCGGCCCAACTGTTGTATTGTTGTTTTATTCATTTATGGGACGTGGGCGTCGCTGGCAAGGCCAGCATTTATTGCCCATCCCTAATTGCCCTCGAGAAGGTGGTGGTGAGCTGCCTTCTTGAACTGCTGCAGTCCGTGTGGTGATTTTGACCCAGCGGCGATGAAGGATTGGCGATATACTTCCAAGTCAGGATGGTGTGTGACTTGGAGGGGAACTTGGAGGTGGTGGTGTTCCCATGCATCTGCTGCCCTTGTCACTCTAGGTGGAAGAGGCTGCGGGTTTGGGAGGTGCTGCCGAAGAAGCCTTGGCGAGTTGCTGCAGTGCATCTTGTAGATGGTACACACTGCAGCCATGGTACACCGTTGGTAGAGGGAGTGAATGTTTAAGGTGGTGGATGGGGTGCCAGCCAAGTGGACTGCTTTGTCCTGGATGGTGTCTAGTTTCTTGAGTGTTGTTGGAGCTGCACTCATCCTGGCAACTGGAGAGTATTCCATCACACTCCTTACTTGTGCCTTGTAGATGGTGGAATGTCTTTGGGGAGTCAGGAGGTGAGACACTCGCCGCAGAATACCCAGCCTCTGACCTGCTCTTGTAACCACAGTATTTATGTGGCTGGTCCAGTTAAGTTTCTGGTCAATGGTGACCCCCAGGATGTTGATGGTGGGGGATTTGGCGATGGTGATGCCGTTGAATGTCAAGGGGAGGTGGTTAGTGTAATGTATGTAATGTATATATACCTTACGGGAGAGAACTACTTTTTACAGCTCCTGCATACTGTAGTACCGGCAGTGACCACACCTGTATATAAACCCTGAGTAGTGATCTGTACAGTTAGTTCTAGAGTAACCCTCATTCAGTAAACACCTGTTGAATCGTTCCCTGCAGTCTGATTATTGAAGGACACAACATTAAGATACACGGATATAACATTGGCGACGAGGCAGATTCGAACCTACCTGCAACTCTGCATCACCGCCCAGGGATTCGCTCCTGGAGAACAGTGGAAGGAGGTCGAGTCCAGAAGCACGGGCGTCGACCACGGGCAACCGCCCAGTCATCCAGCGGAGATTTCAGCATCGCAGGGGAGGCTGTCGAGAGCCAGGCTTGGCTTTCCAGTCACGGTGGTCCAGCGAAACGGGCTGGCAACAGGTACTGCGCAGACCCTTCCCGGACAGCGGCGGCTAGAGCCCGACCGAGCGGCACAGAAAAAGACTGAGCGGCGTCAACGGGGAGAGAGACGAGAGAGAGCAGAGCGCAGCCGGTGTTCAAGGGCCGAGCAGCGTCAACGGGGGAGAGAGGCGCGCAGGAAAACCCGAGGCGCTGCCATTGCCACGAGGACCGCAGAGAGCGGCATTGGCAGCAGCGCAGGCGATGCCATTTTAAGCCGCAGCGGGGAAGAAAGGAAAGCGCAGGAGACGCCATTTTAAGCCGCAGCGGGGAAGAAAGGAAAGCGCGGGAGACGCCATTTTAAGCCGCAGCGGGGAAGAAAGGAAAGCGCGGGAGATGCCATTTTAAGCCAGTCTAACCACACCCAAAAATGCCGAAGAGTGGCAGTATCACAGCGTTCAACAATGAAGTCGAAGATTGGATGACATATGTCGAACGCATAGAAGTATACTGCAAGGCGAATGAAGTGACAGATGACAAGAAAGCGCTGGTATTGTTGAATTCAATGGGTGCAAAAACGTATGGCTTACTACGAAACCTAGTAACCCCAGAGAAGCCAGTAGAAAAAGATTTTGAAAACATAGTGTCAATCCTACAGGACCACTTAAACCCCACACCGCTGCTGATAGCAGAAAGATTTAAGTTTCACAAAAGGAACCAGCATAAAGATGAAAGTAATGCTGAGTATTTAACGGAACTGCGCAAGCTATCGAAACACTGCCAGTTTGGAACGTGGCTAGCAGGTACTTTAAGGGACAAGCTTGTGTGTGGGCTTCAAAGTGAAGGAACCCAGAAACGGCTTCTATCAGAAAAGGATCTTACGCTGGACAAGGCTTTCAGCATTGCAGTATCATACGAAGCAGCAGCACGGGGCGCTGCAGAGATACAACGGAGACTGCAAGAATATGGCACAAATGAAATGTCATACGGAACAGTGAAGTGCTATCGCTGCGGCAGAACAACACATGACCATAATGATTGCTGGTTCAAGGACAAAGTGTGCAGACAGTGTGGAAAAGTAGGTCACATAGCAAGAGTCTGCAAGCCGGGAAAGAAAACCAGCAGCAAGAAATCTCCACAGGAGAAGTACAAGAAGGTACAAAAGGTGATGGAGAGTGGTTCAGACGAACAGAAAAGTGATACAGACTCCGGAAGCAAGGAGCTGGGTTGTCTGAAACTACATAATGTGATCAAAATGGAGGATCACCAAACTATCTGGGTCACGCTCAAGATAGCAGGAGTCCAAGTGAAAATGGAATTGGACACAGGATCATCCCTAACAGTCATAAACCGAAGGAACTACAAGCGGCTATTCTCACATATACCCTTGAGAGATACAAAGATTGTCTTGAAGACGTACACAGGGCAAAAAGTCTACCCAAAAGGAAAATTAAGGGTGAACGTTATATATAACGGCAAGGAAACACCAAAAATGGACCTATATGTATTGCCAGATGGAGGACCACCACTACTAGGATATGAATGGATCCGGAAGATACAGCTAGATTGGCATTCCCTACAAGCACTGACTGTAGATGCCAAAAAGGATGACGACATCACACCTGGACGACTGTCAAAAATGCTAACTGACGCACAAGAAGTGTTCCAGCAGGGACTCGGAACACTAAAAGGCATAACAGCGACGATCAAAATAGAGGAAAATGCAAGCCCAAAGTTTTTTAAGGCCAGACCGGTACCTTATGCGACCCGCCCAGCCGTTGAAGCAGAGCTGGAAGGTTTGGAACGTTCAGGAGTACTGTCCAAAGTGGACTGGAGCGAGTGGGCTACACCCATCGTTCCTGTAATGAAGAGGTCGTTGAGTAATACGCCTGGGGAACCAAAGAAGGTTCGCATCTGTGGGGACTTTAAGGTGACAGTGAACCCAATCCTTCACACTGTACAATATCCGCTTCTGCGGATTGAAGATATTTTCGCCTCGCTATCTGGAGGGAAACGCTTCACTAAGATTGATCTGGCCCAGGCGTACCTGCAAATGGAGGTAGAAGAAGCCTCGAAACAGTACCTCACGATCAACACTCATAAAGGTCTCTACCAATACAACCGGCTGGTGTTCGGGGTAGCATCAGCTCCGGCTATTTGGCAAAGGGCAATGGAACAAGTCCTGCAAGGGATTCCAGGGACCCAGTGTTATTTGGACGACATCCTGGTCACGGGCGAAAATGACAGTGATCACCTCGCCAACCTGGAGCAGGTGCTCACTAGATTGAAGGAATATGGGCTCCGAGCTAATCGCCACAAATGCGAGTTTTTCCAGAAGCAGATCTCGTATTGTGGCCACGTTATTGATGAAGAGGGGTTACATAAGTCCCCTGAAAAGATTGAGGCAGTAGTCAAGGCTCCAGCACCAGAAAATGTGTCACAACTGAGGTCGTTCCTCGGGCTGGTGAACTACTACCATAAGTTCTTGCCGAATTTGTCTACCATACTACACCCACTGAACACCCTACTGCAAACGGGGGTACCATGGAAGTGGAGTGACGAATGTAAACGAGCTTTCCAGAAGAGCAAAGCATTGATCACATCAAAAGAGGTGTTGGCTCATTTCAACCCAGCACTACCAATTCGGTTGGCGTGTGATGCATCACCCTATGGCATTGGAGCGGTGCTGTCGCACAAATTCCCGGACGGCTCAGAGAGGCCAGTAGCCTTTGCGTCTCGGTCACTAACCTCAGCCGAGCGTAACTACGCCCAGATTGACAGGGAGGCCCTCAGCCTAGTGTGGGGAGTGAAAAAGTTCAATCACTATCTGCACGGGCAGAAGTTCACCTTGCTGACTGACCACCAACCACTTGTCTCCATCTTTAATCCAAAGAAGGGCGTTCCGGTGATGACTGCGCAACGGCTACAAAGATGGTCCCTTTTTCTAGGGGCGAACCAATATGAAATCGAGTATAAGGGCACGAAACAGCATGGAAACGCTGATGGGCTATCACGCCTGCCACTGCCTACTGCGGAGGAAGCACCAGCAGTGGATCCTGTCGAAATATTTCATTCGACTATAATTGAATGCTTGCCAGTAACTAACGCTGGTATAGAGAAGGAGACCCGAAATGACCCGACACTGTCTTGGGTATATGATTTGACGGTGAAGGGATGGCCAACACATGCCGACTCACTGTTGCCAGCATTCTCATCCAGAAGAGAACAGCTGTCAGTATGCCAGGGGATCTTGATGTGTGGATCCCGAGTGGTAATTCCACCCAAGTTAAGGGAGAGAGTGCTCAATGAGCTTCACGAAGGTCATCTGGGAGGGGTGAAAATGAAAAGCCTTGCTAGGGCTTATGTGTGGTGGCCGGGGATCGATCAGCAAATCGAGGACCTGACAAAGAGCTGCTCAGGATACCAGAAGGTCCAAAATGCACCACCACATGCCCCTCTACACCCATGGGAGTGGCCCTCATCTCCATGGCAACGGGCGCATATTGATTTTGCTGGTCCATTCATGGACTCAATGTTTTTAATAGCCGTGGATGCGCACTCGAAATGGCCTGAGGTGATCAAAATGTCCTCCACCACCACGGAGAAAACTATTGCAGTCCTACGGACCATTTTTGCCAGGAACGGCTTGCCAGAGCAGATAACGGACCACAGTTTGTGTCCGAAGAGTTTCGAAGATTTATGAAAAGGAATGGGGTAAGGCATTACACATCCGCCCCGTATCATCCAGCCAGAAATGGATTGGCTGAGAGGTTCGTACAAACCTTTAAAAAAGCAGTAAAGGCCATGTACGATGACGACATTCCACTGCAGCATAAGGTGGACAATTTCCTGTTAGCCTACAGAAATGCGACACATGCAGTCACCAACCAGGCCCCGGCCATGATGTTCTTTAACCGAAGGTTGAGATCTCATCTGGATTTGCTCAGACCAAATGTACGAAGAAATGTTGAGAATAAGCAATTCCAGCACATCAATGAGAAGCCGACAAGGAGCTTCAATGTAGGGCAACCAGTCTTGGCCCGCGACTACCGAACAGAGAAATGGCAACCAGGAACGATATGCACACGGCAGGGGCCAATAATGTACACAGTGGATGTTGGGGAGAACATTGTGAGACGCCATGCTGACCAGATCCTAGAGTCACAGGAACGAGTCAACCCCATGCCTCGCCCATACGTACCTGGTGAGGAACCCGACGTACAGGTCGCATCTACCCCAGAAACAATAGCATTGGAAGCTGATGAATCAACTGACGACAGGGTGCTAGAATCGCCTCCGCACCAAGAGCGAGACACTCGGGAAAGGCGTTATCCAGAAAGAATCAGGAAGCCTCCCCAGAGACTGAATATAAGAATGGACTATTTTCATATAACATTGTATATTAAAAATGTTAATTGTTAAATGAGTATTATGGTACTGTTAATCTAAAAGGGGAGGAATTGTAATGTATGTAATGTATATATACCTTAAGGGAGAGAACTACTTTTTATAGCTCCTGTATACTGTAGTACCGGCAGTGACCACACCTGTATATAAACCCTGAGTAGTGATCTGTACAGTTAGTTCTAGAGTAACCCTCATTCAGTAAACACCTGTTGAATCGTTCCCTGCAGTCTGATTATTGAAGGACACAACATTAAGATACACGGATATAACAGTTAGACACTCCCCTTGTTGGAGGTGGCCATTGCCTGGCACTTGTGTGGCTGTTCCCAGCCTTGTGTTTGCATTTGAAGCCTCACCCTGGGGAACATGGTGTTCAGGGGAAAGAAGGGATCTGGGGGGGTGATGAATTGTGACGGCCAGTTAGAGATCTGAGTGAGCCTTGTTGCTCTTGGAGTGGAGTTCAGGAGCAAACCCCTGACAGAGCCCCGGAATTACTGGCAGGCGGATGCCAAGGCCCATGGTTCAGGACAGGGCTGAGGCTCACGGCCAGGGGGTGTTCGAGGGTCATGGTGCAGGACAGGGTCCAGGGGAAGGGTCGAGGGTCACGGTGCAGGACAGGGTCCAGGGGAAGGGTCGAGGGTCACGGTGCAGGACAGGGTCCAGGGGAAGGGTCGAGGGTCACGGTGCAGGACAGGGTCCAGGGGAAGGGTCGAGGGTCACGGTGCAGGACAGGGACCAGGGGAAGGGTCGAGGGTCACGGTGCAGGACAGGGTCCAGGGGAAGGGTCGAGGGTCACGGTGCAGGACAGGGACCAGGGGAAGGGTCGTGGGTCACGGTGCAGGACAGGGACCAGGGGAAGGGTCGAGGGTCACGGTGCAGGACAGGGACCAGGGGAAGGGTCGAGGGTCACGGTGCAGGACAGGGACCAGGGGAAGGGTCGTGGGTCACGGTGCAGGACAGGAACCAGGGGAAGGGTCGAGGGTCACGGTGCAGGACAGGGACCAGGGGAAGGGTCGAGGGTCACGGTGCAAGACAGGGACCAGGGGAAGGGTCGTGGGTCACGGTGCAGGACAGGAACCAGGGGAAGGGTCGAGGGTCACGGTGCAGGACAGGGACCAGGGGAAGGGTCGAGGGTCACGGTGCAGGACAGGGACCAGGGGAAGGGTCGTGGGTCACGGTGCAGGACAGGGACCAGGGGAAGGGTCGAGGGTCACGGTGCAGGACAGGGACCAGGGGAAGGGTCGAGGGTCACGGTGCAAGACAGGGACCAGGGGAAGGGTCGTGGGTCACGGTGCAGGACAGGAACCAGGGGAAGGGTCGAGGGTCACGGTGCAGGACAGGGACCAGGGAAGGGTCGAGGGTCACGGTGCAGGACAGGGACCAGGGAAGGGTCGAAGGCCACGGTGCAGGACAGGGGAAGGGCCGAGAGTCAAGGTGCAGGTCAGGGGCCAACAGTCACGGTGCAGGGCGAAGGAAGGAATTGAGGACCATATTCCTGACACTAAAATGATTGGTTGCTTTGACTCTTCTTTCGCACGGTAGTAGCAAAGCAAATCAAATGTCAATATCTAAGTCAGATATCCAGGTCAAAGCTTCCGGTGTAACAACGCGGATATCTTGTAGTTTGTCTGCGAATTTCCTCTGAGGGCAGTGCTCAATGATTGTGCTCCAGGGTCTGATCAGGAGCTCCACAGTCGCATGATGGAGATGCTTTAATCTTCCACCTATGGAGAAGGTGGCAGCATCGACCATGACCGGGTCTGAGGCGGTTGATGGTTGTCCGCTGTTTGCGAGGAAGGTTTGATCCTGCAGGTTGTACCGTGGGGTTCCTCGATCAGGCACCAATTCCGTCTGTCACAGGTCTTCCAAGCGTTTCGCCAT
Source organism: Somniosus microcephalus (assembly GCF_052327205.1). Taxonomy (NCBI): domain Eukaryota; kingdom Metazoa; phylum Chordata; class Chondrichthyes; order Squaliformes; family Somniosidae; genus Somniosus; species Somniosus microcephalus. The sequence continues at coordinate 21,375,819 of NW_028225181.1, read as the reverse complement.
TGGTCATGAAGGCCGAAGGGAGGTCGCTGAAGGGCTTCAGTCCAATCTGGCCTTCTGGATTTGAGGCGGGTTGGTGGTAGGTTGGTCAAGTCGGCCTAGATCGGCGTGTCTTTGCTGGTGTAGCGGTTGTATCCTCTGGAGACTGCATATTCGCGGTGTAGGTGTGGTGGTGCGATGTTTGCAAGCACGGACAGCCAAGGTGTTGGTGTCGATAAAAGCATACCGGTGATAATTTCATTGTAGAATTCAGCTGGACATCAACAGATTTGACATGCGGACTCGATAGCCATGCCGGAGAGCAGCACTCCGCTGTAGAGTGCACTAGGGCGAGTGCTGCCTTACAGAGGGTTTGAGCGTCTGCTCCCCATGTGGATTCGGCAAGTTTCCGGATCAAGTTGACCCTACTCTTTCATTTCTTCCCAATGCTCTGGAGATGCTGTCTATACGACAGGGTGCGATCGAGCGTTCCTCCTAAATAGGAGGTTTTTTTTTGGCATGGTTTACCTCTGCGCTGCAGAAGGAGACTTTCAAAGCTTGGTTTGCTTGAGGTGGAATGTCGAGGTGACGGTCTTTGGCGGGTTTGGCCGAAGTCACCATCGGCGGAAGTAGGCCTCCATCCTCTGTAAATCACTGGTCAGGGTCTCCTTGGTGAGGGACAGATTCATGTTTTGCGTGGCCAAGGCAATGTCATCAGCGTATACGAACTTGCGGGACCCTGTTTTGGGCAGGTCACTGGTGTAAACGTTGAATAACATGGGTGCCAGGACAGAACCCTGTGAGAGTCCGTTGCCTTGACTGATCGGCTAACTCAGCACAGGCCGGGGATGGAGCCTGGGCCTTTCCTGCTCCGTGTGTGCGTGGGGTTCAGTCCCCACACTGGGTGTGAGATCAGGCTAACTCAGCACAGGCCGGGGATGGAGCCTGGGCCTTTCCTGCTCTGTGTGTGCGTGGGGTTCAGTCCCCACACTGGGTGTGAGATCAGGCTAACTCAGCACAGGCCGGAGATGGAACCTGGGCCTTTCCTGCTCTGCGTGTGTGTGTGTGTGTAGCACAGGCCCGAGATGGAGCCTGGGCCTTTCCTGCTCTGCGTGTGTGTGTGGCTCAGTCCCACACTGGGTGTGAGGTCAGGCTAACTCAGCACAGGCCGAAGATGGAGCCTGGGCCTTTCCTGCGCTGTGTGTGTGTGTGTGGGGCTCAGTCCCCACACCGGATTTGAGATCAGGCTAACTCAGCACAGGCCGGGGATGGAGCCTGGGCCTTTCCTGCTCTGTGTGTGTGTGTGTGTAGGGCTCAGTCCCACACTGGGTGTGAGATCAGGCTAACTCAGCACAGGCCGGGGATGGAGCCTGGGCCTTTCCTGCTCTGTGTGTGTAGGGCTCAGTCCCACACCGGGTGTGAGATCAAGCTAACTCAGCACAGGCCGGGGATGGAGCCTGGGCCTTTCCTGCTCTGTGTGTGGGGGGCTCAGTCCCCACACTGAGTGAGATCAGGCTAACTCAGAACAGGCCCGGGATGGAGCCTGGGCCTTTCCTGCTCTGTGTGTGTGTGTGTGTGGGGCTCAGTCTCCACACCGGGTGAGAGATCAGGCTAACTCAGCACAGGCCGGGGATGGAGCCTGGGCCTTTCCTGCTCTGTGTGTGTGTGGGGCTCAGTACCCACACCGGGTGAGATCAGGCTAACTCAGCACAGGCCCGGGATGGAGACTGGGCCTTTCCTGCTGATGTGCCAAATAACTGCCTGAATCCAAGAGGTTAAAGCTTAAAACTAAAGGCTTTTATTAAGTAAGAACATGGCATCGAGTTAACACAAGGCAGCCATCATTCATCACCGACCCAGCCCTTATGAGTAAGACTCACACCAATCCGGAGGATCCAGCGGGGCGGGGCTAGGGAGGAGCATTAGTGGTTACATCTGTAGAACATTCCAGACATTAGCAAGTACAACAACAACAGACAATACAAATGCCAGAACACAGAGTTATTTCATCACATTCACCCCCTGCTATAGATTCAGTCTGTCAGGAGGTCTGATAATCCTCTGGGAACGACGTAACTCTTGCTGAGGCTCCTCCCGGAGTACTAACTCCGGTTCATTCGAATTCCCAGAATCATCAGTATTTTCCACACTGAGGGTTTGTGTCTCTGAAGGTCCAATACCACGATTGAAAACTCTACTCTCAGAGTCGAACTCTTTTCGAGCTCCAGCAGGTGCAAGATCTTTAATAGAGACCGTATCCTCTCGCCCATCCGGATATTGAATGTACACATACTGGGGATTAGGATGGAGGAGTTGTACTTCCTCCACCAGTGGATCAGTCTTGTGGCCTCTCACATGTCTGCGCAACAGCACAGGGCCCGTGGTCGTCAACCATGTGGGTAACGATACTCCATTAGTAGCTTTTCTTGGAAAGCTAAACATCCTTTCATGAGGGGTGGCATTCGTCGCTGTACACAAAGGAGACCTTATGGAATGCAGCACGTCTGGCAGGACATCCTGCCAGCGAGAGGTCGGCAGGCCTCGCGACTTCAGAGACAGTACGATAGCCTTCCACACTGTCGCATTGTCTTTCTCAACCTGCCCATTACCACGAGGGTTATAGCTGGTAGTTCTACTCGTTGCAATCCCTTTCGATAGCAAAAACTGTCGCAATTCTTCGCTCATAAAGGAAGAAGCCCTATCACTATGTATATAGTTAGGCATGCCAAACAAGGAAAACAGTTGGCAGAGGCATTTAATTACAACAGCACTGGTAACATCCGGACAGGGGATAACAAAAGGGAACCGAGAGTACTCGTCTATAATATTAAGAAAATAGACATTACGGTCGCTTGATGGAAGGGGACCTTTAAAATCGAGACTCAAACGCTCAAATGGTCGAGTTGCTTTAATAAGATGAGCTGGCTCAGACGGCTTATAGAAGCGGGGTTTGCATTCAGCACAATCACAACAGGTTCTGGTCATTGTCCGGACCTCCTCAATAGAGTAGGGTAGATTGTGGGACTTAATGAAGTGGTTCATTCTGGTAACCCCAGGGTGGCAGAGTGCGTCGTGGAGATTTTGAAGCTTATCTATACCTAGACTAGCACATACTCCTCGTGACACAGCATCCGATGGCTCATTAAATACTCCAGGCCTGTACTGAATATCATAGTCATATGTTGACAGTTCTATTCGCCATCTTAAAATCTTATCATTTTTGATCTTGCCTCTCTGCTTAGTATTGAACATAAAGGCCACGGATCACTGGTCTGTAATAAGCGTAAAACGTTGGCCAGCGAGATAATGTCTCCAATACCTGACTGCTTCGATAATCGCCTGTGCCTCCTTTTCCACTGAAGAATGTCGAACTTCTGGTCCTTGCAATGTACGAGAGAAGAAGGCTACTGGTCTACCAGCTTGGTTAAGAGTTGCTGCCAACGCAAAATCAGATGCATCACTTTCCACTTGAAAAGGGATCTTCTCATCCACGGCACATACCACTGCCTTCTCAATGTCCCGTTTGATATTAAAGAAAGCCTCCTGAGCTTCCGCCGATAGCGGAAAAGACGTCGACTTAATAAGAGGTCGGACTTTATCTGAGTAGCTAGCCACCCACTGGGCATAGTACGAGAAGAATCCCAGACACCTTCTTAAAGCTTTTACAGTGTGAGGTAAAGGTAATTCCTTAAGTGGGCGTAATCTTTCAGGATCTGGCCCGATTACCCCATTCTCCACAACGCAACCAAGAATACACGAACGTGTAGTATTGAAGGTACACTTGTTTTCGTTGTAGGTCAGGTTTAACCTCTTTGCAGTCTCCAGGAACTTCGCGAGATTTTGATCATGCTCCCGTTGGTCACGCCCACAGATAGTAACATTGTCCAGGTACGGGAATGTTGCTTCCAACGCGTATTCATCCACCATACGATCCATCTCCCGTTGGAAGACGGATACCCCATTCGTCACTCCAAAGGGCACCCGAAGGAATTGGTACAGGCGCCCATTAGCTTCGAAGGCCGTATAAGGTCGGTCTTCTATTTTGATGGGGAGTTGATGGTAGGCAGACTTTAAATCAATGGTGGAGAACACGCGGTACTGAGCTATCTGGTTCACCATCTCAGAAATACGAGGCAAAGGATAGGCGTCTAATTGGGTATACAAGTTTATAGTCTGGCTATAATCGACCACAAGTCTTTTCTTTTCATTAGTTTTAACCACCACCACCTGGGCACGCCACGGGCTACCACTGTGTTCGATGATTCCCTCCCGTTGAAGCCTTTCCACTTCCTCTTTTATAAATGTTTTATCTTCTGAACTATACCGTCGACTCTTAGTCGCTATAGGTCTACAATTAGGAGCAAGGTTCGCAAACAAAGAAGGCGGGCTTACGTTTAAAGTAGAAAGGCCGCAGACTGTGAGTGGAGGCTGAGATCCACCATACTTAAGGGTAACGCTCTCATGCTGACACTGGAAGTCCAAGCCTAAAATTAAGTTCACACACAACTGAGGTAATATGAGGAGTTTAAAGTCCTTATACTCCGTATCCTTAACGGTCAATGTGACTTTACAATATCCAGTTGCCTCCGAAGTAAGGGATTTGGACGCCATCACAATTTCACTTCGAGTTGGATACACCTTCAATGAACAGGAGTTAACAAGGTTGGGGTGTATAAAACTTTCAGTACTGCCACAGTCTATCAAACACCCAGTAGGACGACCATTAATCTTGATGTCCATCATAGATTTCGACAAGGAACACGGTATGGTCTGGTCAACTGTAACCGAGGCTAGAGTAAAATGATAGGCGGCAGCAGAAAAGACATCGGGTACAGGATTACCCTTACACACTTTACTAAAATGTCCCCGTTTCTTACATTTAAAACAGGTAGCCTCTCTGGCTGGGCATCTTTGCCTGGGGTGTTTAGATTGGCCACAAAAATAACACTTAGACCCATGGGGTATAGCCGCAACAATAGGATTAAGTGGGGGCTCCATTGGTGTTATGGATGCCTCCATACTCGGAACACACGAGGCTGAGAGAGGTGCATGGGCTGATGCATACACTTCTAAATTCTTCTGGGCTACATCTAACGATCGAGCAGTAGCGACGACCGTTTTTAAAACTAATGAGTCATTCTCGAGGAGTCTCTGTCTAATATAATTAGATCGGAGGCCAGATATGAAAGAATCGCGGATGGCTTCTTCCTGATACACTATGGCAGAGACAGCCTTGTAGTTGCAATCCTTAGCCAAAGCCTTAAGGTCCTGCAGGAAATCGTCCAGGGTTCCTCGGGTAATTGCCTGCGAGGAGACAAAAGATACCTGGCGTATACTTCATTAACTGACTTAAGGTACTGGGCCTTAAGAGCTGCGAGGGCCTCTTCATATGTAGTAATATCTTCAATTATAGAGTAAGTTTGATGACTTACCAAGTTGGTTAGAAGACCCAACTTGTTAACCGTCGGATCGACCGATGCGATGAAGTGTTCAAAACATCGAAGCCAATGCGTAAATTTCTTCGACGCATCTGCCGAATGGGGATCGATATCCAGACGCTCTGGTTTCAAAAATCGATCCATCTTCCAAAAGTTGTTACTTAATAAAATTGATGTGCCAAATAACTGCCTGAATCCAAGAGGTTAAAGCTTAAAACTAAAGGCTTTTATTAAGTAAGAACATGGCATCGAGTTAACACAAGGCAGCCATCATTCATCACTGACCCAGCCCTTATGAGTAAGACTCACACCAATCCGGAGGATCCAGAGGGGCGGGGCTCGGGAGGAGCATTAGTGGTTACATCTGTAGAACATTCCCGACATTAGCAAGAACAACAACAACAGACAATACAAATGCCAGAACACAGAGTTATTTCATCACTGCGGGGTTCAGTCTCCACACCAGGTGTGAGATCAGGCTAACTCAGCACAGGCCGAATGGAGCTTGAGCCTTTCCTGCTCTGTGTGTGGGTCTTAGTCTCCACACCGGGTGTGAGATCAGGCTAACTCAGCACAGGCCGAATGGAGCTTGAGCCTTTCCTGCTCTGCGTGTGCGTGTGTGTGTGTTTGTGGGGCTCAGTCTCCACACCGGGTGTGAGATCAGGCTAACTCAGCAGAGGCCGGGAACGGAGCCTGGGCCTTTCCTGCCAATCGTAAAACGGTCTTTCTTTTCCCCTCAGGTGGTTCCACCGGGACATCAGCGGAACAGATGCCGAGAAGCTGCTCAAGAGCCGCGGCGTCCACGGCAGCTTCCTGGCTCGCCCTAGCAAGCAGAACCCGGGCGATTTCTCCCTCTCTATCCGGTGAGTGACGTACCCGGGCCGTTTTCCGTCCGTCGGTTCCTAAGTTCCTTCGCTCTGCCAGCTCTCACTCCCTGCAACCTGTCGCGTAACTCCATGCGCACAATGGCTGCCAGAACTCCTGCTGCCCCGTGTCCTAGCTCACCCCCCGTGCTCGCTGATCTACATTGGTTCCCTCTCTGGCACCGTCTCAATTTTAAAATTCTCATCCTCGTTTTCAAATCCCTCCATGGCATCGCGCCCCTCCCTATCTCTGTAACCTCCTCCAGCCCCTGTAACCCTCCTGAGATATCTGCGCTCCTCCAATTCTGCCCTCTTGAACATCCGATTTTAATCGCTCAACCATTGCCGGCCGTGCCTTCTGTTGCCTGGGCCCTAAGCTCTGGAATTCCCTGCCTAAACCTCTCCGCCTCGCTACCTCTCTCTCCTCCTTTAAGACGCTCCTTAAAACATCCCTGTTTGACCAAGCTTTTGGTGTCAAATTTTTTCTGATTTACGCTCCTGTGAGACAGGGGACATAGGGAGAGGTAAAGAGAGTCAGTGAGAAAGAGAGTGAGAGAGAGAAACAGGGACAGAGAGAAAGAGAATTACAGAATTCTGTAAAAGTATCCTCCGGACTCAAAGGAAAACAGTAAACAATGCATGCAGGGCAGAACTAGGCCAATATCCATTAATAATCACTATCCAAAAAAGAGCCACCAAATTTTGGAAACACCTAGAAATGAGCAACCCCCAATGCTATCATTACGAAGCCCTGAAATGCCAAGAGAGGACCATAAAGAAGAATACCCTCAGTCAACTAGTCCTGGGACTCAGTGAAGTAACTACTAACACTACTAACAATAACCAGCCCCAGGACAGTGACAGCGTAACACAAAGAATTCGACCCAACACAATCGTCACTAAGCAAAAGGAAAAATATCTGTCATATTGGGCAGAAACAACAAAAACCCAAAACAAACTCAATTGCTATTTGGCCCTAACCAGACAATACAACATGGCTGATTACCTGACCATGGTAAAGGATAGCAAACTGAGAAAAACCTTGACAATGTACAGACTTAGTGAACATAACCTGGCGATCGAAAAAGGTAGACACAGGCAGACCCGGCTACCAAGAGAGGACAGGATATGCTCTCACTGCAGTCAGGGAGTGGTGGAGACAGAGATGCACTTCCTCACAGCTTGTAGAAAATATCAGGGCATAAGGGAGAATTTCTACCCAAAATTCACAAAAATATGCCCGGAATTCAGAAATTTGAATGACGACCAAAAACTAGGGGAAGAAAGAAATTGTGTAACATTAGCGGCACACTATGTTACAGCTTGCCATAAACAGAGGGACAACCACTAAATATAAGAAAAGAGTATATACAAATTATATGAATGTATATTTATACACTCAGGGATATATCTGTTTATACACTGTATGGATAGATCTGCGTTTATGTGTTCAACCATGAATGTTTTTCGATGCTTTGGCAACATAAGATGTACCTTGTCATGCCAATAAAGCGATTTGAATTGAATTGAATTGAATTGAGAGAAAGAGAGAGAAAGAGAGAGGCAGAGAGAGATTAAAGTACAGATAGAGAGAGAGAGGGGGACAGAGATTGTGAGAAAGAGAGCGAGCGAGATGGACAGAGAGAAAAAGTGAGAGACAAAGTGAGAGAGACAAGGACAGAGGGAAAGGGAGAGAGAGACACACACATATAGGGTCAGAGGGAGTAAGAGAGAGAGTGAGAGACACAGTGAGAGAGAAACAGGAACAGAGGGAGGGAGGGAGGGAGAGAGAGACAGGGACAGAGGGACAGAAAAAGAGAGAGACAAAGAGAGAGAGTGAGAGTGAGTGAGAGAGACAGAGGGAGATAGAGAGAGGGAGAGACAGAGAGAGAGAGAGAATGAGAGACAGTGACAGAAGGAGAGAGAGACAGCGACAGAGGGACAGAAAAAGAGAGAGACAGAGCATGTGAGAGAGAGATACAGAGACAGAGGGAGAGGGAGAGAGAGAGAGACAGAAAGAGGCAGAGAGAGATTAAAGTACAGATGGAGAGAGAGAGACAGGGACAGAGATTGACACCTACAGAATGTTGGAAAACTGTACCTTTTTGCTATGTAAGCTTTGGCAATATGGTTCTCTGTAAACTTTCATGCCAATAAAGCATTTGAATTGGAATTGGAATTGGAATTGGACTGAGAGAAAGAGAGCGAGCGAGACGGACAGAGAGAGTGAGAGACACAGGGACAGAGGGAGGGAGGGAGAGAGAGACAGAGAGCGTGAGAGAGAGTGAGAGGGAGAGACAGAGAGAGGGACAGAAAAAGAGAGAGACAGAGAGAGTGAGAGAGAGAGACAGGGACAGAGGGACAGAAAAAGAGAGAGACAGAGAGAGAGCGAGAGAGTGAGAGAGAGAGAGAGAGAGAGAGAGAGAGTGAGATAGAGAGAGAGAGAGAATGAGAGACAGGGACAGAAGGAGAGAGACCGGGACAGAGGGACAGAAAAAGAGAGAGACAGAGCGAGTGAGAGAGAGAGAGAGAGAGACAGAGACAGAGAGAGGCAGAGAGGCAGAGAGAGATTAATGAACAGATAGAGAGAGAAACAGGGACAGAGACTGAGAGAAAGAGAGCGAGCGAGATGGACAGAGAGAAAAAGTGAGAGACAAAGTGAGAGAGACAAGGACAGAGGGAAAGGGAGAGAGAGAGAGTGAGCGACACAGTGAGAGAAACAGGAACAGAGGGAGGGAGGGAGGGAGACAGAGACAGAGAGAGTGAGAGTGAGAGAGAGAGACAGAGAGAGTGAGAGAGACAGAGAGAGATAGAGAGAGGGAGAGAGAAACAGAGAGAGAGAGAATGAGAGACATGGACAGAAGCAGAGAGTCAGGGACAGAGGGAGAGAGAGAGACAGAGAACGAGACAGAGACAGGGGGAGAGAGAGAGAGAGACAGAGAGAGAGAGAAAGAGAGGGACAAAAGGAGTGAGAGAGAGAGCGAAAGAGACAAAAAACCGCTTGCATTTAGCCAGTGCCTGTAAGGTAGTGAAATATCTCAAGGCGCTGTGTCAATGCCAGTTGTTGCTGTTAACGACCCTGGATTGTGCCACCTTTCCCTCGGTCACTCAGTAACACCTCTGCCCGCTCCCTCTCCTCGCTAGGGTCAGCGACCAAGTAACGCACATCCGCATCCAGAACACGGGAGATTACTACGACCTGTATGGCGGTGAGAAGTTTGCAACGCTGTCCGAGCTGGTGCAGTATTACACCGAGCAGGAGAACATTCTCCAGGATAAGGACGGGACCATCATCGAACTCAAGTACCCCCTCAACTGCTCAGACCCGACCAACGAGAGGTGAGAAGAGAGGCTTTCTGCAGAACTTTAACACTTGCCCCCTACCAAGTGTCAGCTGTGGCTCAGTGGGTTGCACTCTCGCCTCGGAGTCAGAAGGTTGTGGGTTCATAGTCCCCACTCCAGGGACTTGAGTACATAAAGCTAGGCTGACAGTCCAGGGCAGTACTGATGGAGCACCGCACTGTCGGAGGGGCAGTACTGAGGGAGCGCTGCATTGTCGGAGGGGCAGTACTGAGGGACCGCAGCACTGTCGGAGGGGCAGTACTGAGGGAGCGCTGCATTGTCGGAGGGGCAGTACTGAGGGACCGCAGCACTGTCAGAGGGGCAGTACTGTGGGTGTGCTCCACTGTCGGAGGGGCAGTACTGAGGGAGCGCTGCACTGTCGGAGGGGCAGTACTGAGGGAGCGCTGCACTGTCAGAGGGGCAGTACTGAGGGAGCACTGCACTGCCGGAGGGGCAGTACTGAGAGGGCGGCACACTGCCGGGGGAGCAGTACTGATGGGGCGCTGCACTGCCGGAGGGGCAGTACTGAAGGAGCACTGCAGTGTCGGAGGGGCAGTACTGAGGGAGCGCTGCAGTGTCGGAGGGGCAGTACTGAGGGAGTGCTGAACTGTCAGAGGGGCAGCACTGAGGGAGCACTGCTCTGTCAGAAGGGCAGTACTGAGGGAGCGCTGCACTGTAGGAGGGGCAGTACTGAGGGAGCGCTGCACTGTCGGAGGGGCAGTACTGAGCGAGCGCAGCACTGTCGGAGGGGCAGTACTGAGGGAGCACTGCACTGTCGGAGGGGCAGTACTGTGGGAGCACTGCACTGTCAGAGGGGCTGTACTGAGGCAGCGCTGCATTGTCGGAGGGGCAGTACTGTGGGAGCACTGCATTGTCGGAGGGGCAGTACTGAGGGGGTGCTGCACTGTCAGAGGGCCAGTACTGAGCGAGCGCTGCACTGTCGGAGGGGCTATACTGAAGGAGCGCTGCACTGCCGGAGGGGCAGCACTGAGGGAGCGCAGTACTGAGGGAGCGCTGCACTGTTGGAGGAGCAGTAGTGAGGGAGCGCTGCATTGTCGGAGGGGAAGTACTGAGTTAGCGCTGCATTGTCGGAGGGGGCAGTACTGAGGGAGCACTGCACTGTCGGAGGGGCAGTACTGTGGGAGCACTGCATTGTCGGAGGGGCAGTACTGAGGGGGCGCTGCACTGTCGGAGGGGCTACACTGAAGGAGCGCTGCACTGTCGAAGGGGCAGTACTGAGGGAGCGCTGCAGCGTCGGAGGGGCAGTACTGAGGGAGCGCAGTACTGAGGGAACGCTGCACTGTTGGAGGAGCGGTAGTGAGGGAGCGCTGCATTGTCGGAGGGGAAGTACTGAGGGAGCACTGCACTGTCGGAGGGGCAGTACTGAGGGAGCGCTGCACTGTCAGAGGGGCAGTACTGAGGGAGCACTGCACTGTCAGAGGGCCAGTACTGAGGGAGTGCTATACTGTCGGAGGAACAGTACTGAGGGAGTGCTGCACTATCAGAGGGCCAGTACTGAGGGAGCGCTGCATTGTCGGAGGGGCAGTACTGAGGGAGCGCTGCACTGTCGGAGGTTCCGTCTTTCGGATGAGATGTCAAACCAAGGGCCCGTCTGCTGTCTCAGGTGGATGTAAAAGATCCCATGGCACTATTTCGAAGAAGGGCAGGGGAGTTATCCCCAGTGTCCAGGGGCCAATATTTATTCCTGAACCAACATCACTAAAATAGATGATCTGGTCATTATCACATTGCTGTTTGTGGGAGCTTGCTGTGCACAAATTGGCTGCCGCGTTTCCCAGCTGACAACAGTGACTCCACTTCAAAAATAAAAGTACTTCATTGGCTGTAAAGCGCTTTAGGAAGTCTGGTGGTCGTGAAAGGTGCTATATAAATGCAAGTCTTCCTTTTTACCACCCTACCTACCTGTGATCAGGCTAACTGAGCACAGGTCTGGGACGGAGCCTTTCCTGCTTTGTGTGGGGCTCAGTACCCAGAATGGGTAAGATCAGCTGACTCTGATCTATCCCACACCCCCTCACTGTAACACGCTGATATACCCCACACCCCTCACTGTAACACTGATATACCTCACACCCCTCACTGTAACACTGATATACCCCACACCCCCTCACTGTAACACGCTGATATACCCCACACCCTCACTGTAACACTGATATACCCCACACCCCTCACTGTAACACTGATATACCCCACACCCCTCACTGTAACACGCTGATATACCCCACACCCCCTCACTGTAACACGCTGATATACCCCACACCCCCTCACTGTAACACGCTGATATACCCCACACCCCCTCACTGTAACACGCTGATATACCCCACACCCCCTCACTGTAACACGCTGGTATACCCCACACCCCTCACTGTAACACTGATATACCCCACACCCCTCACTGTAACACGCTGATATACCCCACACCCCTCACTGTAACACTGATATACCTCACACCCCTCACTGTAACACGCTGATATACCCCACACCCCCTCACTGTAACACGCTGGTATACCCCACACCCCTCACTGTAACACTGATATACCTCACACCCCTCACTGTAACACGCTGATATACCCCACACCCTTCACTGTAACACTGATATACCTCACACCCCTCACTGTAACACGCTGATATACCCCACACCCCCTCACTGTAACACGCTGGTATACCCCACACCCCTCACTGTAACACTGATATACCTCACACCCCTCACTGTAACACGCTGATATACCCCACACCCCTCACTGTAACACTGATATACCTCACACCCCTCACTGTAACACTGATATACCCCACACCCCTCACTGTAACACTGATATACCTCACACCCCTCACTGTAACACTGATATACCTCACACCCCTCACTGTAACACTGATATACCCCACACCCCTCACTGTAACACTGATATACCTCACACCCCTCACTGTAACACTGATATACACCACACCCCTCACTGTAACACTGATATACCTCACACCCCTCACTGTAACACTGATATACCTCACACCCCTCACTGTAACACTGATATACCCCACACCCCTCACTGTAACACTGATATACCCCACACCCCTCACTGTAACACTGATATACCCCACACCCCTCAATGTAACACTGATATACCCCACACCCCTCACTGTAACACTGACATACCCCACACCCCTCACTGTAACACACTGATATACCCCACACCCCTCACTGTAACACTCTGATATACCTCACACCCCTCACTGTAACACTGATATACCCCACACCCCTCACTGTAACACTGACATACCCCACACCCCTCACTGTAACACACTGATATACCCCACACCCCTCACTGTAACACTCTGATATACCTCACACCCCTCACTGTAACACTGACATACCCCACACCCCTCACTGTAACACTGACATACCCCACACCCCTCACTGTAACACACTGATATACCCCACACCCCTCACTGTAACACTCTGATATACCTCACACCCCTCACTGTAACACTGATATACCTCACACCCCTCACTGTAACACTGATATACCCCACACCCCTCACTGTAACACTGATATACCCCACACCCCTCACTGTAACACTGAAATACCCCACACCCCTCACTGTAACACTCTGATATACCCCACACCCCTCACTGTAACACTCCGATATAGTCCACATCCCCTCACTGTAACACTCTGATATATCCCACACGCCTCACTGTAACACTGATATACCCCACACCCCTCACTGTAACACTGATATACCCCACACCCCTCACTGTAACACTGATATACCTCACACCCCTCACTGTAACACTGATATGCCCCACAGCCCTCACTGTAACACTGATATACCCCACACCCCTCACTGTAACACGCTGATATACCCCACACCCCTCACTGTAACACGCTGATATACCCCACACCCCTCACTGTAACACTCTGATATACACCACACCCCTCACTGTAACACTCTGATATACCCCACACCCCTCAATGTAACAATTTGATATACCCCGCACCCCTCACTGTAATACTCTGATATACCCCACACCCCACACTGTAACACTCTGATATACCCCACACCCCACTGTAACACGCTGATATATCCCACAGCCCTCACTGTAACACTGATATACCCCACGCCGCTCACTGTAACACTGATATAGCCCACACCCCTCACTGTAACACTGATATACCCCACACCCCTCACTGTAACACTGATATACCCCACACCCCTCACTAACACTGATATAACCCACACCCCTCACTGTAACACTGATATACCCCACACCCCTCACTAACACTGATATACCCCACACTCCTCACTGTAACACTGATATGCCCCACAGCCCTCACTGTAAAACTGATATACCCCACACCCCTCACTGTAACACTGATATACCCCACACCCCTCACTGTAACACTGATATACTCCACACACCTCACTGTAACACTGACATACACCACACCCCCTCACTGTAACACTGATATACCCACAACCCTCACTGTAACACTGATATACCCCACACACCTCACTGTAACACTGATATACCCCACACCCCCTCACTGTAACACTGATATACCCCACGCCCCTCACTGTAACACTGATATACCCCACACCCCTCACTGTAATACTGATATACCCCACACCCCCTCACTGTAACACTGATATACCCCACACCCCTCACTGTAACACTGATATACCCCACACCCATCAATGTAAGACTGATATACCCCACACACCTCACCGTAACACTGATATACCCCACACCCCTCACTGTAACACTGATATACCCCACACACCCTCACTGTAACACTGATATACCCTCACACCCCTCACTGTAACACTGATATACCCCACACCCCTCACTGTAACACTGATATACCCTCACACCCCTCACTGTAACACTGATATACCCCACACCCCTCACTGTAACACTGATATACCCCACACACCTCACTGTAACACTGATATACCCCACACCCCTCACTGTAACACTGATATACCCCACACCCCTCACTGTAACACTGATATACCCCACACCCCTCACTGTAACACTGATATACCCCACACCCCTCACTGTAACACTGATATACCCTCACACCCCTCACTGTAACACTGATATACCCCACACCCCTCACTGTAACACTGATATACCCCACACACCTCACTGTAACACTGATATACACCACACCCCTCACTGTAACACTGATATACCCCACACCCCCTCACTGTAACACTGATATACCCTCACACCCCTCACTGTAACACTGATATACCCCACACCCCCTCACTGTAACACTGATATACCCCACGCCCCTCACTGTAACACTGATATACCCCACACACCTCACCGTAACACACTGATATACCCCACACCCCCTCACTGTAACACTGATATACCCCACACCCCTCACTGTAACACACTGATATACTCCACACCCCTCACTGTAACACTCTGATATACCCCACACCCCCTCACTGTAACACTCTAATATACCCCACACCCCTCACTGTAACACTCTGCTATATCCCACACCCCTCACTGTAACACTGATATCCCCCACACCCCTCACTGTAACACTCTGATATACCCCACACCCCCTCACTGTAACACTGATATACCCCACACCCCTCACTGTAACTCAATGATATACCCAACACACCTCACTGTCACACTTTCATATACCCCACACCCCTCACTGAAACACACTGATATACCCCACACTCTCACTGTAACACTCTGATATACCCCACAGCCCACACTGTAACACTCTGATATACCCCACAACCCTCACTGTAACACTCTGATATACCCCACACCCCTCACTGTAACACCCTGATATACCCCACACCCTCACTGTAACACTGATATACCCCACACCCCTCACTGTAACACTGATATACCCCACACCCCTCACTGTAACACTCTGATATACCCCACACCCCTAACTGTAACACTCTGATATACCCCACACCCCTCGCTGTAACACTCTGATATACCCCACACCCCTCACTGTAACACTCTGATATACCCCACACCCCTCGCTGTAACACTCTGATATACCCCACACCCCTCACTGTAACACTCTGATATACCCCACACCCCTCACTGTAACACTCTGATATACCCCACACCCCTCACTGTAACACTCTGATATACCCCACACCCCTCGCTGTAACACTCTGATATACCCCACACCCCTCACTGTAACACTTTGATATACCCCACACCCCTCAGTGTAACACTGATATACCCCACACACCTTACTGTAACACTCTGATATACCCCACACTCCCTCACTGTAACACTGATATACCCCACACCCCTCACTGTAACACTCTGATATACCCCACACCCCTCACTGTAACACTTTGATATACCCCACACCCCTCAGTGTAACACTGATATACCCCACACACCTTACTGTAACACTCTGATATACCCCACACTCCCTCACTGTAACACTGATATACCCCACACCCCTCACTGTAACACTCTGATATACCCCACACCCCTCACTGTAACTCAATGATATACCCAACACACCTCACTGTCACACTTTCATATACCCCACACCCCTCACTGTAACACACTGATATACCCCACACCCCTCACTGTAACACTTTGATATACCCCACACCCCTCACTGTAACACTCTGATATACCCCACACCCCTCACTGTAACACTTTGATATACCCCACACCCCTCAGTGTAACACTGATATACCCCACACACCTTACTATAACACTCTGATATACCCCACACCCCTCACTGTAACACTCTGATATACCCCACACCCCTCACTGTAACACTCTGATATACCCCACACCCCTCGCTGTAACACTCTGATATACCCCACACCCCTCACAGTAACACTCTGATATACCCCACACCCCTCACTGTAACACTCTGATATACCCCACACCCCTCACTGTAACACTCTGATATACCCCACACCCCTCACAGTAACACTCTGATATACCCCACACCCCTCACTTTAACACTGATATACCCCACACCCCTCACTGTAACACTCTGATATACCCCACACCCCTCACAGTAACACTCTTATATACCCCACACCCTCACTGTAACACACTGATATACCCCACACCCCTCACTGTAACACTGATATACCCCACACCCCTCACTGTAACACACTGATATACCCCACACCCCTCACTCTCTAATATACTCTCATTCCCTGGGAGATCTCTGGCTGCCGGTAGCTGATCACTGACCTTTGCCCTACCATCGCAGATTTTGACCTTTCCACATCAGTTTTACATACAATTCAAATCCCCTTGCAATGGTAGAGTTTATGTAAAGCAGTGGTAAGGTGCAATTATTAACCTTAGCAGGGCTAATGCAGTCACTGAGAATGACGAGGTCAGGGTGAGACTCCCATTAACCCTCTGAGTAATCCCTCTCTCTCTCTATCCCTTTCTCTGTCTCTCTCTCTCTCTTCCTCTCTTTGTCTCTCTGTCTCTCCCTCTGTCTGTCTCTCGCTCTCTCTCCCTCCCTTAGTTTCTCTCTGTCTCTGTCCCTCTGTCCCTTTTGCTCCGTCTCTCTGTCTCTCCCTCTGTTTCTTCCCGTCTTCCTATCTCTCTTTGGCTCTCTGTCTCTCTCTTTCTGTCTCTCTCCCTGTCTCTATCTCTCTCACTTTGTCTCTCTCTCACTCTCGCTGACTCTCTCTCTCTGTCTCTCTTTATCTCTATCTCTCTCTGTCTCTCTTTCTGTCTCTCTCTCTCCATGTCTCTCTCTTTCTCTCTGCCTCTCTCTCTGTCCCTTTCTGTCTCTCTCTTTCTCTCAGTTCAGTTCAGTTCAGTTCAGTTCAGTTCAGTTCAAATGCTTTATTGGCATGAAAGTTTACAGAGAACCATATTGCCAAAGCTTACATAGCAAAAAGGTACAGTTTTCCAACATTCTGTAGGTGTCAATCGATTTGACATTTGTTGGGTATATACAATATTACTTTTAAACAATATTAATTTTAAACAGTCTTTCTACGTCATTTGGTACGTTCAATATTAATTTTAAACAGTCTTACTTTTAAACAGTCCTCAGGTTGTGACATGTTGTTACATATTTAGCCCCAAGGTATGGTCTGTCTCCTTCTCCTAGGACTAATCTCAATTTTGACAGATCATCCAATTCCTTGAAATCTGGGGTTGTTTGGCTTAGCTTGTTGAATAATATGTTTCTTGATGTGTTGAATTTTTCGCATTTTAGGAGGAAATGCATTTCTGTTTCAACCTCGCCAGCCAGACATTGATCGCATATTCTATTCTCTCTAGGCTGCCAGGATTTCTTGTATCTGCCTTTTTCAATTTCCAGTTGGTGGTCGCTTAGTCTGTACCTGGTGAGGGTCTGTCTCTGTTTTGTGTCTCTGATGGTCGTGAGGTAGTCTGCCAGTTTATATTCTCTTTTTAGGGCCCGGTAACATTCTAATCTGCTTTGGCTTTCGGTTATTTTGTTCCAATGTTCCAGGTAGGTTTCTTTGCATTTTTTAATGATTTGGTTCACTCGGATTGGTGTTTGGACGGCTGTGTTGGTCTGGGGCTGGTCAGGGTCCGGCTGAGTACTTAGTTTCAGTAGCAGCTGACTCAGGGGACTCTTTTCTGGGTTTAGCTCTTGGGTCTGAAAGGCTTTGAAATGAAGGGTGTCTGGGGAGCTAGATTTGAGGTGATTTAGGAAGTTTAGTGCTCGTTTTTGGATGTTTATTATCAGTGGGTATCTGCCTAGTTTCTCTCTCTCTCTGTCTCTGGCTCTCTCTCTCTGTCTCTCACTGTCTCTGTCTCTCTCCCTGGCTCTGTCTCTTTCTCTGTCTCTCTCTTTCTCTCTGTCTCTGTCCTCTCTCTCTCTCTGTCTCTCTTTCTCTCTCTCTGTCTCTCTCTCACTTACTCTCTGTCTCTCTCTCACTCTCTCTGTCTCTCTCTCACTGTCTCTCTCTGTCTGTGTCTCTCTCGCTGTCTCTCTCTCAGACTCACTTTTCCTGTCTGTCTATCTCTCTCTCTCTGTCTCTCTTTCTCTCTCTCTGTCTCTCTCTCACTTACTCTCTGTCTCTCTCTCACTCTCTCTGTCTCTCTCTCACTGTCTCTCTCTGTCTGTGTCTCTCTCGCTGTCTCTCTCTCAGACTCACTTTTTCTGTCTGTCTATCTCTCTCTCTCTGTCTCTCTTTCTCTCTCTCTGTCTCTCCCTCACTCACTCAGTTCAGTTCAGTTCAGTTCAAATGCTTTATTGGCATGAAAGTTTACAGAGAACCATACTGTCTCTCTCTCACTCTCTCTGTCTCTCTCTCACTGTCTCTCTCTGTCTGTGTCTCTCTCGCTGTCTCTCTCTCAGACTCACTTTTTCTGTCTGTCTATCTCTCTCTCTCTGTCTCTCTTTCTCTCTCTCTGTCTCTCCCTCACTTACTCTCTGTCTCTCTCTCACTCTCTCTGTCTCTCTCTCACTGTCTCTCTCTGTCTGTGTCTCTCTCGCTGTCTCTCTCTCAGACTCACTTTTTCTGTCTGTCTATCTCTCTCACTCTCTCTGTCTCTCTCTCACTCTCTGTCTCTCTCACTGTCTCCCTCTCGCTGTCTCTCTCACTCTCTCTGTGTCTCTCTCACTGTCTCTCTCTCTATCTGTCTTTCGCTCTCTCTCTCTGTCTCCCTCTCTCTCTCTTTTTCTCCCTCTTTTTCTCTCTATCTCTCTCTCTCTGTCTCTCTTTCTCTCCCTGTCTCTCTTTCCCTCTGTGTCTCTCTCTCTGTCTCACTCTGTCACTCTCTTTGTCTCTGTCTGTCTGTCTCTTTCTTGCTCTGTCTCTCTGTCTGTCTCATATTGTCTCTTTCTGACTGTCTCCCTCTCACTCTGTCTCTGTCTCTCTCTCTCTCTGTCTCTCTCTCTCACCTCTGTCTCTGTCTATCGGTCTGTGGACCTGAAGTTCCAGCCTGCCAGAATCTGCTGCCTGACCTTGATAGGTTGGGTGCTATAAATATTGCAGTCCTCACAGCACCATGCCAGTTCCCCATCGCGCTTCCTCTTGGCGGTTGGAAACTTGGTTTTTTTTTTGTTGACTGACTCAGATCTGATCAGCACTTGCGAAAGGACAGTGACCAATATTTTCCGTCACGTCACCAAGCAGGGACTTTGTAAATTGTCTGAAAAAAGCTTCAAAGTTCAAACGGTGCAAATTCTGTAACCAATGTTCAGCAGAAAGAAAGACTTGCATTTCGACAGCGCATTTCACTGCCTCAGGATATCACATGGCGCTACACAGCCAATTAATTACTATTTTTGAAGTGTGGTCACTGTTGTAGTTTAGGAAACGCTGCAGCCATTTTGCGGACAGCAAGCTGCCACAAACAGCACTGTGATCATGACCAGATGATCTGTTTTAGTGATGTTGGTTAAGGGATAAATATTGGCCAGGACAACGGGTGGGACTCCACACTGCTCTTATTCCAAATAGTGGCCATGGTACTTTTACGTTCAACTGAAAGTGTAGACAGGGCCTCGGTTTAACATCTCATCCGAAAGATGGCACCTCCGGCAGAGCAGCGCTCCCTCAGTACTGCCCCTCCAACAGTGCAGCGCTGCCTCAGTACTGCCCCTCGGACGGTGCAACGCTCCCTCAATACTGCCCCTCCGACAGTGCAGCGCTCCCTCAGTACTGTCCCTCTGACAGTGCAGTGCTCCCGCAGTACCGCACCTCCAACAGTGCAGCGCTCCCTCAGTACTGCCCACCGACAGTGCAGCGATCCCTCAATACAGCCCCTCGGACAGTGCAGCGCTCCCTCAATACTGCCCCTCCGAAAGTGCAGCGATCCCTCAGTACTGCCCCTCTGACAGTGCAGCACTCCCTCAGTAGAGCCCCTCCGAAAGTGCGGCGCTCCCTCAGTACTGCCCCTCTGACAGTGCAGCGCTCCCTCAGTACTGCCCCTCCGACAGTGCAGCGCTCCCTCAGTACTGCCCCTCCGACAGTGCAGCGCTCCCTCAGTACTGCCCCTCCGACAGTGCAGCGCTCCCTCAGTACTGCCCCTCCGACAGTGCAGCGCTCCCTCAGTACTGCCCCTCTGACAGTGCAGCGCTCCCTCAGTACTGCCCCTCCGACAGTGCAGCGCTCCCTCAGTACTGCCCCTCCGACAGTGCAGCGCTCCCTCAGTACTGCCCCTCCGACAGTGCAGCGCTCCCTCAGTACTCCCCCTCCGACAGTGCAGCGCTCCCTCAGTACTGACCCTCCGACAGTGCAGCGCTCCCTCAGTACAGCCTCTCAGACAGTGCAGCGCTCCCTCAGTACTCCCCCTCCGACAGTGCAGCGCTCCCTCAGTACTGACCCTCCGACAGTGCAGCGCTCCCTCAGTACTGCCATTCCGACAGGGCACGCTCCCTCAGTACTACCCCTCCGACAGTGCAGCGCTCCCTCAGTACTGCCCCTCCGACAGTGCAGCGCTCCCTCAGTACTCCCCCTCCGACAGTGCAGCGCTCCCTCAGTACTGACCCTCCGACAGTGCAGCGCTCCCTCAGTACTGCCCCTCCGACAGTGCAGCGCTCCCTCAGTACTGCCATTCCGACAGGGCACGCTCCCTCAGTACTGCCCCTCCGACAGTGCGGCACACCCTCAGTACTGCCCCTCCGACAGTGCAGCGCTCCCTCAGTACTGCTCCTCTGACAGTGCTTCGCTCCCTCAGTACTGCCCCTCCGACAGTGCTTCGCTCCCTCAGTACTGCCCCTCTGACAGTGCTGCGCTCCCTCAGTACTGCTCCTCTGACAGTGCAGCGCTCCCTCAGTACTGCTCCTCTGACAGTGCTGCGCTCCCTCAGTACTGCTCCTCTGACAGTGCTGCGCTCCCTCAGTACTGCCCAACGGACAGTGCAGCACTCTCTCAGTACTGCCGCTCCGACAGTGCATAAGAACATAAGAAATAGGAGCAGGAATAGGCCACTTGGCCGCTTGAGCCTGCTCCGCCTTCAATAAGGTCATGGCTGATCTGGGGCTCAAAGCCACATCCCTGCCCGCTCCCCATAACCCTTCACTCCCTTATCTTGTAAAAATCTGTCCATCTCCACTTAAATATATTTACTGACCCAGCCTCCACTGCTCTCTGGGGCAGAGAATTCCACAGATTTACGACCCTCTGAGAGAAGAAGTTTCTCCTCATAGAGTCATCGAGTTATACAGCACAGAAAGAGGCCCTTCGGCCCATCGTGTCCGCGCCGGCCATCAACCCTGTCTGTTCTAATCCCATTTTCCAGCACTTGGTCCGTAGCCTTGTATGCAATGGCATTTCAAGTGCTCATCCAAATGCTTCTTGAATGTTGTGAGGGTTCCTGCCTCTACCACCCTTTCAGGCAGTGAGTTCCAGATTCCAACCACCCTCTGGGTGAAAAAGTTCTTCCTCAAATCCCCTCTAAACCTCCTGCCCCTTACCTTGAAACTATGCCCCCTTGTTATTGACCCCTCTACTAAGGGGAAAAGTTCCTTTCTATCCACCCTATCTATGCCCCTCATAATTTTGTACACCTCAATCAGGTCCCCCCTCAGCCTTCTCTGCTCTAAGGAAAACAACCCCAGCCTGTCCAGTCTCTCTTCATAGCTGAAGCGCTCCAGCCCAGGTTAACATCCTGGTGAATCTCCTCTGCACCCTCTCCAATGCAATCACATCCTTCCTATAGTGAGGCGACCAGAACTGCACACAGTATTCCAGCTGTGGCCTAACTAGCGTTTTGTACAGCTCCATCATAACCTCCCTGCTCTTATATTCTATGCCTCGGCTAATGAAGGCAAGTATCCCATATGCCTTTTTAACCACCTTATCCACCTGTCCTGCTGCCTTCAGGGATCTATGTACATGCACACCAAGGTCCCTCTGATCCTCTGTCTTTCCTAGGGTCCGACCATTCATTGTGTATTCCCTTACCTTGTTAGTCCCTCCAAAATGCATCACCTCACACTTTTCAGGGTTAAATTCCATTTGCCACTTTTCCGCCCATCTGACCAACCCATCTATATCGTCCTGCAGACTGAGGCTACCCTCCTCGCTATTTACCACCCCACCAATTTTCGTGTCATCTGCGAATGTACTCATCTCAGTTCTAAAAGGGCGACCATTTATCCTGAAACTGTGCCCCCGCGTTCTAGATTTCCCCACGAGGGGAAACATCACTCTCAGCATCTACCCTGTCGAGCCCCCTCAGTATCTCATATGTTTCGATAAAATCACCTCTCATTCTTCTAAATTCCAATGAGTATAGGCCCAGCCTGCTCAACCTTTCTTCATAATTCAACCCACTCATCTCTGGAATTAACCTAGTGAATCGTCTCTGAACTGCCTCCAATGCAAGTATATCCTTCCTTAAATAAAGAGACCAAAACTGTACGCAGTACTCCAGGTGTGGTCTCACCAACGCCCTGTACAGTTGTAGCAGGACTTCCCTGCTTTTATACTCCAACCCTTGAAATAAAGGCCAACATTCCATTTGCCTTTTTGATTACTTGCTGTACCTGCATGCTAACGTTGTGTTTCATGCACAAGGACCCCCAGGTCCCTCTGAATTGTAGCAATTTGTAATCTCTCTCCATTTAAATAATAGTTTGCTTTTTTATTGTTCCTGCCAAAGTGGATAACCTCACACTTTCCCACATTATACTCCATCTGCCAAATGTTTGCCCACTCACCTAGCCTGTCTATATCCCTTTGCAGATTCTTTGAGTTCTCTGCACAACTTGCTTTCCCACCCATTTTTGTATCATCTGCAAACTTGGCTACATTACACTCGATCCCTTCATCCAAGTCATTAATGTAGATTGTAAATAGTCGAGGCCCCAGCACCGAACCCTGTGGCACCCCACTAGTTACCGTTTGCCATCCAGAAAATGACCCATTTATCCCGACTCTCTGCTTTCTGTTAGTTAGTCAATTCTCTATCCATGCTAATATATTACCCCCAACTCCGTGAGCTCTTATCTTATGCAGTAACCTTTTATGTGGCACCTTATCGAATGCCTTCTGGAAATCCAAATACACCACATCCACTGTCTCACCCTTATCCACCCTGCTTGTTACATCCTCAAAGAACTTCAGCAAATTTGTTAAACATGATTTCCCTTTCCTAAAACCATGCTGACTCTGTTTGACGGCAGTATGTTTTTCTAAATGCCCTGCTACTGCTTCCTTAATGAAGGACTCCAATATTTTCCCAACGACAGATGTTAGGCTAACTGGTCTATAGTTTCCTGCTTTCTGTCTCCATCCTTTCTTAAATAGGGGTGTTACATTAGCGGTTTTCCAATCCGCTGGGACCTCTCCAGAGTCCAGGGAATTTTGGTATATTGTAACCAATGCATCTACAATCTCTGCAGCCACTTCTTTTAAGACCCTGGGATGCAGGCCATCTGGTCCAGGGGACTTGTCGTCTTTTAGTCCCATTATTTTACCGAGTATTATTTCCTTAGTGATAGTGATTGTCTTTAGTTCCCCCCTCCCTGTGGCCCCTTGATTATCCATTATTGGGATGTTGTTAGTGTCTTCTACAGTGAAGACAGATGCAAAATATTTGTTCAGAGTCTCTGCCATTTCCCTGTTCCCCATTATTAATTCCCCAGTCTCATCCTCTAAGGGACCAACTTTTACTTTAGCTACTCTCTTCCTTTTTATATACCTGTAGAAGCTCTTACTATCTGTTTTAATGTTTCTTGCCAGCTTACTCTCATAATTCATCTTCTCTCTCTTATTATTTTTTTAGTCATCCTTTGCTGGTTTTTAAAAATGTCCCAATCCTCTGGTCTCCCACCAATCTTGGCAACATTGTATGCCTTCATTTTCAATTTGATACAGGTAGACTATCCTTTATCAGAACTTCCGAAAACCTCTGAAAACCGAAAGTTTTTTCGTTCAGCGTAAGTTGTGCGCACGACATGACCCGAGTGGCGCAAAACATGACAGGAGTGGTCCTCCGGGGCCCAGAACAAGAATTCCTGCAGATTGTCGACACGCCGGCCTTCGCTCTCGATGTTAAGTGTGACTGAGGGAGCTCTGCCTTTCCCTGTGAGCAGGGCAGAGGGTCACAGAGTTCCCTCCTGGGTAGGAGATTGCAGGCCGAGCCGGGCAGTGTGAAGGAGGTATACCGGGAGAGTGAACCCAACAATACAGCGGCCCATCCGATAGCTGCAGCGGCCCGTCCGATATTCTTTCCCCCCCCCGACCTGATTTGCGGGCCAGCTTAGCGTAGGAGTCAGCCGATATCCGGCTTTCCCACAACTGGCGGCGGCAGTCGA
This sequence comes from Somniosus microcephalus, assembly GCF_052327205.1. Classification (NCBI taxonomy): domain Eukaryota; kingdom Metazoa; phylum Chordata; class Chondrichthyes; order Squaliformes; family Somniosidae; genus Somniosus; species Somniosus microcephalus. Next base: position 21,350,940 of record NW_028225181.1, on the reverse strand, counting down.
GCCCCAGACCCCCGCTAAGTCAAGGAATTCAGAGAAGCAGGAAGGGGAATGAGACACGGAACAGTCGCAAGAGGTAGCCTGAACTTTTAAAATTTATATTAAATACAAATACTAATTACCAAATTAATTTAATGTTCAGAGTTTCCCAGTCTGAAATAATACCTTCTGAAATCCGAAAATTTCTGAAAACCGAAACACAGCTGGGTCCCAAGGTTTTCGGATAAGGGATAGTCAACCTGTACCATCCTTTACTTCCTTAGTTAGCCACGGATGGTGCTCCCTTCTCTTAAAATCTTTCTTTCTCACTGGAATGTATTTTTGTTGAGAGTTATGAGTTATCCTTAAATGACTGCCACTGCATTTCAACTTTCTTAATTTGTTTTTCCAGTCCACTTTAGCCAGTTCTGCCCTCATGCCATTATAATTGCCTTTGTTTAAGATCAGGACACTGGTTTGGGATACAACTTTCTCACCCTCCAACGGAATTTGAAATTCAACCATGCTATGATCACTCTTTCCCAGAGGATCCTTTACTATGAGATAATTTATTAATTCTGTCTCATTACACAGTACCAGATCCAAGATAGCCTGCTCCCTGGTTGGTTCCATTACATACTGTTCCAGGAAAACATCCCGGATGCACTCTATGAACTCCTCCTCCAGGCTACCATGGCCAATTTTGATTTGTCCAATCAACATGGAGATTAAAATCACCCATGATTATTACCGTACCTTTTTTACAGGCCTCCATTATTTGTTGATTTATACTCTGTCCAACAGCATTGCTACTGTTCGGGGGCCTGTAGACTATGCCCACCAGAGACTTTGTCCCCTTATTATTTTTTATCTCCACCCAAACCGATTCTACATCTTGATCTTCTGAGCCAATATCACTTCTCACCACTGCACTGTTCCCATCTTTTACCAACAAAGCCACCCCACCTCCCTTTCCTTTCTGTCTATCCTTCCGAATTGTCAAATACCCTGGAATATTCAGTTCCCAGCCCTGGTCGCCTTGCAACCACGTCTCTGTAATGGCGATCAGATCATACCCATTTGTATCGGTTTGTGCCATCAACTCATCTATCTTGTTACGAATGCTGCGTGCATTCAGATATAGAGCTTTTAACTTTGTCTTTTTACCATTTTTCCTTGTTTTGGCCTTTCTTCCCGTTACACTCTTATTTTTAAACATTTCTGTCCCTTCCTGTCACACTCTGGTTATTATTTCCCCCATCTCTAGCCTGCTCTATTGCTTTTTCATTTCTCACTGACTTTTTATTTCCCCGCTCACCTGGATCCTACCCCCCCACTATTTAGTTTAAAGCCCTCTCTACAGCCCTAGTTATTCGATTTGCCAGGACGGTGGCATAGTGGTTAGCACTGTTGCCTCACAGCGCCAGGGACCCGGGTTCGAATCCGGCCTCGGGTGGCTGTCTGTGTGGAGTTTGCACATTCTCCCCGTGTTTGCGTGGGTTTCCTCCGGGTGCTCCGGTTTCCTCCCACAGTCCAAAGATGTGCGGGTTAGGTTGATTGGCTATGATAAAAAATTGACCCTTAGTGTTAGGGGGATTAAATACGTGGGGTTACGGGGATAGGGTGGGATATGTGTTGGTGTAGGGGTTACGGGGATTGGGTGGGATATGTGTCGGTGCAGGCTCGATGGGCCGAAATGGCCTCTATCTGCACTGTGGGGTTTCTGTGATTCTGTGATTCTGTGACTCTAGCCCCAGCACGGTTCAAGTGAAGCCCGTCCAAACGGAACAGCTTCCTCTTATCCCAGTACTGGTGCCAGTACCCCACAAATCGAAACCCATTTCTCCCACAACAGTCTTTGAGCCACTCGTTCATTTCTCTGATCTTATTTACCCTATGCAAATTCGCTCGTGGCTCAGGTAGTAATCCAGAGGTTATTACATTTGTGGCTCTGCTTTTTAATTTAGCTGCTAGCTGCTCATACTCTCTCAGCAGAACCTCTTTCTTTGTCCTACCTATGTCATTGGTACCTACGTGGACCATGACAACTGGAAGTTCCCCATCCCACTCCAAGTTTCTCTCCCTCTCTCTGTCACTCACTCACTCTCTCTGTCTCTCACTCTCTGTCTCTCTCTCCCTCTCTCTCTCTGTCTCTCTCCCTTTGTCTCTCTCCCTCTCTCTGTCTCTCTCCCTCTCAATTCAATTCAATTCAATTCAAATGCTTTATTGGCATGAAAGTTTACAGAGAATCATATTGCCAAAGCTTACATAGCAAAAAGGTACAGTTTTCCAACATTCTGTAGGTGTCAATCGATTTGACATTTGTTGGGTACATACAATATTACTTTTAAACAATATTAATTTTAAACAGTCTTTGTACTTCATTTGGTACATTCAATATTAATTTTAAACAGTCTTAATTTTAAACAGTCCTCAGGTTGTGACATGTTGTTACATATTTGGCCCCAAGGTATGGTCTGTCTCCTTCTCCTAGGACTAATCTCAATTTTGACAGGTCATCCAATTCCTTGAAATCTGGGTTGTTTGGCTTAGCTTGTTGAATAATATGTTTCTTGATGTGTTGAATTTTTCGCATTTTAGGAGGAAATGCATCTCTGTTTCAACCTCGCCGGCCAGACATTGATCGCATATTCTATTCTCTCTAGGCTGCCAGGATTTCTTGTATCTGCCTTTTTCAATTTCCAGTTGGTGGTCGCTTAGTCTGTACCTGGTGAGGGTCTGTCTCTGTTTTGTGTCTCTGATGGTCGTGAGGTAGTCTGCCAGTTTATATTCTCTTTTTAGGGCCCGGTAACATTCTAATCTGCTTTGGCTTTCGGTTATTTTGTTCCAATGTTCCAGGTAGGTTTCTTTGCATTTTTTAATGATTTGGTTCACTCGGATTGGTGTTTGGACGGCTGTGTTGGTCTGGGGCTGGTCAGGGTCCGGCTGAGTACTTAGTTTCAGTAGCAGCTGACTCAGGGGACTCTTTTCTGGGTTTAGCTCTTGGGTCTGAAAGGCTTTGAAATGAAGGGTGTCTGGGGAGCTAGATTTGAGGTGATTTAGGAAGTTTAGTGCTCGTTTTTGGATGTTTATTATCAGTGGGTATCTGCCTAGTTCGGCTCTGCATGCATTTGTTGGCGTTTTTCTTTGGGTGCGAAGGATGCTTCGGCAGAATTCTGCATGTAGGGCTTCTATTGTGTGTTTTTCCCATTTAGTGTAGCTTTGGTGATTTAGCGGGCCCCATACTTCACTACCGTACAGTGCAATGGGCAGGATTATGCTGTCAAATATTTTGAGCCAGATTTTGATTGGGATTTGGATGTTGTAGAATTTTCTTTTTATTGCATATAGGGCTCTTCGGGCTTTTTCTTTTAGTGCATTCACTGCTATGCTGAAGCTCCCTGATGCTGTAATAGTTAGACCAAGGTAGGTGTAGCTCATAGTGTGTCCTATAGTGGTATCACTGAGGGTAAACTGGTATTTGTTTTCCTGACATCTGGGCCTTTTTTGAAAAATCATGATGTTGGTTTTCTTTAGATTTACTGTTAGAGCCCAATTTTGGCAGTATTTGTCGAGTAGGTCTAGTTGTTGCTGTAATCCCTGTTCTGTGGGAGACAGCAGAACCAGGTCGTCCGCATAGAACAGGGATTTCACTTCTCCATCCAGGAGACGGAGACCTGGTGACTCGCTTTGCTCCAGCATGTCTGCTAATTCATTTATGTATATGTTGAACAGGGTCGGGCTCAAATTGCAGCCCTGCCGGACGCCTCTTCTCTGGGTGAAGAAATCGGTGCGTTTGTCTCCAATTTTGACCCCGCATTTGTTTTTCAGATACATTGATTTAATAAGGTCATAGACTTTGCCCCCTATTCCACACTGAAGAAGTTTATAATAGAGCCCTTCGTGCCATATAGAGTCAAAGGCTTTCTTGAAGTCGATGAAACAGGCGAATATTTTCCCATTTTTTGTTTGGTGTATATGTTTTTCAATGAGGGTGTGAAGGGTATAGATATGGTCGGCGGTGCGGTGTTTTGGAAGAAAGCCTATTTGGTTTTTTCTGAGGATATTATGTTTGTTAAGAAAATCAAGTAATCTACTATTTAGAATACTGCAGAATAACTTCCCTAGACAACTGTTGACACAGATGCCGCGGTAGTTATTTGGGTCTGATTTGTTTCCACTTTTATATATGGGGGAGATTAGTCCTTGGCACCAGATATCGGGAAAACAGCCTGAACGTAATATGATGTTGAATAATTTGAGTACCGCACCCTGCATCTCCATATTGCTGAACTTGAGCATTTCATTTTTGATGTTGTCTGGGCCACAGGCTTTCTTTAGGTGGAGAGATTTTGTTTTTGTGGCCAGTTCTTTCCATGTGATTGGGGAGTCTAGAGGGTTTTGGTTGTCTTTAATTGTTGCTTCTAATGTGTGGAGTTTTTCTGTGACCTGATGTTGACTTGGGTTTGTTTCGTTTATTGGGATGTCTTTGTAGAGGTTTTCAAAATGTGTTCTCCAGATGTCGCCATCTTGGATTGGTAATGCTTGCAATTGTGTTGTACTCAGGTTATTCCACATTTCCCAGAATTGTTTTGGATTGGTGGAGTTTTCAATTTCTTCGAGTATTTTGTGGGTATAGTTTTGTGTTTTGTTCCTAATGGTGTGTTTATATCTTTTGAGGGTTTCATTGTATCTATTACGTAGGTCCGGATTGTTTGGTTGGCGATGCTTTTGGTTTGATATTTTTCTCAGGTCTTTTCTGGCATTTTTGCATTCGTGGTCAAACCATTTCTTATTTTTATTTTGTCTTTTGTGACGCTTCCTCTTCTGTTTCACAAGGTCGGCTTTTACAGCTGCCTCATGGAAGATCATATTTATATCCTCTATGGCCATGTTTACACCATCTCTGGTGATCTCGTATGGGTTTTCTTTAAATTTTGATATTTTACTTGTGAGATCAGGTGACTTTAGTGCTGTGATGAATTTTTCTCCACTGTCTGGGGCCCATCTGTATGTCTGGTTTATTTTATGGAGCTTACTGGGTTCTTTTTTTGTGTCTGTAGTTTGGGCAGAAAGTTTAAGGTACATATTTATTTGGTTATGGTCTGAGAGGGGGGATTGCTGCCTGACAGTGAATGAGTTGATATCGCAGGGGTCCAGGTCAGTGATTGTATAGTCCACCACACTAGACCCAAGAGTTGAGGAGTATGTGAGTCTCCCTAGGGAGTCCCCTCTGAACCTACCGTTAACTATGTACAGGCCTAAGGCTCAGCAGAGTTGCACTACCTCCCTACCGCTTTTATTTATTTCACGATCAAGGTTGTTCCGATTTGCGATGGCTGGTGTGACATCTAAAGGGGTCTGGCCAAACACATGGTTGTTTCCCTGTGGGTCTATGAAGTCAGGTTCACAACCGGTCCTTGCATTTAGGTCCCCACATATTATCACCTTTCCTTGGGCCTGGAAATGGCTGATTTCCATGTGGAGAGTATCAAATAACTCCTCTTCGAAATATGGCGATTCTATTGGAGGTATGTAGATCGCACATAAGTAAACATCTTTTTTTGCTATTCCTATATTTTTATCTAGTTTTAGCCATACGTGTGATTTTCCCTGTTTTACCGGTGAGATGTGTTTGTCCAGTTCTCCCTTATACCACACCAATATTCCCCCGGAGGTTCTGCCCTTGCGTGTTTTAGTGTTCTTTACTGAGGGCACAATGATTTCATGGTACATTGGAGGACAGTGGGTCGGCACGTCCTTTTGGCACCATGTTTCTGTTAACACAATTATATCAATGTCTTTTATAGCTTTTAGGAATTCAGGGTCTGTACTCTTCATCCCAAAAGTTGAGGAGTGGAGGCCCTGGATATTCCAGCCACTTATGTGGAAAGAACGCATTTATATAGTTCAATAAAACGAAATAAAATGGACCTATTTTGTGGGATGAGTGTGGAAACACTATTTTCTATAATGCTAAATGATGATTTAGTATAAATTTCATGAGGCATGCACATATATCTATCTAATAATAGTAATAATACTGATCAATAATGATAATCTCTCTGTCTCTCTCTCTCTCTCTGTCTCTCTCCCTCTCTCTGTCGCTCTCTCTCCCTCTGTCTCTCTCTCTCTCTCTGTCTCTCTCCCTCTCTCTGTCTCTCTCTCTGTCTCTCTGTCTCTCCCTCTCTCTCTCTCTCTCTCTGTCTCTCTCTCTCTCTCTCTCTCTCTGTCTCTCCCTCTCTCTCTCTCTCTCTCCAATTCCAATTCCAATTCAATTCCAATTCAAATGCTTTATTGGCATGAAAGTTTACAGAGAACCATATTGCCAAAGCTTACATAGCAAAAAGGTACAGTTTTCCAACATTCTGTAGGTGTCAATCGATTTGACATTTGTTGGGTACATACAATATTACTTTTAAACAATATTAATTTTAAACAGTCTTTGTACTTCATTTGGTACGTTCAATATTAATTTTAAACAGTCTTAATTTTAAACAGTCCTCAGGTTGTGACATGTTGTTACATATTTGGCCCCAAGGTATGGTCTGTCTCCTTCTCCCAGGATTAATCTCAATTTTGACAGGTCATCCAATTCCTTGAAATCTGGGGTTGTTTGGCTTAGCTTGTTGAATAATGTGTTTCTTGATGTGTTGAATTTTTCGCATTTTAGGAGGAAATGCATTTCTGTTTCAACCTCGCCGGCCAGACATTGATCGCATATTCTATTCTCTCTAGGCTGCCAGGATTTCTTGTATCTGCCTTTTTCAATTTCCAGTTGGTGGTCGCTTAGTCTGTACCTGGTGAGGGTCTGTCTCTGTTTTGTGTCTCTGATGGTCTCTGTCTCTCCCTCTCTCTCTCTCTCTCTCTCTCTCTGTCTCTCTCCCTCTGTCACTGACTCTCTCTCTCTCTCCCTCTCTCTCTCTGTCTCTCACTCTCTCTGACTCTCTGCCTCTCTCACTGTCTCTCCCTCTGTCGCTGACTGTCTCTCACTCACTTGCTCTCTCACTCTCTGCCTCTCTCTCTGTCTCTCCTTCTGTCTCTCTCTGTCTCTCTTTCTCTCTCTGTCACTCACTCACTCTCTCTCTGCCTCTCTATTTCTCACTCGCTCTTTCTGTCTCTCTCTCTGTGTCTCTCTCTCAGTCCCTCTCTCTTTCTCACTCACTCTCTCTCTGTCACTCTGTCTCTGTGTCTCTCTCTGACTTTTTCACTCTCTGTCTCTCTCTCTTACTCGCTCTGTGTCCCGCTCTTTGTCTCTCACTCTCTGACTCTCTCTCACTCACTCTCTCTCTCTGCCTCTCTATTCTCTCTCTCTCTTTCTGTCTCTCTCTGTGTCGCTCTCTCTTTCTGTATCTCTCTCTCTCTGTCCCTCTTTCTCACTCACTCTCTCTCTGTCTCTGTGTCTCT
>NW_028225181.1:21303557-21338557 GCF_052327205.1 Somniosus microcephalus | reverse complement strand
TGAGGTCACACCTGACCCCTCCCCCACCACACAGTGACTGAGGTCACACCTGACCCCTCCCCCCCACCACACAGTGACTGAGGACTGAGGTCACACCTGACCCCTCCCCCCACCACACAGTGACTGAGGTCACACCTGACCCCTCCCCCCACCACACAGTGACTGAGGTCACACCTGACCCCTCCCCTCACCCACAGTGACTGAGGTCACACCTGAACCCTCCCCCCACCACACAGTGACTGAGGTCAAACCTGACCCCTCCCCCCACCACACAGTGACTGAGGTCAAACCTGACCCCTCCCCCCACCACACAGTGACTGAGGTCAAACCTGACCCCTCCCCCCACCAAACAGTGACTGAGGTCACACCTGACCCCTCCCCCCCCACAGTGACTGAGGTCACACCTGACCCCTCCCCCCACCACAGTGACTGAGGTCACACCTGACCCCTCCCCCCACCACACAGTGACTGAGGTCACACCTGACCCCTCCCCCCACCACAGTGACTGAGGTCAAACCTGACCCCTCCCCCCCACAGTGACTGAGGTCAAACCTGACCCCTCCCCCCCACCACACAGTGACTGAGGACTGAGGTCACACCTGACCCCTCCCCCCACCACACAGTGACTGAGGACTGAGGTCACACCTGACCCCTCCCCCCACCACAGTGACTGAGGTCACACCTGAAACCTCCCCCCCCCACCAGTGACTGAGGTCAAACCTGACCCCTCCCCCCCCACCACAGTGACTGAGGTCACACCTGACCCCTCCCCCCTCACCCACAGTGACTGAGGTCAAACCTGACCCCTCCCCCCACCACACAGTGACTGAGGTCAAACCTGACCCCTCCCCCCACCACACAGTGACTGAGGTCAAACCTGAAACCTCCCCCCCCCACAGTGACTGAGGTCAAACCTGACCCCTCCCCCCTCACCCACAGTGACTGAGGTCACACCTGACCCATCCCCCCACCACACAGTGACTGAGGTCAAACCTGACCCCTCCCCCCACCACACAGTGACTGAGGTCACACCTGACCCCTCCCCCCCCACACAGTGACTGAGGTCACAACTGACCCCTCCCCCCACCACACAGTGACTGAGGTCAAACCTGACCCCTCCCCCCACCACACAGTGACTGAGGTCACACCTGACCCCTCCCCCACCCACAGTGACTGAGTTCACACCTGACCCCTCCCCCCCCACACAGTGACTGAGGTCAAACCTGACCCCTCCCCCCCACCACACAGTGACTGAGGTCACACCTGACCCCTCCCCCCACCACACAGTGACTGAGGTCACACCTGACCCCTCCCCCACCACACAGTGACTGAGGTCACACCTGACCCCTCCCCCCACCACACAGTGACTGAGGTCACACCTGACCCCTCCCCCACCACACAGTGACTGAGGTCACACCTGACCCCTCCCCCCCACCACACAGTGACTGAGGACTGAGGTCACACCTGACCCCTCCCCCCACCACAGTGACTGAGGTCACACCTGACCCCTCCCCCACCACACAGTGACTGAGGTCACACCTGACCCCTCCCCCCCACCACACAGTGACTGAGGACTGAGGTCACACCTGACCCCTCCCCCCACCACAGTGACTGAGGTCACACCTGAACCCTCCCCCCACCACAGTGACTGAGGTCAAACCTGACCCCTCCCCCCACCACACAGTGACTGAGGTCAAACCTGACCCCTCCCCCCACCACACAGTGACTGAGGTCAAACCTGACCCCTCCCCCCACCACACAGTGACTGAGGACTGAGGTCACACCTGACCCCTCCCCCCCCATAGTGACTGAGGTCACACCTGACCCCTCCCCCCACCACACAGTGACTGAGGTCACACCTGACCCCTCCCCCCACCACAGTGACTGAGGTCACACCAGACCCCTCCCCCCACCACAGTGACTGAGGTCACACCTGACCCCTCCCCCCACCACAGTGACTGAGGTCACACCTGACCCCTCCCCCCCACCACACAGTGACTGAGGTCACACCTGACCCCTCCACCCCACCACACAGTGACTGAGGTCACACCTGACCCCTCCCCCCACCACACAGTGACTGAGGTCACACCTGACTCCTCCCCCCACCACACAGTGACTGAGGTCAAACCTGACCCCTCCCCCCACCACACAGTGACTGAGGTCACACCTGACCCCTCCCCCCACCACACAGTGACTGAGGTCAAACCTGACCCCTCCCCCCACCACAGTGACTGAGGTCAAACCTGACCCCTCCCCCCCACCACACAGTGACTGAGGTCACACCTGACCTCTCCCCCCACCACACAGTGACTGAGGTCACACCTGACCTCTCCCCCCCACCACACAGTGACTGAGGTCACACCTGGCCCCTCCCCCCACCACACAGTAACTGAGGTCACACCTGACCTCTCCCCCCCCCCCCACAGTGACTGAGGTCACACCTGACCCCTCCCCCCACCACAAAGTGACTGAGGTCAAACCTGACCCCTCCCCCCACCACACAGTGACTGAGGACTGAGGTCACACCTGACCCCTCCCCCCCGCATAGTGACTGAGGTCACACCTGACCCCTCCCCCCACCACAGTGACTGAGGTCACACCTGACCCCTCCCCCCACCACAGTGACTGAGGTCACACCTGACCCCTCCCCCACCCCACAGTGACTGAGGTCACACCTGGCCCCTCCCCCCACCACACAGTGACTGAGGTCACACCTGACCCCTCCCCCCCCACAGTAACTGATGTCACACCTGACCCCTCACCCCCACAGTGACTGAGGTCACACCTGACCCCTCCCCCCCCACAGTAACTGATGTCACACCTGACCCCTCACCCCCACAGTGACTGAGGTCACACCTGACCCCTCCCCCCACCACACAGTGACTGAGGTCAAACCTGACCCCTCCCCCCACCACACAGTGACTGAGGACTGAGGTCACACCTGACCCCTCCCCCCCATAGTGACTGAGGTCACACCTGACCCCTCCCCCCACCACAGTGACTGAGGTCACACCTGACCCCTCCCCCCCCCACAGTGACTGAGGTCACACCTGGCCCCTCCCCCCCCACAGTGACTGAGGTCACACCTGACCCCTCCCCCCACCACACAGTGACTGAGGTCAAACCTGACCCCTCCCCCCCACCACACAGTGACTGTGGACTGAGGTCACACCTGACCCCTCCCCCCCCATAGTGACTGAGGTCACACCTGACCCCTCCCCCCACCACAGTGACTGAGGTCACACCTGACCCCTCCCCCCCCCCACAGTGACTGAGGTCACACCTGGCCCCTCCCCCCCCACAGTGACTGAGGTCACACCTGACCCCTCCCCCCCCCACAGTGACTGAGGTCACACCTGACCCCTCCCCCCCACAGTGACTGAGGTCACACCTGACCCCTCCCCCCCATAGTGACTGAGGTCACACCTGACCCCTCCCCCCACCACAGTGACTGAGGTCACACCTGACCCCTCCCCCCCCCACAGTGACTGAGGTCACACCTGACCCCTCCCCCCCCCCCAAAGTGACTGAGGTCACACCTGACTCCCCCACAGTGACTGAGGTCACACCTGACCCCTCACCCCCCCACAGTGACTGAGGTCACACCTGACCCCTCCCCCCCACAGTGACTGAGGTCACACCTGACCCCTCCCCCCCCCCACAGTGACTGAGGTCACACCTGACCCCTCCCCCCCCACAGTGACTGAGGTCACACCTGACCCCTCCCCCCCCACAGTGACTGAGGTCACACCTGACCCCTCCCGCCCGCCCCCACAGTGACTGAGGTCACACCTGACCCCTCGCCCCCCCCACAGTGACTGAGGTCACACCTGACCCCTCCGTACCCCCACAGTGACTGAGGTCACACCTGACCCCTCCCCCCCCACAGTGACTGAGGTCACACCTGACCCCTCCCCCACCCACAGTGACTGAGGTCACACCTGAACCCTACCCCAGCCCCCCACAGTGACTGAGGTCACACCTGACCCCTCCCCCCCCACAGTGACTGAGGTCACACCTGACCCCTCCCCCCCCACAGTGACTGAGGTCACACCTGACCCCTCCCCCCCCCCACAGTGACTGAGGTCACACCTGACCCCTCCCCCCCCACACAGTGACTGAGGTCACACCTGACACCTCCCCCCCCACAGTGACTGAGGTCACACCTGACACCTCCCCCCCCACAGTGACTGAGGTCCCACCTGACCCCTCCCCCCCCACATTGACTGAGGTCACACCTGACCCCTCCCCCCCACACAGTGACTGAGGTCACACCTGACCCCTCCCCCCCACACAGTGACTGAGGTCACACCTGACCCCTCCCCCCCACAGTGACTGAGGTCACACCTGATCCCCCCCCACAATGACTGAGGTCAAACCTGACCCCTCCCCCTCCCACAGTGACTGAGGTCACACCTGACCCCTCCCCCCACACAGTGACTGAGGTCACACCTGAACCCTCCCCCCCCCCACAGTGACTGATGTCACACCTGACCTCTCCCCCCACACAGTGACTGAGGTCACACCTGACCCCTCCCCCCCCCACAGTGACTGAGGTCACACCTGACCCCTCCCCCCCCCACAGTGACTGAGGTCACACCTGACCCCTCCCCCCCCCACAGTGACTGAGGTCACACCTGACCCCTCCCCCCCCACAGTGACTGAGGTCACACCTGACCCCTCCCCCCCACAGTGACTGAGGTCACACCTGACCCCTCCCCCCCCACATTGACTGAGGTCACACCTGACCCCTCCCCCCCCCACAGTGACTGAGGTCACACCTGATCCCTCCCCCCCCCCCACAGTGACTGAGTGACCCCTCCCCCCCCACAGTGACTGAGGTCACACCTGACCCCCCCCCCCACAGTGACTGAGGTCACACCTGCCCCCTCACCCCCCCACAGTGACTGAGGTCACACCTGACCCCTCCCCCCCCCACAGTGACTGAGGTCACACCTGACCCCTCCCCCCCCACAGTGACTGAGGTCACACCTGACCCCTCCCCCCCCACAGTGACTGAGGTCACACCTGACCCCTCCCCCGCCCCCCCCACAGTGACTGAGGTCACACCTGACCCCTCTCCCGCCCCCCCACAATGACTGAGGCCACACCTGTCCCCTCCCCCCCCACAGTGACTGAGGTCACACCTGATGCCCCCCCCACAGTGACTGAGGTCACACCTGACCCCTCCCCCCCCCCACAGTTACTGAGGTCACACCTGACCCCTCCCTCCCCCACAGTGACTGAGGTCACACCTGACCCCTCCCCCACCCACAGTGACTGAGGTCACACCTGACCCCTCCCCCCCCACAGTGACTGAGGTCACACCTGACCCCTCCCACCCACACAGTGACTGAGGTCACACCTGAACCCTCCCCCCCACAGTGACTGAGTTCACACCTGACCCCTCCCCCCCCCACACAGTGACTGAGGTCACACCTGACCCCTCCCCCACCCACAGTGACTGAGGTCACACCTGACCCCTCCCCCCCCACAGTGACTGAGGTCACACCTGACACCTCACCCCCCCCACAGTGACTGAAGTCACACCTGAACCCTCCCCCCCACAGTGACTGAGGTCACACCTGACCCCTCCGTACCCCCACAGTGACTGAGGTCACACCTGACCCCTCCCCCACCCACAGTGACTGAGGTCACACCTGACCCCTCCCCCACCCACAGTGACTGAGGTCACACCTGACCCCTCCCCCCCCACAGTGACTGAGGTCACACCTGACCCCTCCCCCCCACAGTGACTGTGTTCACACCTGACCCCTCCCCCCCCACACAGTGACTGAGGTCACACCTGACCCCTCCCCCCCACAGTGACTGAGGTCAAACCTGACCCCTCCCCCCCCACAGTGACTGAAGTCACACCTGACCCCTCCCCCCCCACAGTGACTGAGGTCACACCTGACCCCTCCCCCCCCCACAGTTACTGAGGTCACACCTGACCCCTCCCTCCCCTACAGTGACTGAGGTCACACTTGACCCCTCCCCCCCCACAGTGACTGAGGTCACACCTGACCCCTCCCCCACACAGTGACTGAGGTCACACCTGACCCCTCCCCCACCCACAGTGACTGAGGTCACACCTGACCCCTCCCCCCCCCCCCCACAGTGACTGAGGTCACACCTGACCCCTCCCCCCCCCACAGTGACTGAAGTCACACCTGGCCCCTCCCCCCCACAGTGACTGAGGTCAAACCTGACCCCTCCCCCCCCACAGTGACTGAAGTCACACCTGACCCCTCCCCCCCACAGTGACTGAGGTCACACCTGACCCCTCCCTCCCCCACAGTGACTGATGTCACACCTGACCCCTCCCCCCCCACAGTGACTGAGGTCACACCTGAACCCTCCCCCCCCCACAGTGACTGAGGTCACACCTGAACCCTCCCCCCCCCACAGTGACTGAAGTCACACCTGACCCCTCCCCCCCCACACAGTGACTGAGGTCACACCTGACCCCTCCCCCCCAATGTGACTGAGGTCACACCTGACACCTCCCCCCCCCACAGTGACTGAGGTCACACCTGACCCCTCCCCCCCCACATTGACTGAGGTCACACCTGACCCCTCCCCCCCCACAGTGACTGAGGTCGCACCTGATCCCTCCCCCCTCCCACAGTGACTGAGTGACCCCTCCCCCCCCACAGTGACTGAGGTCACACCTGACCCCCCCCCCCCACAGTGACTGAGGTCACACCTGCCCCCTCACCCCCCCACAGTGACTGAGGTCACACCTGACCCCTCCCCCCCCACAGTGACTGAGGTCACACCTGACCCCTCCCCCCCCACAGTGACTGAGGTCCCACCTGACCCCTCCCCCCCCACAGTGACGGAGGTCACACATGACCCCTCCCCCCCCCCACAGTGACTGAGGTCACACCTGACCCCTCTCCCGCCCCCCCACAATGACTGAGGCCACACCTGACCCCTCCCCCCCCCACAGTGACTGAGGTCACACCTGATGCCCCCCCCACAGTGACTGAGGTCACACCTGACCCCCCCCACAGTGACTGATGTCACACCTGACCCCTCCCCCGCACCCCCCACAGTGACTGAGGTCACACCTGACCCCTCCCCCCCACAGTGATTGAGGTCACACCTGACCCCTCCCCCCCCCACAGTGACTGAGGTCACACCTGACCCCTCCCCCCCCCACATTGACTGAGGTCACACCTGACCCCTCCCCCCCCTACAGTGACTGAGGTCACACCTGACCCCTCCCCCCCACAGTGACTGAGGTCACACCTGACCCCTCCCACCCACACAGTGACTGAGGTCACACCTGACCACTCCCCCCCACATAGTGACTGAGGTCACACCTGACCCCTCCCCCCCCACAGTGACTGAGGTCACACCTGACCCCTCCCCCCCCACAGTGACTGAGGTCACACGTGACCCCTCCCCCCCCACAGTGACTGAGGTCACACCTGACCCCTCCCCCCCCACAGTGACTGAGGTCACACCTGACAACTCCCCCCCCGACAGTGACTGAGGTCACACCTGACCTCTCCCCCCCCCACAGTGACTGAGGTCACACCTGACCCCTCCCCCCCCACAGTGACTGAGGTCACACCTGACCCCTCCCCCCCCACAGTGACTGATGTCACACCTGACCTCTCCCTCCCACAGTGACTGAGGTCACACCTGACCCCTCCCCCCCCACAGTGACTGAGGTCACACCTGACCCCTCCCCCCACCCCCACAGTGACTGAGGTCACACCTGACCCCCCCCACAGTGACTGAGGTCACACCTGACCCCTTCCCCCCCTCCACAGTGACTGAGGTCACACCTGACCGCACCCCCCCCCACAGTGACTGAGGTCACACCAGACCCACCCCCCCACAGTGACTGAGGTCACACCTGACCCCCCCCACAGTGACTGAGGTCACACCTGACCCCTTCCCCCCCTCCACAGTGACTGAGGTCACACCTGACCGCACCCCCCCCACCCCCACAGTGACTGAGGTCACACCTGACCCCTCCCACCCACACAGTGACTGAGGTCACACCTGACCACTCCCCCCCACATAGTGACTGAGGTCACACCTGACCCCTCCCCCCCCACAGTGACTGAGGTCACACCTGACCCCTCCCCCCCCACAGTGACTGAGGTCACACGTGACCCCTCCCCCCCCACAGTGACTGAGGTCACACCTGACCCCTCCCCCCCCACAGTGACTGAGGTCACACCTGACAACTCCCCCCCCGACAGTGACTGAGGTCACACCTGACCTCTCCCCCCCCCACAGTGACTGAGGTCACACCTGACCCCTCCCCCCCCACAGTGACTGAGGTCACACCTGACCCCTCCCCCCCCACAGTGACTGATGTCACACCTGACCTCTCCCTCCCACAGTGACTGAGGTCACACCTGACCCCTCCCCCCCCACAGTGACTGAGGTCACACCTGACCCCTCCCCCCACCCCCACAGTGACTGAGGTCACACCTGACCCCCCCCACAGTGACTGAGGTCACACCTGACCCCTTCCCCCCCTCCACAGTGACTGAGGTCACACCTGACCGCACCCCCCCCCACAGTGACTGAGGTCACACCAGACCCACCCCCCCACAGTGACTGAGGTCACACCTGACCCCCCCCACAGTGACTGAGGTCACACCTGACCCCTTCCCCCCCTCCACAGTGACTGAGGTCACACCTGACCGCACCCCCCCCACCCCCACAGTGACTGAGGTCACACCTGACCGCACCCCCCACCCCCACAGTGACTGAGGTCACACCTGACCGCACCCCCCACCCCCACAGTGACTGAGGTCACACCTGACCCCTCCCCCCCCCCCACAGTGACTGAGCTCACACCTGTGAGAGAGGGGGTTAGAGTAACCTCCCAGATACAGGAGTGCGAGAGAGGGGTTGGAGAGACATCCCCAGATACAGGAGTGTGAGAGAGGGGTTAGAGAGACCTCCCCAGATACAGGAGTGTGAGAGAGGGTGTTAGAGAGACCTCCCCAGATACAGGAGTGTGGGAGAGGGGGTTAGAGAGACCTCCCGAGATACAGGAGTGTGAGAGAGGGGTTAGAGATCCTCCCCAGGTACAGGAATGTGAAAGAGGGGTTAGAAGGACTTTCCCAGATACAGGAGTGTGAGAGAGGGGGTTAGAGGGACCTCCCCAGATACGGGAGTGTGAGAGAGGGGTTAGAGGGGCCTCCCCAGATAAAGGAGTGTGAGAGAGGGGTTAGAGAGACCTGCCCAGATTCAGGAGTGTGAGAGAGGGGGTTAGAGGGATCTCCCCAGAAAGAGGAGTGTGAGAGAGGGGTTAGAGAGACCTCCCCAGATACAGGAGTGTGAGAGAGGGGTTAGTGGGACCTCCCCAGATACAGGAGTGTGAGAGAGGGTTTAGAGAGACCTGCCCAGATTCAGGAGTGTGAGAGAGGGGGTTAGAGGGATCTCCCCAGAAAGAGGAGTGTGAGAGAGGGGTTAGAGAGACCTCCCCAGATACAGGAGTGTGAGAGAGGGGTTAGTGGGACCTCCCCAGATACAGGAGTGTGAGAGAGGGGTTAGAGCGACCTCCCCAGATACCGGAGTGTGAGAGAGGGGGTTAGAGAGACCTCCCCAGATACAGGAGTGTGAGAGAGTGGGTTAGAGGGACCTCCCCAGATGCAGGAGTGTGAGAGAGGGGTTAGAGGGACGTCTCCAGATACAGGAGTGTGAGTGAGGGGGTTAGAGGGACATCCCCAGATACAGGAGTGTGAGAGAGGGGTTAGAGAGACCTCACCAGATACAGGAGTGTGAGAGAAAGGTTAGAGGGACGTCTCCAGATACAGGAGTGTGAGTGAGGGGGTTAGAGGGACCTCCCCAGATACAGGAGTGTGAAATGACATTGAAGTTGATTTCATCACACTCTCTTTCTCTCCCCTTTCTCTTTCTGCCTCTCTCTCTCTCTCTGTCTCTCTCATTCCCTTTCTCTGTCTCTGTCTATCTTTCCCTTCCTCTTTCGCTCCCCCCCTCTCTCTCCCCCTCTCTCTCTCTCCCCCTCTCTCTCTTCCCCTCTCTCTCTCTCCCCGTCTCTCACTCCCCGTCTCTCTGTGTCTTTCTCTCTCTGGCTTTCTCTGTTTCACAGCCTTACTACGCGACACGTATCAACGCCGCAGACATTGAAAACCGTGTGCAGGAACTGAACAAGACTGAAAACCCAGAGGTGGCAAAAGGAGGATTCTGGGAAGAGTTTGATGTAAGAACCTCTCACCATTCACCTCTCACCTCTCACCATTGACCCTCTTGCATTTTTCGGCCTCATTTTCCGACCGGCCCCCTCACCAGGAACGCTGACTCTCGCTGGGGGAAGGGTTCCACAGGCATCGACCGCCCCCTGTTTCTTCACCCCCATTCTTCATGTCTGGCCACCAGGCACCAAGTGTCAGCAGGATATTCGACCATGAAGGTGGCATCTCAGCGGCGACCCAAACCCATACACACTTTCGGGGGTCACTGGAGGTATCAGGAGCAGGAACCCAGGCAGATTCACCCCCCCTCCCTGACCCATGGGTCACTGGACAGGGATCAGGAGCAGGAACCCGGGCTGATTCACCCCCTCCCTAACCCAGGGTCACAGGACAGGGATCAGGAGCAGGAACCCAGGCTGATTCACCCCCTCCCTAACCTAGGGATCACTGGACAGGGATCAGTAGCAGGAACCCGGGCTGATTCACCCCCCTCCCTAACCCAGGGGTCACTGGACAGGGATCAGGAGCAGGAACCCGGACTGATTCACACCCTCCCTAACCCAGGGGTCACTGGACAGGGATCAGGAGCAGGAACCCGGGCTGACTCACCCCCTCCCTAACCCAGGGGTCACTGGACAGGGATCAGGAGCAGGAACCCGGGCTGATTCAAACCCTCCCGAACCCAGGGGTCACTGGACAGGGATCAGGAGCAGGAACCCGGGCTGATTCACCCCCTCCCTAACCCAGGGGTCACTGGACAGGGATCAGGAGCAGGAACCCGGACTGATTCACCCCCTCCCTAACCCAGGGGTCACTGGACAGGGATCAGGAGCAGGAACCCCGGCTGATTCACCCCCTCCCTAACCCAGGGGTCACTGGACAGGGATCAGGAGCAGGAACCCGGGCTGATTCACCCCCTCCCTAACCCAGGGGTCACTGGACAGGGATCGGGAGCAGGAACCCGGGCTGATTCACACCCTCCCTAACCCAGGGGTCACTGGACAGGGATCGGGAGCAGGAACCCGGGCTGATTCACCACCTCCCTAACCCAGGGGTCACTGGACAGGGATCGGGAGCAGGAACCCGGGCTGATTCACCCCCTCCCTAACCCAGGGGTCACTGGACAGGGATCTGGAGCAGGAACCCGGGCTGATTCACACCCTCCCTGATCCAGGGGTCACTGGACAGCGATCAGGAGCAGGAACCCGGGCTGATTCACCCTCTCCCTAACCCAGGGGTCACTGGACAGGGATCAGGAGCAGGAACCCGGGCTGATTCACCCTCCTCCCTAACCCAGGGGTCACTGGACAGGGATCAGGAGCAGGAACCCGGGCTGATTCACCCCCTCCCTAACCCAGGGGTCGCTGGACAGGGATCAGGAGCAGGAACCCGGGCTGATTCACCCCCTCCCTAACCCAGGGGTCACTGGACAGGGATCAGGAGCAGGAACCCGGGCTGATTCACCCCCTCCCTAACCCAGGGTCACTGGACAGGGATCAGGAGCAGGAACCCGGGCTGATTCACCCCCTCCCTAACCCTGGGTCACTGGACAGGGATCAGGAGCAGGAACCCGGGCTGATTCACCCCTTCCCTAATCCGGGGGTCACTGGACAGGGATCAGGAGCAGGAACCCGGGCTGATTCACCCCCTCCCTAACTCAGGGTCACTGGACAGGGATCAGGAGCAGGAACCCGGGCTGATTCACTCCCTCACTCACCCAGGGGTCACTGGACAGGGATCAGGAGCAGGAACCCGGGCTGATTCACCCTCCTCCCTAACCCAGGGGTCACTGGACAGGGATCAGGAGCAGGAACCCGGGCTGATTCACCCGCTCCCTAAGCCAGGGGTCACTGGACAGGGATCAGGAGCAGGAACCCGGGCTGATTCACCCCCTCCCTAATCCAGGGGTCACTGGACAGGGATTAGGAGCAGGAGCCCGGGCTGATTCACCCCTATCTAACCCAGGGATCACTGGACAGGGATCAGGAGCAGGAACCCAGGTTGATTCACCCCCTCCCTAACCCAGGGGTCACTGGACAGGGATCAGGAGCAGGAACCCGGGCTGATTCACCCCCTCCCTAACCCAGGGGTCACTGGACAGAGATCAGGAGCAGGAACCCGGGCTGATTCACCCCCTCCCTAACCCAGGGGTCACTGGACAGAGATCAGGAGCAGGAACCCGGGCTGATTCACCCCCTCCCTAACCCAGGGGTCACTAGACAGGGATCAGGAGCAGGAACCCGGGCTGATTCACCCCCCTCCCTAACCCAGGGGTCACTGGACAGGGATCAGGAGCAGGAACCCGGGCTGATTCACCCCCTCCCTAACCCAGGGGTCATTGGACAGGGATCAGGAGCAGGAACCCGGGCTGATTCACCCCCTCCCTAACCCAGGGGTCACTGGATAGGGATCAGGAGCAGGAACCCGGGCTGATTCACCCCCTCCCTAACCCAGGGGTCACTGGACAGGGATCAGGAGCAGGAACCCGGGCTGATTCACCCCCTCCCTAACCCAGGGGTCACTGGACAGGGATCAGGAGCAGGAACCCGGGCTGATTCACCCCCTCCCTAACCCAGGGGCCCTTCCTGCTTTGTGTGGGGTTCAGTACCGCACAAAATCTAGGCAGTGCTGCACTGTCGGTGGAGCAGTACTGTGGGAGTGCTTACTGTCGGAGGGGCAGTACTGAGGGAGCGCTGCACTGTAAGAGGGGCAGTGCTGAGGGAGCGCTGCACTGTCGGTGGGGCAGTACTGAGGGTGCGCTGCACTGTCGGTGGGGCAGTACTGAGGGAGTGCTGCACTGTTGGGGGGCAGTACTGAGGGAGCGCTGCACTGTCGGAGGGGCAGCACTGAGCGAGCACTGCACTGTCGGAGGGGCATTACTGAGGGAGTGCTGCACTGTCGGGGGGCAGTACTGAGGGAGCGCTGCACTGTCGGAGGGGCAGTACTGTGGGAGCGCTGCACTGTCAGGGGCAGTACTGACGGAGCGTTGCACTGTCAGGGGCAGTACTGACGGAGCGTTGCACTGTCGGAGGGGCAGCACTGAATGATCGCTGCACTGTCGGAGGGGCAGTACTGAGCGAGCGCTGCACTGTCGGAGGGGCAGTACTGAGCGAGCGCTGCACTGTCGGAGGGGCATTACTGAGGGAGTGCTGCACTGTCGGGGGGCAGTACTGAGGAAGCGCTGACTGTCGGAGGGGCAGTACTGTGGGAGCGCTGCACTGTCAGGGGCAGTACTGACGGAGCGTTGCACTGTCAGGGGCAGTACTGACGGAGCGTTGCACTGTCGGAGGGGCAGCACTGAGTGATCGCTGCACTGTCGGAGGGGCAGTACTGAGGGAGTGCTGCACTGTCGGGGGGCAGTGCTGAGGGAGTGCTGCACTGTTGGAGGGGCAGTACTGAGGGAGCACTGCACTGTCAGAGTGGCAGTACTAAGGGAGCGCTGCACTGTCAGAGGTCAGCACTGAGGGAGCGCTGCACTGTCGGAGGGGCAGTACTGAGGGAGTGCTGCACTGTCGGGGTGCAGTACTGAGGGAGCACTGCACTGTCAGAGTGGCAGTACTAAGGGAGCGCTGCACTGTCGGAGGGTCGGTACTGAGGGAGCGCTGCACTGTCGGAGGGGCAGCACTGAGGGAGTGCTGCACTGTCGGGGGGCAGTACTGTGGATGCGCTGCATTGTTGGAGGGGCAGTACTGAAGGAGCGCTGCACTGTCAGGGGCAGTACTGAAGGAGCACTGCACTGTCAGAGGGGCAGTACTGAGGGAGTGCTGCACTGTCGGAGGGGCAGTACTGAGGGAGCTCTGCACTGTCGGAGGGGCAGTACTGAGGGAGTGCTGCACTGTCCGAAGGTCGGTACTGAGGGAGTGCTGCACTGTCGGAGGGGCAGTACTGAGGGAGTGCTGCACTGTCGGATGGTCAGTACTGAGGGAGCGCTGCACTGTCAGAGTGGCAGTACTAAGGGAGCGCTGCACTGTCGGAGGGTCGGTACTGAGGGAGCACTGCACTGTCGGAGGGGCAGTACTGAGGGAGTGCTGCGCTGTCGGGGGGCAGTACTGTGGATGCGCTGCATTGTTGGAGGGGCAGTACTGAAGGAGCGCTGCACTGTCAGGGGCAGTACTGAAGGAGCACTGCACTGTCGGAGGGGCAGTACTGAGGGAGTGCTGCACTGTTGGAGGGGCAGTACTGAGGGAGCTCTGCACTGTCGGAGGGGCAGTACTGAGGGAGTGCTGCACTGTCCGAAGGTCGGTACTGAGGGAGTGCTGCACTGTCGGAGGGGCAGTACTGAGGGAGTGCTGCACTGTCGGAGGGTCAGTACTGAGGGAGCACTGCAGTGTCAGAGGGGCAGTACTGAGGGAGCACTGCACTGTCGGAGGGGCAGTACTGAGAGAGCGCTGCAATGTCGGAGGGGCAGTACTGAGGGAGTGCTGCACTGTCGGAGGGTCAGTACTGAGGGAGTGCTGCACTGTCAGAGGGGCAGTACTGAGGGAGCGCTGCACTGTCGGAGGGGCAGTACTGAGGGAGTGCTGCACTGTTGGAGGGGCAGTACTGAGGGAGCTCTGCACTGTCGGAGGGGCAGTACTGAGAGAGCGCTGCAATGTCGGAGGGGCAGTACTGAGGGAGTGCTGCACTGTCGGAGGGTCAGTACTGAGGGAGTGCTGCACTGTCAGAGGGGCAGTACTGAGGGAGCACTGCACCGTCGGAGGGGCAGTACTGAGGGAGCGCTGCACTGTCGGAGGGGCAGTACTGAGGGAGTGCTGCACTGTCGGAGGGTCAGTACTGAGGGAGTGCTGCACTGTCAGAGGGGCAGTACTGAGGGAGCACTGCACCGTCGGAGGGGCAGTACTGAGGGAGCGCTGCACTGTCGGAGGGGCAGTACTGAGGGAGTGCTGCACTGTTGGAGGGGCAGTACTGAGGGAGCACTGCACTGTCGGAGGGGCAGTACTGAGAGAGCGCTGCAATGTCGGAGGGGCAGTACTGAGGGAGTGCTGCACTGTCGGAGGGTCAGTACTGAGGGAGTGCTGCACTGTCAGAGGGGCAGTACTGAGGGAGCACTGCACCGTCGGAGGGGCAGTACTGAGGGAGCGCTGCACTGTCGGAGGGGCAGTACTGAGGGAGTGCTGCACTGTTGGAGGGGCAGTACTGAGGGAGCTCTGCTCTGTCGGAGGGGCAGTACTGAGGGAGTGCTGCACTGTCCGAAGGTCGGTACTGAGGGAGTGCTGCACTGTCGGAGGGTCAGTACTGAGGGAGTGCTGCACTGTCGGGGGGGCAGTACTGAGGGAGCACTGCAGTATCAGAGATGCCGTCTTTCGGAAGAGATATTAAACTTAAGCCCCATCTGCCCTGTCCGGTGAATGTAAAAGGTCCTGCAGTCACTATTGGAGGAAGAGCAGGGGAGTTCTGGCTAGTGTCCTTTGGCCAAATTTATCCCTTAATCAACATCACTAAAAACAGAATATCTGGTCATGATCACATTGACTGTTTGTGGGAGCTTGCTGTGCTCAAATTGGCTGCCGCATTTCCTATATTACAACAGTGACTACACTTCAAAAGGAACTCAATTGGCTGTAGAGCGCTTTGGGACGTCCTGAAGTTATGAAAAGTACTATAGAAATGTAAGATCTTCCATTTTATTCCCTCTCTCTCTCTCTCTAGGCCTTGCAGAAACAGGAGGATGTCAAGAAGCAAAGTAGGACCGAGGGTCAGAGGCCAGAAAACAAGTCGAAAAACCGATACAAGAACATCCTTCCCTGTAAGTTGTTCTCTTTTTACTGGACTCCTTGACCCAGTTCTAGTTGCCCGGAGGCTGGTGTAAGATATCACCTGCATGGCAAACATCAGCTTTGTAAGGTAGGAATGATTGTCAGACGAGTTGATGGTTACTGAGTGGTGCAGTTACAGTGATGTATGTTTAATGTTTTCAGACGAGTTGATGGTTACTGAGAGGTACAGTTACAGTGATGTATGTTTAATGTTTTCAGATGAGTTGATGGTTACTGAGAGGTGCAGTTACAGTGATGTATGTTTAATGTTTTCAGACGAGTTGATGGTTACTGAGAGGTGCAGTTACAGTGATGTATGTTTAATGTTTTCAGACGAGTTGATGGTTACTGAGAGGTGCAGTACATTTAATGTTTTCAGATGAGTTGATGGTTACTGAGAGGTGCAGTAGGTTTAATGTTTTCAGATGAGTTGATGGTTACTGAGAGGTGCAGTTACAGTGATGTATGTTTAATGTTTTCAGATGAGTTGATGGTTACTGAGAGGTGCAGTTACAGTGATGTATGTTTAATGTTTTCAGATGAGTTGATGGTTACTGAGAGGTGCGGTTACAGTGATGTATGTTTAATGTTTTCAGATGAGTTGATGATTACTGAGAAGTACAGTACGTTTAATGTTTTCAGACGAGTTGATGGTTACTGAGAGGCGCAGTATGTTTAATGTTTTCAGATGAGTTGATGGTTACTGAGAGGTGCAGTAGGTTTAATGTTTTCAGATGAGTTGATGGTTACTGAGAGGTGCAGTATGTTTAACGTTTTCAGATGAGTTGATGGTTACTGAGAGGTACAGTATGTTTAATGTTTTCAGATGAGTTGATGGTTAATGAGAGGTGCAGATACAGTGATGTATGTTTAATGTTTTCAGATGAGTTGATGGTTACTGAGAAGTACAGTACGTTTAATGTTTTCAGACGAGTTGATGGTTACTGAGAGGTGCAGTATGTTTACCTTTGCCGGGGCGCTAAAATTGGCGCTCTGAAAAAGTTATCCCCCCGCAGCTGATTTTCCCAGGTAGTGCCCCGAGAGGGGGAAGGGGCGCTACTGGAAGTGCCCCACGTCCCTCTTGGGGCGCTGCGAGCCAATACTGCAGCATTACGGCGCTGCGGCACATCTCGCCGTACTGCAGGCCTTCCTCCCCTTGTTAAAGGGGAGGGGCCTGGTGCAGCGCGTCCCGGCGCCCAGCTGGGCTACCAGGGATCGGGAGTGCCGGCAAATGAGCCCGGCACTGCAGCCGGCACGCCGTGTAGGGGCTTCGAGGGGCAGGTGCTGGCAGGCGGCCAGCAACAAAAATGGCCGCCCGCCTCCTCCCCTTTAACTAGCGCTGCTCCGGCCGCAGGTAGGCATCACTGACCCTGGCAGGCATAGCGTCCAGTGGTAAGTCGGGGGCGCCACCCAATATTACAGCCGGGACGTGAACGGGGCGCTGCGCACGGTGATGACGTCACCGCCGGCGGCACAGCGCCACGTGGCGCCGCCGCTAACCTCGCGCTGAATTTCGCGGGAGGCATTAGCAGCGCCTTGCCCAGGCGCTGGTTGATAACAGGAGGTGCAAATCAACCAAATTTAGCCCCCTTAATGTTTTCAGACAAGCTGATGGTTACTGAGAGGTGCAGTACGTTTACTATTTTCAGACAAGTTGATGGTTTCTGAGAGATGCTGTTACAGTTGGGGTGGCTTTAAGGAGGATCTGAAATGAGGAGAGAGAGATGGAGAGGTTTAGGGGGAGAATTCCAGAGCTCGGGGCCTAGGCGGCTGGAGGCACGGCCGCCAATGGTGGGGCGAAGGGCAAGAGGCCAGACTTGGCGGAAGGCAAAGTACTCGGAGGCTTGTCAGGGCTGGAGGGGCGAGGGCCACAGAGGGATTTGAACACGAGGATGAGAATCTTATAAAACCGAGACGTTGGTGGATTGAGATGAGAGGGAAACTGGGTGTTGGGTCAGTGCAGGATCGGGGCTCGGAGGTGATGGGGGGAGGCACAGGGAATGACTGACTGACTTTGTCCTCTCTCTCTCTCTCTCTCTTTCACTCCCTCTCTCTCAGTTGATAACACAAGGGTGATCCTACGCACCAAGGAAGACAGCCCAGCCTACGCCGATTACATCAATGCCAACTATATCAAGGTACGGGTCAGCGGAAACTTCCGGAATCCCGCCCGTTGCGGCGCCGGGTGAGGTATCGCGGGAACCTCCCGAATCTCTCCTTCCCCCGACCCAAGGGCACTGACTCTCACCTTGGGGTGGGGCGTTTGGAATCAGAGTTCCATGGCTCCCAGCTGCCCTCAGGTAGTTCGCCCCTAAAGGAGGTCCCTCGTACCCCATGTGGGCGTGTGGGCAGTCTAGTCGACTGTGGGGGCCCACCATTAACCAAGTCAGTACAGTAGGCTTCACCCGACCACCCCCACACAGTGTCCAGCACGGGTCATCGGACCGGAATCAGGAGCAGGAACCCCGGCTGATTCACCCCCTCCCTAACCCAGGGGTCACTGGACCGGGGTCAGGAGCAGGAACCCGGGCTGATTCACCCCCTCCCTAACCCAGGGGTCATCGGACCGGAATCAGGAGCAGGAACCCCGGCTGATTTACCCCCTCCCTAACCCAGGGGTCACTGGACAGGGATCAGGAGCAGGAACCCGGGCTGATTCACCCCCTCCCTAACCCAGGGGTCACTGGACCGGGGTCAGGAGCAGGAACCCGGGCTGATTCACCCCCTCCCTAACCCAGGGGCCACTGGACAGGGATCAGGAGCAGGAACCCGGGCTGATTCACCCCCTCCCTAACCCAGGGGTCACTGGACCGGGGTCAGGAGCAGGAACCCGGGCTGATTCACCCCCTCCCTAACCCAGGGATCACTGGACAGGGATCAGGAGCAGGAACCCGGGCTGATTCACCCCCTCCCTAACCCAGGGGTCACTGGACCGGGGTCAGGAGCACGAACCCGGGCTGATTCACCCCCTCCCTAACCCAGGGGTCACTGGACCGGAGTCAGGAGCAGGAACCCAGGCTGATTCACCCCCTCCCTAACCCAGGGGTCATTGGACAGAGATCAGGAGGAGGAACCCAGGCTGATTCACCCCCTCCCTAACCCAGGGGTCACTGGACAGGGATCAGGAGCAGGAACCCGGGCTGATTCACCCCCTCCCTAACCCAGGGGTCACTGGACCGGGGTCAGGAGCAGGAACCCGGGCTGATTCACCCCCTCCCTAACCCAGGGGCCACTGGACAGGGATCAGGAGCAGGAACCCGGGCTGATTCACCCCCTCCCTAACCCAGGGGTCACTGGACCGGGGTCAGGAGCAGGAACCCGGGCTGATTCACCCCCTCCCTAACCCAGGGGTCACTGGACCGGGGTCAGGAGCACGAACCCGGGCTGATTCACCCCCTCCCTAACCCAGGGGTCACTGGACCGGAGTCAGGAGCAGGAACCCAGGCTGATTCACCCACTCCCTAACCCAGGGGTCATTGGACAGAGATCAGGAGCAGGAACCCAGGCTGATTCACCCCCTCCCTAACCCAGGGGTCACTGGACCGGGGTCAGGAGCACGAACCCGGGCTGATTCACCCCCTCCCTAACCCAGGGGTCACTGGACTGGAGTCAGGAGCAGGAACCCAGGCTGATTCACCCCCTCCCTAACCCAGGGGTCACTGGACAGAGATCAGGAGCAGGAACCCGGGCTGATTCACCCCTCTCTCTAACCCAGGGGTCACTGGACAGGAATCAGGAGCAGGGACCCGGGCTGATTCACCTCCTCCCTAACCCAGGGGTCACTGGACAGAGATCAGGAGCAGGAACCCGGGCTGATTCACCCCCCTCCCTAACCCAGGGGTCACTGGACAGGGATCAGGAGCAGGAACCCGGGCTGATTCACCCCCTCCCTAACCCAGGGGTCACTGGACAGAGATCAGGAGCAGGAACCCGGGCTGATTCACCCCCTCCCTAACCCAGGGGTCACTGGACAGAGATCAGGAGCAGGAACCCAGGCTGATTCACCCCTCTCTCTAACCCAGGGGTCACTGGACAGGAATCAGGAGCAGGAACCCGGGCTGATTCACCCCCTCCCTAACCCAGGGGTCACTGGACAGGAATCAGGAGCAGGAACCCGGGCTGATTCACCCCATCCCTAACCCAGGGGTCACTGGACAGGGATGTGTATGTGTATGTATATAGCGGGTTTGCTCCCCTACCTTCTGATCTGAATTCACCCGACCTTTGCCTTCCAGTCCGAGACTCTGGTCAATAGATCGGGGAAGATGGTTCCGAAGACCTGCATCGCCACACAGGGTTGCCTGCTGGCAACAGTCAACGACTTCTGGCAGATGATGTGGCAAGAGAACTCGCGCATCATCGTCATGACAACCCGGGAGGTGGAAAAGGGCAGGGTGAGCCGTCGAGTAGTCTGGGCGGGACATTAAAGGGTGCGGGGAGTGAGCGGGAAAGTGGGATTAGACTGGGTGGGATATTAAAGGATGCGGGGAGTGAGGGGGAGAGTGGGATTAGACTGGGTGGGATATTAAAGGGTGCAGGGAGTGAGAGCGAGAGTGGGATTAGACTGGGTGGGATATTAAAGGGTGCGGGGAGTGAGAGCGAGAGTGGGATTAGACTGGGTGGGATATTAAAGGGTGCGGGGAGTGAGCGGGAGAGTGGGATTAGACTGGGTGGGATATTAAAGGGCGCGGGGAGTGAGCGGGAGAGTGGGATTAGACTGGGTGGGATATTAAAGGGCGCGGGGAGTGAGCGGGAGAGTGGGATTAGACTGGGTGGGATATTAAAGGGTGCGGGGAGTGAGCGGGAGATTGGGATTAGACTGGGTGGGATATTAAAGGGCACGGGGAGTGAGCGGGAGAGTGGGATTAGACTGGGTGGGATATTAAAGGGTGCGGGGAGTGAGGGGGAGAGTGGGATTAGACTGGGTGGGATATTAAAGGGCGCGGGGAGTGAGCGGGAGAGTGGGATTCGACTGGGTGGGACATTAAAGGGTGCAGGGAGTGAGCGGGAGAGTGGGATTAGACTGGGTGGGATATTAAAGGGTGCGGGGAGTGAGGGGAGAGTGGGATTAGACTGGGTGGGACATTAAAGGGCGTGGGGAGTGAGCGGGAGAGTGGGATTAGACTGGGTGGGATATTAAAGGGTGCAGGGAGTGAGCGGGAGAGTGGGATTAGACTGGGTGGGATATTAAAGGGTGCGGGGAGTGAGGGGAGAGTGGGATTAGACTGGGTGGGATATTAAAGGGTGCGGGGAGTGAGCGGGAGAGTGGGATTAGACTGGGTGGGATATTAAAGGATGCAGGGAGTGAGGGGGAGAGTGGGATTAGACTGGGTGGGATATTAAAGGGTGCGGGGAGTGAGCGGGAGAGTGGGATTAGACTGGGTGGGATATTAAAGGGTGCGGGGAGTGAGGGGGAGAGTGGGATTAGACTGGGTGGGATATTAAAGGGAGCGGGGAGTGGGCGAGAGTGGGATTAGACTGGGTGGGATATTAAAGTGTACGGGGAGTGAGGGGGAGAGTGGGATTAGACTGGGTGGGATATTAAACGGTGCGGGGAGTGAGGGGGAGAGTGGGATTAGACTGGGTGGGATATTACAGGGTGCGGGGAGTGAGGGGGAGAGTGGGATTAGACTGCGTGGGATATTAAAGTGTACGGGGAGTGAGGGGGAGAGTGGGATTAGACTGGGTGGGATATTAAACGGTGCGGGGAGTGAGGGGGAGAGTGGGATTAGACTGGGTGGGATATTACAGGGTGCGGGGAGTGAGGGGGAGAGTGGGATTAGACTGGGTGGGATATTACAGGGTGCGGGGAGTGAGCAGGAGAGTGGGATTAGACTGGGTGGGATATTAAAGGGTGCGGGGAGTGAGGGGGTGAGTGTGATTAGACTGGGTGGGATATTAAAGGGCGCGGGGAGTGTGCGGGAGAGTGGGATTAGAGAGGGTGGGATATTAAAGGGCGCGGGGAGTGAGCGGGAGAGTGGGATTAGAGAGGGTGGGATATTAAAGGGTGCGGGGAGTGAGCGGGAGAGTGGGATTAGACTGCGTGGGATATTAAAGGGTGTGGGGAGTGAGGGGGAGAGTGGGATTAGACTGGGTGGGATATTAAAGGGAGCGGGGAGTGGGCGAGAGTGGGATTAGACTGGGTGGGATATTAAAGGGTGCAGGGAGTGAGCGGGAGAGTGGGATTAGACTGGGTGAGATATTAAAGGGTGCGGGGAGTGAGGGGGAGAGTGGGATTAGACTGGGTGGGATATTAAAGGGAGCGGGGAGTGGGCGAGAGTGGGATTAGACTGGGTGGGATATTAAAGTGTACGGGGAGTGAGGGGGAGAGTGGGATTAGACTGGGTGGGATATTAAATGGTGCGGGGAGTGAGGGGGAGAGTGGGATTAGACTGGGTGGGATATTACAGGGTGCGGGGAGTGAGGGGGAGAGTGGGATTAGACTGGGTGGGATATTAAAGGGTGCGGGGAGTGAGGGGGTGAGTGTGATTAGACTGGGTGGGATATTAAAGGGCGCGGGGAGTGTGCGGGAGAGTGGGATTAGAGAGGGTGGGATATTAAAGGGCGCGGGGAGTGAGCGGGAGAGTGGGATTAGAGAGGGTGGGATATTAAAGGGTGCGGGGAGTGAGCGGGAGAGTGGGATTAGACTGGGTGGGATATTAAAGGGTGTGGGGAGTGAGGGGAGCGTGGGATTAGACTGGGTGGGATATTAAAGGGTGTGGGGAGTGAGGGGGAGAGTGGGATTAGACTGGGTGGGATATTAAAGGGTGTGGGGAGTGAGGGGGAGAGTGGGATTAGACTGGGTGGGATATTCAAGGGTGCGGGGAGTGAGCGGGAGAGTGGGATTAGACTGGGTGGGATATTAAAGGGTGCGGGGAGTGAGCAGGAGAGTGGGATTAGACTGGGTGGGATATTAAAGGGTACGGGGAGTGAGCGGGAGAGTGTGATTAGACTGGGTGGGATATTAAAGGGTGCGGGGAGTGAGGGGGAGAGTGGGATTAGACTGGGTGGGATATTAAAGGGTGCGGGGAGTGAGGGGGTGAGTGGGATTAGACTGGGTGGGATATTAAAGGGTGCGGGGAGAGAGGGGGAGAGTGGGATTAGACTGGGTGAGATATTGAAGGGTGCGGGGAGTGAGGGAGAGAGCGGGATTAGACTGGGTGGGATATTAAAGGGTTCGGGGAGTGAGGGGGAGAGTGGGATTAGACTGGGTGAGATATTGAAGGGTACGGGGAGTGAGGGGGAGAGTGGGATTAGACTGGGTGGGATATTAAAGGGTGCGGGGAGTGAGGGGGAGAGTGGGATTAGACTGGGTGGGATATTAAAGGGTACGGGGAGTGAGGGGGAGAGCGGGATTAGAGTGGGTGGGATATTAAAGGGTGCGGGGAGTGAGGGGGAGAGCGGGATTAGAGTGGGTGGGCTATTGAAGGGTGCGGGGAGTGAGCGGGAGAGTGGGATTAGACTGGGTGGGATATTAAAGGGTGCGGGGAGTGAGGGGGAGAGTGGGATGAGACTGGGTGGGATATTAAAGGGTGCGGGGAGTGAGGGGGAGAGCGGGATTAGAGTGGGTGGGATATTAAAGGGTGCGGGGAGTGAGGGGGAGAGCGGGATTAGAGTGGGTGGGATATGGAAGGGTGCGGGGAGTGAGCGGGAGAGTGGGATTAGACTGGGTGGGATATTAAAGGGTGCGGGGAGTGAGGGGGAGAGTGGCATTAGACTGGGTGGGATATTAAAGGGTGCGGGGAGTGAGCGGGAGAGTGGGATTAGATGGGTGGGATATTAAAGGGTGCGGGGAGTGAGGGGGAGAGTGGGATTAGAGAGGGTGGGATATTAAAGGGTGCAGGGAGTGAGCGGGAGAGTGGGTTTAGACTGGGTGGGATATTAAAGGGTGCGGGGAGTGAGGGGGAGAGTGGGATTAGACTGGGTGGGATATTAAACGGTGCGGCGAGTGAGGGGGAGAGTGGGATTAGACTGGGTGGGATATTAAAGGGTGCGGGGAGTGAGCGGGAGAGTGGGATTAGACTGGGTGGGATATTAAAGGGTGCAGGGAGTGAGGGGGAGAGTGGGATTAGACTGGGTGGGATATTAAAGGGAGCGGGGAGTGGGCGAGAGTGGGATTAGACTGGGTGGGATATTAAAGTGTACGGGGAGTGAGGGGGAGAGTGGGATTAGACTGGGTGGGATATTAAAGGGTGCGGGGAGTGAGCGGGAGAGTGGGATTAGACTGGGTGGGATATTAAAGGGTGCAGGGAGTGAGCGGGAGAGTGGGATTAGAGAGGGTGGGATATTAAACGGTGCGGGGAGTGAGGGGGAGAGTGGGATTAGACTGGGTGGGATATTAAAGGGTGCGGGGAGTGAGCGGGAGAGTGGGATTAGACTGGGTGGGATATTAAAGGGTGCAGGGAGTGAGCGGGAGAGTGTGATTAGACTGGGTGGGATATTAAAGGGTGCGGGGAGTGAGGGGGAGAGTGGGATTAGACTGGGTGGGATATTAAAGGGTGCGGGGAGTGAGGGGGTGAGTGGGATTAGACTGGGTGGGATATTAAAGGGTGCGGGGAGTGAGGGGGAGAGTGGGATTAGACTGGGTGGGATATTAAAGGGTGCGGGGAGTGAGGGAGAGAGTGGGATTAGACTGGGTGGGATATTAAAGGGTGCGGAGAGTGAGCGGGAGAGTGGGATTAGACTGGGTGGGATATTAAAGGGTGCGGGGAGTGAGGGGGAGAGTGGGATTAGAGAGTGTGGGATATTAAAGGGTGCAGGGAGTGAGCGGGAGAGTGGGATTAGACTGGGTGGGATATTAAAGGGTGCGGGGAGTGAGGGGGAGAGTGGGATTAGAGAGTGTGGGATATTAAAGGGTATAGGGAGTGAGCGGGAGAGTGGGATTAGACTGGGTGGGATATTAAAGGGTGCGGGGAGTGAGGGAGAGAGTGGGATTAGACTGGGTGGGATATTAAAGGGTGCGGGGAGTGAGCGGGAGAGTGGGATTAGACTGGGTGGGATATTAAAGGGTGCGGGGAGTGAGGGGGAGAGTGGGATTAGACTGGGTGGGATATTAAAGGGTGCAGGGAGTGAGCGGGAGAGTGGGATTAGACTGGGTGGGATATTAAAGGGTGCGGGGAGTGAGGGGGAGAGTGGGATTAGAGAGGGTGGGATATTAAAGGGTGCGGGGAATGAGCGGGAGAGTGGGATTAGACTGGGTGGGATATTAAAGGGTGCGGGGAGTGAGCGGCAGAGAGGGATTAGACTGGGTGGGATATTAAAGGGTGCGGGGAGTGAGCGGGAGAGTGGGATTAGACTGGGTGGGATATTAAAGGGTGCGGGGAGTGAGGGGGAGAGTGGGATTAGACTGGGTGGGATATTAAAGGGTGCGGGGAGTGAGCGGGAGAGTGGGATTAGACTGGGTGGGATATTAAAGGGTGCGGGGAGTGAGGGGGAGAGTGGGATTAGATGGGTGGGATATTAAAGGGTGCGGGGAGTGAGGGGGAGAGTGCGATTAGACTGGGTGGGATATTAAAGGGTGCGGGGAGTGAGGGGGAGAGTGGGATTAGACTGGGTGGGATATTAAAGGGTGCGGGGAGTGAGGGGGAGAGTGGGATTAGACTGGGTGGGATATTAAAAGGTGCGGGGAGTGAGCGGGAGAGTGGGATTAGAGAGGGTGGGATATTAAAGGGTGCGGGGAGTGAGTGGGAGATTGGGATTAGGCTGGGTGGGATATTAAAGGGTGCGGGGAGTGAGCGGGAGAGTGGGATTAGAGAGGGTGGGATATTAAAGGGTGCGGGGAGTGAGGGGGAGAGTGGGATTAGACTGGGTGGGATATTAAAGGGTGCGGGGAGTGAGGGGGAGAGTGGGATTAGACTGGTTGGGATATTAAAGGGTGCAGGGAGTGAGCGGGAGAGTGGGATAAGACTGCGTGGGATATTAAAGGGTGCGGGGAGTGAGGGGAGGGTGGGATTAGACTGGGTGGGATATTAAAGGGTGCGGGGAGTGAGGGGGAGAGTGGGATTAGACTGGGTGGGATATTAAAGGGTGCGGGGAGTGAGGGGGAGAGTGGGATTAGACTGGGTGGGATATTAAAGGGTACGGGGAGTGAGGGGGAGAGTGGGATTTGACTGGGTGGGATATTAAAGGGTGCGGGGAGTGAGGGGGAGAGTGGGATTAGACTGGGTGGGATATTAAAGGGTGCGGAGAGTGAGGGGGAGAGTGGGATTAGACTGGGTGGGATATTACAGGGTGCGGGGTGTGAGGGGGAGAGTGGGATTAGACTGGGTGGGATATTAAAGGGTACGGGGAGTGAGGGAGAGTGGGATTAGACTGGGTGGGATATTACAGGGTGCGGGGAGTGAGGGGGAGAGTGGGATTAGACTGGGTGGGATATTAAAGGGTGCGGGGAGTGAGGGGGAGAGTGGGATTAGACTGGGTGGGATATTAAAGGGTGCGGGGAGTGAGGGGGAGAGTGGGATTAGACTGGGTGGGATATTAAAGGGTGCGGGGAGTGAGGGGGAGAGTGGGATTAGACTGGGTGGGATATTAAAGGGTGCGGGGAGTGAGCGGGAGAGTGGGATTAGACTGGGTGGGATATTAAAGGGTGCGGGGAGTGAGGGGGAGAGTGGGATTAGAGTGGGTGGGATATTAAAGGGTGCGGGGAGTGAGGGGGAGAGTGGGATTAGACTGGGTGGGATATTAAAGGGTGCGGGGAGTGAGGGGGAGAGTGGGATTAGACTGGGTGGGATATTAAACGGTGCGGGGAGTGAGGGGGAGAGTGGGATTAGACTGGGTGGGATATTAAAGGGTGCAGGGAGTGAGGGGGAGAGTGGGATTAGACTGGGTGGGATATTAAAGGGTGCGGGGAGTGAGCGGGAGAGTGGGATTAGACTGGGTGGGATATTAAAGGGCGCGGGGAGTGAGCGGGAGAGTGGGATTAGAGAGGGTGGGATATTAAAGGGTGCGGGGAGTGAGCAGGAGAGTGGGATTAGACTGGGTGGGATATTAAAGGGTGCGGGGAGTGAGGGGGAGAGTGGGATTAGACTGGGTGGGATATTAAAGGGTGCGGGGAGTGAGGGGGAGAGTGGGATTAGACTGGGTGGGACATTAAAGGGTGCGGGGAGTGAGGGGGAGAGTGGGATTAGACTGGGTGGGATATTAAAGGGTGCGGGGAGTGAGAGGGAGAGTGGGATTAGACTGGGTGGGATATTAAAGGGTACGGGGAGTGAGCGGGAGAGTGGGATTAGACTGGGTGGGATATTAAAGGGTGCGGGGAGTGAGGGGGAGAGTGGGATTAGACTGGGTGGGATATTAAAGGGTGCGGGGAGTGAGGGGGAGAGTGGGATTAGACTGGGTGGGATATTAAAGGGTGCGGGGAGTGAGCAGGAGAGTGGGATTAGACTGGGTGGGATATTAAAGGGTGCGGGGAGTGAGGGGGAGAGTGGGATTAGACTGGGTGGGATATTAAAGGGTGCGGGGAGTGAGGGGGAGAGTGGGATTAGACTGGGTGGGATATTAAAGGGTGCGGGGAGTGAGCGGGAGAGTGGGATTAGACTGGGTGGGATATTAAAGGGTGCGGGGAGTGAGGGGGAGAGTGGGATTAGAGTGGGTGGGATATTAAAGGGTGCGGGGAGTGAGGGGGAGAGTGGGATTAGACTGGGTGGGATATTAAAGGGTGCGGGGAGTGAGGGGGAGAGTGGGATTAGACTGGGTGGGATATTAAACGGTGCGGGGAGTGAGGGGGAGAGTGGGATTAGACTGGGTGGGATATTAAAGGGTGCAGGGAGTGAGGGGGAGAGTGGGATTAGACTGGGTGGGATATTAAAGGGTGCGGGGAGTGAGCGGGAGAGTGGGATTAGACTGGGTGGGATATTAAAGGGCGCGGGGAGTGAGCGGGAGAGTGGGATTAGAGAGGGTGGGATATTAAAGGGTGCGGGGAGTGAGCAGGAGAGTGGGATTAGACTGGGTGGGATATTAAAGGGTGCGGGGAGTGAGGGGGAGAGTGGGATTAGACTGGGTGGGATATTAAAGGGTGCGGGGAGTGAGGGGGAGAGTGGGATTAGACTGGGTGGGACATTAAAGGGTGCGGGGAGTGAGGGGGAGAGTGGGATTAGACTGGGTGGGATATTAAAGGGTGCGGGGAGTGAGAGGGAGAGTGGGATTAGACTGGGTGGGATATTAAAGGGTACGGGGAGTGAGCGGGAGAGTGGGATTAGACTGGGTGGGATATTAAAGGGTGCGGGGAGTGAGGGGGAGAGTGGGATTAGACTGGGTGGGATATTAAAGGGTGCGGGGAGTGAGGGGGAGAGTGGGATTAGACTGGGTGGGATATTAAAGGGTGCGGGGAGTGAGCAGGAGAGTGGGATTAGACTGGGTGGGATATTAAAGGGTGCGGGGAGTGAGGGGGAGAGTGGGATTAGACTGGGTGGGATATTAAAGGGTACGGGGAGTGAGGGGGAGAGTGGGATTAGACTGGGTGGGATATTAAAGGGTGCGGGGAGTGAGGGGGAGAGTGGGATTAGACTGGGTGGGATATTAAAGGGTACGGGGAGTGAGGGGGAGAGTGGGATTAGACTGGGTGGGATATTAAAGGGTACGGGGAGTGAGGGGGAGAGTGGGATTAGACTGGGTGGGATATTAAAGGGTACGGGGAGTGAGGGGGAGAGTGGGATTAGACTGGGTGGGATATTAAAGGGTACGGGGAGTGAGGGGGAGAGCGGGATTAGACTGGGTGGGATATTAAAGGGTACGGGGAGTGAGGGGGAGAGTGGGATTAGACTGGGTGGGATATTAAAGGGTGCGGGGAGTGAGGGGGAGAGTGGGATTAGACTGGGTGGGATATTAAAGGGTACGGGGAGTGAGGGGGAGAGTGGGATTAGATGGGTGGGACATTAAAGGGTGCGGGGAGTGAGGGGGAGAGTGGGATTAGACTGGGTGCGATATTAAAGGGTGCGGGGAGTGAGCGGGAGAGTGGGATTAGACTGGGTGGGATATTAAAGGGTGCGGGGAGTGAGGGGGAGAGTGGGATTAGACTGGGTGGGATATTAAAGGGTGCGGGGAGTGAGGGGGAGAGTGGGATTAGACTGGGTGGGATATTAAAGGGTGCGGGGAGTGAGGGGGAGAGTGGGATTAGACTGGGTGGGATATTAAAGGGTGCGGGGAGTGAGGGGGAGAGTGGGATTAGACTGGGTGCGGGGAGTGAGCAGGAGAGTGGGATTAGACTGGGTGGGATATTAAAGGGTGCGGGGAGTGAGCAGGAGAGTGTGATTAGAGTGGGTGGGATATTAAAGGGTGCAGGGAGTGAGGGGGAGAGTGGGATTAGAC
The DNA here is from genome assembly GCF_052327205.1 of Somniosus microcephalus. Taxonomy (NCBI): domain Eukaryota; kingdom Metazoa; phylum Chordata; class Chondrichthyes; order Squaliformes; family Somniosidae; genus Somniosus; species Somniosus microcephalus. The sequence continues at coordinate 21,309,300 of NW_028225181.1, read as the reverse complement.
TGGGTGGGATATTAAAGGGTGCGGGGAGTGAGGGGGAGAGTGGGATTAGACTGTGTGGGATATTAAAGGGTGCGGGGAGTGAGCGGGAGAGTGGGATTAGACTGGGTGGGATATTAAAGGGTGCGGGGAGTGAGCGGGAGAGTGGGATTAGACTGGGTGGGATATTAAAGGGTACGGGGAGTGAGGGGGAGAGTGGGATTAGACTGGGTGGGATATTAAAGGGAGCGGGGAGTGAGCGGGAGTGTGGGATTAGACTGGGTGGGATATTAAAGGGTGCGGGGAGTGAGGGGGAGAGTGGGATTAGACTGGGTGGGATATTAAAGGGTGCGGGGAGTGAGGGGGAGAGTGGGTTTAGACTGGGTGGGATATTAAAGGGTGCGGGGAGTGAGCGGGAGAGTGGGATTAGACTGGGCGGTATATTAAAGGGTGCGGGGAGTGAGGGGGAGAGCGGGATTAGACTGGGTGGGATATTAAAGGGTGCGGGGAGTGAGGGGGAGAGTGGGATTAGACTGGGTGGGATATTAAAGGGTGCGGGGAGTGAGAGGGAGAGTGGGATTAGACTGGGTGGGATATTAAACGGTGCGGGGAGTGAGCGGGGGAGTGGGATTAGACTGGGTGAGATATTAAACGGTGCGGGGAGTGAGCGGGAGAGTGGGATTAGACTGGGTGGGATATTAAAGGGTGCGGGGAGTGAGCGGGAGAGTGGGATTAGACTGGGTGGGATATTAAAGGGTGCGGGGAGTGAGCGGGAGAGTGGGATTAGACTGGGTGGGATATTAAACGGTGCGGGGAGTGAGCGGGAGAGTGGGATTAGACTGGGTGGGATATTAAAGGGTGCGGGGAGTGAGCGGGAGAGTGGGATTAGATGGGTGGGACATTAAAGGGTGCGGGGTGTGAGCGGGAGAGTGGGATTAGACTGGGTGCGATATTAAAGGGTGCGGGGAGTCAGCGGGAGAATGGGATTAGACTGGGTGGGATATTAAAGGGTGCGGGGAGTGAGGGGGGAGAGTGGGATTAGACTGGGTGGGATATTAAAGGGTGCGGGGAGTGAGGGGGAGAGTGGGATTAGACTGGGTGGGATATTAAAGGGTACGGGGAGTGAGCGGGAGAGTGGGATAAGACTGGGTGGGATATTACAGAGTGCGGGGAGTGAGCGGGAGAGTGGGATTAGATTAGGGGTTTAAAGGGTATGGGGAGTATGCAGGAGAGTGGCGTTAGACTAGGTGTGTTATTTGCGGGTATGCGGTGTGTAGAGGGAGTTTGACTCTGTATCTAACCCGTGCTGTATCTGCCCTGGTAGAACTGTATCTTTGATTGTCTCTCTTCTCCAGAATAAATGTGTTCCCTACTGGCCGGATTTAAATGCAGAGAAGGAATATGGGCCGTACTATGTGCGGCACCTTGGAGAGCACGAAGCCATCGATTATAAGATCCGTGAACTGGAAGTGTCATTATCAGATAATGTAAGTGCCCGTGATTAATCACTGGTTCTCCCTGGTGCTGAGCCCCGCACACAGAGCAGGAAAGGCCCAGGCTCCATCACTGGCTTGTGCTAAATTAGCTGATCTTCTGGGCTTCTGTAGAAAATGGGTGAGCCCCCCCAGTTCCCTCTGACTAGGCCCAGGCTTCCTAGTTCTCTCTGACTAGGTCCAGGCTTACCAGTTCTCTTAGACTAGACCCAGGCTTCCCAGTTCTCTATGACTAGGCCCAGGCATCCCAGTTTGCTCTGACTAGGCCTAGGCTTCCTAGTTCTCTTTGACTAGGCCCAGGCTTCCCAGTTCTCTCTGGCTAGGCCCAGGCATCCCAGTTCCCTCTGAGTAGGCCCAGGCTTCCCAGTTCCCTCTGACTAGGCCCAGGCTTCCTAGTTCTCTCTGACTGGGCCCAGGCTTCCCAGTTCCCTCTGACTAGGCCCAGGCTTCCCAGTTCCCTCTGACTAGGCCCAGGCTTCCCAGTTCCCTCTGACTAGCCCAGGCTTCCTAGTTCTCTCTGACTAGGCCCAGGCTTCCCAGTTCTCTCTGACTAAGCCCAGGCTTCCCAGTTCTCTTTGACTAGGCCCAGGCTTCCCAGTTCCCTCTGACTAGGCCCAGGCTTCCCAGTTCCCTCTGACTAGGCCCAGGCTTCCTAGTTCTCTCTGACTAGGCCCAGGCTTCCCAGTTCTCTCTGACTAGGCCCAGGCTTCCCAGTTCTCTCTGACTAGGCCCAAGTTTCCCAGTTCCCTCTGACTAGGCCCAGGCTTCCCATTTCCCTCTGACTAGGCCCAGGCTTCCCAGTTCTCTCTGACTAGGCCCAGGCTTCCCAGTTCTCTCTGACTGGGCCCTGGCTTCCCAGTTCTCTCTGACTGGGCCTAGGCATCCCAGTTCTCTTTGACTAGGCCCAGGCTTCCCAGTTCTCTCTGACTAGGCCCAGGCTTCCCAGTTCTCTCTGATTGGGCCCAGGCTTCCCAGTTCTCTTTGACTAGGCCCAGGCTTCCCAGTTCTCTCTGACTAGGCCCAGGCTTCCCAGTTCTCTCTGACTGGGCCCAGGCTTCCCAGTTCTCTTTGACTAGGCCCAGGCTTCCCAGTTCTCTTTGACTAGGCCCAGGCTTCCCAGTTCTCTCTGACTAGGCCCAGGCTTCCCAGTTCTCTCTGACTGGGCCCAGGCTTCCCAGTTCTCTCTGACTAGGCCTAGGCTTCCCAGTTCTCTTTGACTAGGCCCAGGCTTCCCAGTTCTCTTTGACTAGGCCCAGGCTTCCCAGTTCTCTCTGACTAGGCCCAGGCTTCCCAGTTCTCTCTGACTGGGCCCAGGCTTCCCAGTTCTCTCTGACTAGGCCTAGGCTTCCCAGTTCTCTTTGACTGGGCCGAGGCTTCCCAGTTGTCTCTGACTGGGCCCAGGCATCCCAGTTCCCTCTGAGTAGGCCCAAACCCCAGTTCCCTCTGAGTAGGCCGAGACCCCAGTTCCCTCTGAGTAGGCCCAGGCTCCCCAGTTCCCACTGACTAGGCCCAAACCCCAGACCTAACTCTCTTTCCTCACCTCCGCCCTGCAGAAGAACAAGTCCCGGATGATTTACCACTACCAGTACATGAGCTGGCCTGATCATGGAGTCCCCGCCGAGCCTGGAGGTGTCCTGAGCTTCCTGGAGCAAGTGAACAACAAACAGACCGAGATACGGGGTGCGGGGCCCATCGTCGTACACTGCAGGTAAAAAGCAGGGGGAGGGGGAAGGGGGAGAAGGGATCAGTGTGTGAGAGAGAGAGAGAGAGAGAGAGGGGGCGGGGGAAAGTGGGGAAGCAGGGGATGGATAGAGAGAGGAGACGGAGGGAGAGGAGGGTAGAGAGAGAGAGAGAGAGGGCGCGAGAATGGAGGGAAGGAGAGAGGGAGAGAGGGGGTAGTGGGGGAGAGCGTGGGATTGGGGGAGGGGGCAGGGAGAGGAGGGGAGAGAGAGAGTGGGGAACAGAAAGAGCGGGAAAGGGAAAAGGACAGGGAGAGGAGTGGAGAGAGCGAGGGAGGGAGGGAAGGAGAGGGAGAGAGAGAGGGGGGTAGAGAGAGAGACGAGGACAGGGAAATAATTCTGTAAAAGTATCCTCCGGACTCAAAGGAAAACCGTAAACAATGCATGCAGGGCAGAACTAGGCCAATATCCATTAATAATCACTATCCAAAAAAGAGCCACCAAATTTTGGAAACACCTAGAAATGAGCAACCCCCAATGCTATCATTACGAAGCCCTGAAATGCCAAGAGAGGACCATAAAGAAGAATACCCTCAGTCAACTAGTCCTGGGACTCAGTGAAGTAACTACTAACACTACTAACAATAACCAGCCCCAGGACAGTGACAGCGTAACACAAAGAATTCGACCCAACACAATCGTCGCTAAGCAAAAGGAAAAATATCTGTCATATTGGGCAGAAACAACAAAAACCCAAAGCAAACTCAATTGCTACTTGGCCCTAAACAGACAATACAACATGGCTGATTACCTGACCAGGGTAAAGGATAGCAAACTGAGAAAAACCTTGACAATGTACAGACTTAGTGAACATAGCCTGGCGGTCGAAAAAGGTAGACACAGGCAGACCCGGCTGCCAAGAGAGGACAGGATATGCTCTCACTGCAGTCAGGGAGTGGTGGAGACAGAGATGCACTTCCTCACAGCTTGTAGAAAATATCAGGGCATAAGGGAGAATTTCTACCCAAAATTCACAAAAATATGCCCGGAATTCAGAAATTTGAATGACGACCAAAAACTCCCATACCTACTAGGGGAAGAGAGAAATTGTATAACCTTAGCGGCACACTATGTTACAGCTTGCCATAAACAGAGGGACAACCACTAAATATAAGAAAAGAGTATATACAAATTATATGAATGTATATTTATACACTCAGAGATATAGCTGTTTATACATTGTATGGATAGATCTGTAATTTTGTGTACAAACATGAATGTTTTTTGGTGCTTTGGCAACATAAGATGTAACTTGTCATGCCAATAAAGCAATTTGAATTGAATTGAATTGAATTGAGTGGGAGAGAGAGAGGAAGGAGAGAGTTTATACAGTGCTTTAAATGCAGTTAAATGTCCCAAGATGCTTCACAGGAGCGTAAATGAGACAGAATTAGACATCGACCCACATTAGGAGATATTGGAAAGGTGATCAAAAGCTTGGTCAAAGAGGTAGGTTTTAAGGAGGAGAGAGAGGTAGAGAGGCGGAGATTTAGGGAGGGAATTCCAGAGCTTAGGGCCTCACCAGCTGATTTCAGTTTTCGGACTCGGGAGTGGGGGGAAGGGTGAGTTGGATACAGCGGGCTCTGAAAATGTCATTCATTGAAAACGTTGTCCCTGTTTCTCCAGCGCAGGGATCGGGCGGACTGGGACCATCATTGTCATTGACATGTTGGTGGACAAGATCGACAGACAAGGTGAGAACATCACACGGGGTTAGATACAGAGTAAATCTCCCCTACACTGTCCCATCAAACACTCCCAGGGCAGGTACAGCACGGGTTAGATACAGAGTAAATCTCCCCCTACACTGTCCCATCAAACACTCCCAGGGCAGGTACAGCACGGGTTAGATACAGAGTAAATCTCCCCCTACACTGTCCCATCAAACACTCCCAGGGCAGGTACAGCACGGGTTAGATACAGAGTAAATCTCCCTCTACACAGTCCCATCAAACACCCCCAGGGCAGGTACAGCACGGGTTAGATACAGAGTAAATCTCCCTCTGCACTGTCCCATCAAACACTCCAGGGCAGGTACAGCACGGGTTAGATACAGAGTAAATCTCCCTCTACACAGTCCCATCAAACACTCCCAGGGCAGGTACAGCACAGGTTAGATACAGAGTAAAGCTCCCTCTACACTGTCCCAGCAAACACTCCAGGGCAGTTACAGCACGGGTTAGATACAGAGTAAAGCTCCCTCTACACTGTCCCATCAAACACTCCCAGGGCAGGTACAGCACAGGTTAGATACAGAGTAAATCTCCCCCTACACTGTCCCATCAAACACTCCCAGGGCAGGTACAGCACTGGTTAGATACAGAGTAAAGCTCCCTCTACACTGTCCCATCAAACACTCCCAGGGCAGGTACAGCACGGGTTAGATACAGAGTAAATCTCCCCTACACTGTCCCATCAAACACTCCCAGGGCAGGCACAGCACGGGTTAGATACAGAGTAAAGCTCCCCCTACACTGTCCAATCAAACACTCCAGGGCAGGTATAGCACGGGTTAGATACAGAGTAAAGCTCCCT
>NW_028225181.1:21081057-21298557 GCF_052327205.1 Somniosus microcephalus | reverse complement strand
GGGATGAGGGACTTGAGTTACATGGAGAGACTGGAGAAGCTGGGATTGTTCTCCTTGGAGCAGCGAAGCTAAAGGGGAGATTGACCAGAATGGTACCAGGTGTGAACGGCTTGAGTTACGTGGAGAGACTGGAGAAGCTGGGATTGTTCTCCTTGGAGCAGAGAAGGTTAAGGGGAGATTTACCAGAATGGTACCAGGGAATGAGGGGCTTGAGTTACATGGAGAGACTGGAGAAGCTGGGATTGTTCTCCTTGGAGCAGAGAAGGTTAAGGGGAGATTGACCAGAATGGTACCAGTGGATGAGGGACTTGAGTTACGTGGAGAGACTGGAGAAGCTGGGATTGTTCTCCTTGGAGCAGAGAAGGTTAAGGGGAGATTGACCAGAATGGTACCAGGTGTGAGGGGCTTGAGTTACGTGGAGAGACTGGAGAAGCTGGGATTGTTCTCCTTGGAGCAGCGAAGCTAAAGGGGAGATTGACCAGAATGGTACCAGGTGTGAACGGCTTGAGCTACGTGGAGAGACTGGAGAAGCTGGGATTGTTCTCCTTGGAGCAGAGAAGGTTAAGGGGAGATTTACCAGAATGGTACCAGGGAATGAGGGGCTTGAGTTACATGGAGAGACTGGAGAAGGTGGGATTGTTCTCCTTAGAGTAGCGAAGGTTAAGGGGAGATTTACCAGAATGGTACCAGGGGATGAGGGGCTTGAGTTACGTGGAGAGACTGGAGAAGGTGGGATTGTTCTCCTTAGAGCAGCGAAGGTTAAGGGGAGATTTACCAGAATGGTACCAGGGGATGAGGGACTTCAGTTACGTGGAGAGACTGGAGAAGCTGGGATTGTTCTCCTTGAAGCAGAGAAGGTTAAGGGAAGATTAACCAGAATGGTACCAGTGGATGAGGGACTTCAGTTACATGGAGAGACTGGAGAAGCTGTGGTTGTTCTCCTTGGAGCAGAGAAGGTTAAGGGGAGATTTACCAGAATGGTACCAGGTGTGAGGGGCTTGAGCTACGTGGAGAGACTGGAGAAGCTGGGATTGTTCTCCTTGGAGCAGAGAAGGTTAAGGGGAGATTTACCAGAATGGTACCAGGGAATGAGGGGCTTGAGTTACATGGAGAGACTGGAGAATGTGGGATTGTTCTCCTTAGAGCAGCGAAGGTTAAGGGGAGATTTACCAGAATGATACCAGGGGATGAGGGGCTTGAGTTACGTGGAGAGACTGGAGAAGGTGGGATTGTTCTCCTTAGAGCAGTGAAGGTTAAGGGGAGATTTACCAGAACGGTACCAGGGGATGAGGGACTTCAGTTACGTGGAGAGACTGGAGAAGCTGGGATTGTTCTCCTTGAAGCAGAGAAGGTTAAGGGGAGATTAACCAGAATGGTACCAGTGGATGAGGGACTTCAGTTACATGGAGAGACTGGAGAAGCTGGGGTTGTTCTCCTTGGAGCAGAGAAGGTTAAGGGGAGATTTACCAGAATGGTACCAGGTGTGAGGGGCTTGAGTTACGTGGAGAGACTGGAGAAGCTGGGATTGTTCTCCTTGGAGCAGAGAAGGTTAAGGGGAGATTGACCAGATTGGTACCAGGTGTGAGGGGCTTGAGTTAAGTGGAGAGACTGGAGAAGCTGGGATTGTTCTCCTTGGAGCAGAGAAGGTTAAGGGGAGATTAACCAGAACGGTACCAGGGGATGAGGGGCTTGAGTTACGTGGATAGACTGGAGAAGCTGGGATTGTTCTCCTTAGAGCAGCGAAGGTTAAGGGGAGATTTACCAGAATGGTACCAGGGGATGAGGGGCTTGAATTATGTGGAGAGTCTAGAGAAGCTGGGATTGTTCTCCTTAGAGCAGAGAAGGTTAAGGGGAGATTGACCAGAATGGTACCAGTGGATGAGGGACTTGAGTTATGTGGAGAGACTGGAGAAGCTGGGAATGTTCTCCTTGGAGCAGAGAAGGTTAAGGGGAGATTTACCAGAATGGTACCAGGGGATGAGGGACTTCAGTTACGTGGAGAGACTGGAGAAGCTGGGATTGTTCTCCATGGAGCAGAGAAGGTTAAGGGGAGATTAACCAGAATGTTACCAGGGAATGAGGGGCTTGAGTTACGTGGAGAGACTGGAGAAGCTGGGATTGTTCTCCTTGGAGCAGAGAAGATTAAGGGGAGATTGCCCAGAATGGTACCAGTGGATGAGGGACTTGAGTTCCGTGGAGAGACTGGAGAAGCTGGGAATGTTCTCCTTGGAGCAGAGAAGGTTATGGGGAGATTTACCAGAATGGTACCAGGGGATGAGGGGCTTGAGTTACGTGGAGAGACTGGAGAAGCTGGGATTGTTCTCCTTGGAGCAGAGAAGGTTAAGGGAAGATTGACCAGAATGGTACCAGGGGATGAGGGGCTTGAGTTATGTGGAGAGACTGGAGAAGCTGGGATTGTTCTCCTTGGAGCAGAGAAGGTTAAGGGGAGATTGACCAGAATGGTACCAGGTGTGAGGGGCTTGAGTTACGTGGAGAGACTGGAGAAGCTGGGGTTGTTCTCCTTGGAGCAGAGAGGGTTAAGGGGAGATTTACCAGAATGGTACCAGGGGATGAGGGGCTTGAGTTACGTGGAGAGACTGGAGAAGGTGGGATTGTTCTCCTTGGAGCAGAGAAGATTAAGGGGAGATTTACCAGAATGGTACCAGGAGATGAGGGGCTTGAGTTACGTGAGAGACTGGAGAAGCTGGGATTGTTCTCCTTGGAGCAGAGAAGGTTAAGGGGAGATTTACCAGAATGGTACCAGTGGATGAGGGACTTGAGTTCCGTGGAGAGACTGGAGAAGCTGGGAATGTTCTCCTTGGAGCAGAGAAGGTTATGGGGAGATTTACCAGAATGGTACCAGGGGATGAGGGGCTTGAGTTACGTGGAGAGACTGGAGAAGCTGGGATTGTTCTCCTTGGAGCAGAGAAGGTTAAGGGAAGATTGACCAGAATGGTACCAGGGGATGAGGGGCTTGAGTTATGTGGAGAGACTGGAGAAGCTGGGATTGTTCTCCTTGGAGCAGAGAAGGTTAAGGGGAGATTGACCAGAATGGTACCAGGTGTGAGGGGCTTGAGTTACGTGGAGAGACTGGAGAAGCTGGGGTTGTTCTCCTTGGAGCAGAGAGGGTTAAGGGGAGATTTACCAGAATGGTACCAGGGGATGAGGGGCTTGAGTTACGTGGAGAGACTGGAGAAGGTGGGATTGTTCTCCTTGGAGCAGAGAAGATTAAGGGGAGATTTACCAGAATGGTACCAGGAGATGAGGGGCTTGAGTTACGTGAGAGACTGGAGAAGCTGGGATTGTTCTCCTTGGAGCAGAGAAGGTTAAGGGGAGATTTACCAGAATGGTACCAGGGGATGAGGGGCTTGAGTTATGTGGAGAGGCTGGAGAAGGTGGGATTGTTCTCCTTGGAGCAGAGAAGATTAAGGGGAGATTGCCCAGAATGGTACCAGTGGATGAGGGACTTGAGTTACGTGGAGATACTGGAGAAGCTGGGAATGTTCTCCTTGGAGCAGAGAAGGTTAAGGGGAGATTTACCAGAATGGTATCAGGTGTGAGGGGCTTCAGTTCCGCGGAGAGACTGGAGAAGCTGGGAATGTTCTCCTTGGAGCAGAGAAGGTTAAGGGGAGATTTACCAGAATGGTACCAGGGGATGAGGGGCTTGAGTTACGTGGAGAGACTGGAGAAGCTGGGATTGTTCTCCTTGGAGCAGAGAAGGTTAAGGGGAGATTTACCAGAATGGTACCAGGGGATGAGGGGCTTGAGTTACGTGGAGAGACTGGAGAAGCTGGGATTGTTTTCCTTGGAGCAGAGAAGGTTAAGGGGAGATTTACCAGAATGGTACCAGGGATGAGGGGCTTGAGTTACGTGGAGAGACTGGAGAACGTGGGATTTTTCTCCTTGGAGCAGAGAAGGTTAAGGGGAGATTTACCAGAATGGTACCAGGAGATGAGTGGCTTGAGTTACGTGAGAGACTGGAGAAGCTGGGATTGTTCTCCTTGGAGCAGAGAAGGTTATGGGGAGATTTACCAGAATGGTACCAGGGGATGAGGGGCTTGAGTTATGTGGAGAGACTGGAGAAGGTGGGATTGTTCTCCTTGGAGCAGAGAAGATTAAGGGGAGATTGCCCAGAATGGTACCAGTGGATGAGGGACTTGAGTTACGTGGAGAGACTGGAGAAGCTGGGAATCTTCTCCTTGGAGCAGAGAAGGTTAAGGGGAGGTTTACCAGAATGGTATCAGGTGTGAGGGGCTTCAGTTACGCGGAGAGACTGGAGAAGCTGGGATTGTTCTCCTTGGAGCAGAGAAGGTTAAGGGGAGATTTACCAGAATTGTACCAGGGGATGAGGGGCTTGAGTTACGTGGAGAGACTGGAGAAGGTGGGATTGTTCTCCTTGGAGCAGAGAAGGTTAAGGGGTGATTTACCAGAATGGTACCAGGGGTTGAGGGTCTTGAGTTACGTGGAGAGACTGGAGAAGCTGGGGTTGTTCTCCTTGGAGCAGAGAAGGTTAAGGGGAGATTGACCAGAATGGTACCAGGGGATGAGCGGCTTGAGTTACGTGGAGAGACTGGAGAAGCTGGGATTGTTCTCCTTAGAGCAGAGAAGGTTAAGGGGAGATTTACCAGAATGGTACCAGGGGTTGAGGGTCTTGAGTTACGTGGAGAGACTGGAGAAGCTGGGGTTGTTCTCCTTGGAGCAGAGAAGGTTAAGGGGAGATTTACCAGAATGGTACCAGGGGATGAGGGGCTTGAGTTACGTGGAGAGACTGGAGAAGCTGGGAATGTTCTCTTTGGAGCAGAGAAGGTTAAGGGGAGATTTACCAGAATGGTACCAGGGGATGAGGGGCTTGAGTTACGTGGAGAGACTGGAGAAGCTGGGATTGTTCTCCTTGGAGCAGAGAAGGTTAAGGGGAGATTGACCAGAATGGTACCAGGTGTGAGGGGCTTGAGTTACGTGGAGAGACTGGAGAAGATGGGATTGTTCTCCTTGGAGCAGGGAAGGTTAAGGGGAGATTTACCAGAATGGTAGCAGGGGATGAGGGGCTTGAGTTACGTGGAGAGACTGGAGAAGCTGGGATTGTTCTCCTTGGAGCAGAGAAGGTTAAGGGGAGATTGACCAGAATGGTACCAGGGGATGAGGGGCTTGTGTTATGTGGAGAGACTGGAGAAGCTGGGATTGTTCTCCTTGGAGCAGAGAAGGTTAAGGGGAGATTGACCAGAATGGTACCAGGGGATGAGGGGCTTGTGTTATGTGGAGAGACTGGAGAAGCTGGGATTGTTCTCCTTGGAGCAGAGAAGGTTAAGGGGAGATTGACCAGAATGGTACCAGGTGTGAGGGGCTTGAGTTACGTGGAGAGACTGGAGAAGCTGGGGTTGTTCTCCTTACAGCAGAGAAGGTTAAGGGGAGATTTACCAGAGTGGTACCAGGGGATGAGGGGCTTGAGTTATGTGGAGAGACTGGAGAAGGTGGGATTGTTCTCCTTGGAGCAGAGAAGATTAAGGGGAGATTTACCAGAGTGGTACCAGTGGATGAGGGACTTGAGTTACGTGGAGAGACTGGAGAAGCTGGGAATGTTCTCCTTGGAGCAGAGAAGGTTAAGGGGAGATTGCCCAGAATGGTACCAGTGGATGAGGGACTTGAGTTACGTGTAGAGACTGGAGAAGTTGGGAATGTTCTCCTTGGAGCAGAGAAGGTTAAGGGGAGATTTACCAGAATGGTACCAGGTGTGAGGGGCTTGAGTTACGTGGAGAGACTGGAGAAGCTGGGATTGTTCTCCTTGGAGCAGAGAAGGTTAAGGGGAGATTTACCAGAATGGTAGCAGGGGATGAGGGGCTTGAGTTATGTGGAGAGACTGGAGAAGCTGGGATTGTTCTCCTTGGAGCAGAGAAGGTTAAGGGGAGATTGACCAGAATGGTACCAGGGGATGAGGGGCTTGTGTTATGTGGAGAGACTGGAGAAGCTGGGATTGTTCTCCTTGGAGCAGCGAAGGTTAAGGGGAGATTTACCAGAATTGTACCAGGGGATGAGGGGCTTGAGTTACGTGGAGAGACTGGAGAAGGTGGGATTGTTCTGCTTGGAGCAGAGAAGGTTAAGGGGAGATTTACCAGAATGGTACCAGGGGTTGAGGGTCTTGAGTTACGTGGAGAGACTGGAGAAGCTGGGGTTGTTCTCCTTGGAGCAGAGAAGGTTAAGGGGAGATTGACCAGAATGGTACCAGGGGATGAGCGGCTTGAGTTACGTGGAGAGACTGGAGAAGCTGGGATTGTTCTCCTTGGAGCAGCGAAGCTAAAGGGGAGATTGACCAGAATGGTACCAGGTGTGAACGGCTTGAGTTACGTGGAGAGACTGGAGAAGCTGGGATTGTTCTCCTTGGAGCAGAGAAGGTTAAGGGGAGATTTACCAGAATGGTACCAGGGAATGAGGGGCTTGAGTTACATGGAGAGACTGGAGAAGCTGGGATTGTTCTCCTTGGAGCAGAGAAGGTTAAGGGGAGATTGACCAGAATGGTACCAGTGGATGAGGGACTTGAGTTACGTGGAGAGACTGGAGAAGCTGGGATTGTTCTCCTTGGAGCAGAGAAGGTTAAGGGGAGATTGACCAGAATGGTACCAGGTGTGAGGGGCTTGAGTTACGTGGAGAGACTGGAGAAGCTGGGATTGTTCTCCTTGGAGCAGCGAAGCTAAAGGGGAGATTGACCAGAATGGTACCAGGTGTGAACGGCTTGAGCTACGTGGAGAGACTGGAGAAGCTGGGATTGTTCTCCTTGGAGCAGAGAAGGTTAAGGGGAGATTTACCAGAATGGTACCAGGGAATGAGGGGCTTGAGTTACATGGAGAGACTGGAGAAGGTGGGATTGTTCTCCTTAGAGTAGCGAAGGTTAAGGGGAGATTTACCAGAATGGTACCAGGGGATGAGGGGCTTGAGTTACGTGGAGAGACTGGAGAAGGTGGGATTGTTCTCCTTAGAGCAGCGAAGGTTAAGGGGAGATTTACCAGAATGGTACCAGGGGATGAGGGACTTCAGTTACGTGGAGAGACTGGAGAAGCTGGGATTGTTCTCCTTGAAGCAGAGAAGGTTAAGGGAAGATTAACCAGAATGGTACCAGTGGATGAGGGACTTCAGTTACATGGAGAGACTGGAGAAGCTGTGGTTGTTCTCCTTGGAGCAGAGAAGGTTAAGGGGAGATTTACCAGAATGGTACCAGGTGTGAGGGGCTTGAGCTACGTGGAGAGACTGGAGAAGCTGGGATTGTTCTCCTTGGAGCAGAGAAGGTTAAGGGGAGATTTACCAGAATGGTACCAGGGAATGAGGGGCTTGAGTTACATGGAGAGACTGGAGAATGTGGGATTGTTCTCCTTAGAGCAGCGAAGGTTAAGGGGAGATTTACCAGAATGATACCAGGGGATGAGGGGCTTGAGTTACGTGGAGAGACTGGAGAAGGTGGGATTGTTCTCCTTAGAGCAGTGAAGGTTAAGGGGAGATTTACCAGAACGGTACCAGGGGATGAGGGACTTCAGTTACGTGGAGAGACTGGAGAAGCTGGGATTGTTCTCCTTGAAGCAGAGAAGGTTAAGGGGAGATTAACCAGAATGGTACCAGTGGATGAGGGACTTCAGTTACATGGAGAGACTGGAGAAGCTGGGGTTGTTCTCCTTGGAGCAGAGAAGGTTAAGGGGAGATTTACCAGAATGGTACCAGGTGTGAGGGGCTTGAGTTACGTGGAGAGACTGGAGAAGCTGGGATTGTTCTCCTTGGAGCAGAGAAGGTTAAGGGGAGATTGACCAGATTGGTACCAGGTGTGAGGGGCTTGAGTTAAGTGGAGAGACTGGAGAAGCTGGGATTGTTCTCCTTGGAGCAGAGAAGGTTAAGGGGAGATTAACCAGAACGGTACCAGGGGATGAGGGGCTTGAGTTACGTGGATAGACTGGAGAAGCTGGGATTGTTCTCCTTAGAGCAGCGAAGGTTAAGGGGAGATTTACCAGAATGGTACCAGGGGATGAGGGGCTTGAATTACGTGGAGAGTCTAGAGAAGCTGGGATTGTTCTCCTTAGAGCAGAGAAGGTTAAGGGGAGATTGACCAGAATGGTACCAGTGGATGAGGGACTTGAGTTATGTGGAGAGACTGGAGAAGCTGGGAATGTTCTCCTTGGAGCAGAGAAGGTTAAGGGGAGATTTACCAGAATGGTACCAGGGGATGAGGGACTTCAGTTACGTGGAGAGACTGGAGAAGCTGGGATTGTTCTCCATGGAGCAGAGAAGGTTAAGGGGAGATTAACCAGAATGTTACCAGGGAATGAGGGGCTTGAGTTACGTGGAGAGACTGGAGAAGCTGGGATTGTTCTCCTTGGAGCAGAGAAGATTAAGGGGAGATTGCCCAGAATGGTACCAGTGGATGAGGGACTTGAGTTCCGTGGAGAGACTGGAGAAGCTGGGAATGTTCTCCTTGGAGCAGAGAAGGTTATGGGGAGATTTACCAGAATGGTACCAGGGGATGAGGGGCTTGAGTTACGTGGAGAGACTGGAGAAGCTGGGATTGTTCTCCTTGGAGCAGAGAAGGTTAAGGGAAGATTGACCAGAATGGTACCAGGGGATGAGGGGCTTGAGTTATGTGGAGAGACTGGAGAAGCTGGGATTGTTCTCCTTGGAGCAGAGAAGGTTAAGGGGAGATTGACCAGAATGGTACCAGGTGTGAGGGGCTTGAGTTACGTGGAGAGACTGGAGAAGCTGGGGTTGTTCTCCTTGGAGCAGAGAGGGTTAAGGGGAGATTTACCAGAATGGTACCAGGGGATGAGGGGCTTGAGTTACGTGGAGAGACTGGAGAAGGTGGGATTGTTCTCCTTGGAGCAGAGAAGATTAAGGGGAGATTTACCAGAATGGTACCAGGAGATGAGGGGCTTGAGTTACGTGAGAGACTGGAGAAGCTGGGATTGTTCTCCTTGGAGCAGAGAAGGTTAAGGGGAGATTTACCAGAATGGTACCAGGGGATGAGGGGCTTGAGTTATGTGGAGAGGCTGGAGAAGGTGGGATTGTTCTCCTTGGAGCAGAGAAGATTAAGGGGAGATTGCCCAGAATGGTACCAGTGGATGAGGGACTTGAGTTACGTGGAGATACTGGAGAAGCTGGGAATGTTCTCCTTGGAGCAGAGAAGGTTAAGGGGAGATTTACCAGAATGGTATCAGGTGTGAGGGGCTTCAGTTCCGCGGAGAGACTGGAGAAGCTGGGAATGTTCTCCTTGGAGCAGAGAAGGTTAAGGGGAGATTTACCAGAATGGTACCAGGGGATGAGGGGCTTGAGTTACGTGGAGAGACTGGAGAAGCTGGGATTGTTCTCCTTGGAGCAGAGAAGGTTAAGGGGAGATTTACCAGAATGGTACCAGGGGATGAGGGGCTTGAGTTACGTGGAGAGACTGGAGAAGCTGGGATTGTTTTCCTTGGAGCAGAGAAGGTTAAGGGGAGATTTACCAGAATGGTACCAGGGATGAGGGGCTTGAGTTACGTGGAGAGACTGGAGAACGTGGGATTTTTCTCCTTGGAGCAGAGAAGGTTAAGGGGAGATTTACCAGAATGGTACCAGGAGATGAGTGGCTTGAGTTACGTGAGAGACTGGAGAAGCTGGGATTGTTCTCCTTGGAGCAGAGAAGGTTATGGGGAGATTTACCAGAATGGTACCAGGGGATGAGGGGCTTGAGTTATGTGGAGAGACTGGAGAAGGTGGGATTGTTCTCCTTGGAGCAGAGAAGATTAAGGGGAGATTGCCCAGAATGGTACCAGTGGATGAGGGACTTGAGTTACGTGGAGAGACTGGAGAAGCTGGGAATCTTCTCCTTGGAGCAGAGAAGGTTAAGGGGAGGTTTACCAGAATGGTATCAGGTGTGAGGGGCTTCAGTTACGCGGAGAGACTGGAGAAGCTGGGATTGTTCTCCTTGGAGCAGAGAAGGTTAAGGGGAGATTTACCAGAATTGTACCAGGGGATGAGGGGCTTGAGTTACGTGGAGAGACTGGAGAAGGTGGGATTGTTCTCCTTGGAGCAGAGAAGGTTAAGGGGTGATTTACCAGAATGGTACCAGGGGTTGAGGGTCTTGAGTTACGTGGAGAGACTGGAGAAGCTGGGGTTGTTCTCCTTGGAGCAGAGAAGGTTAAGGGGAGATTGACCAGAATGGTACCAGGGGATGAGCGGCTTGAGTTACGTGGAGAGACTGGAGAAGCTGGGATTGTTCTCCTTAGAGCAGAGAAGGTTAAGGGGAGATTTACCAGAATGGTACCAGGGGTTGAGGGTCTTGAGTTACGTGGAGAGACTGGAGAAGCTGGGGTTGTTCTCCTTGGAGCAGAGAAGGTTAAGGGGAGATTTACCAGAATGGTACCAGGGGATGAGGGGCTTGAGTTACGTGGAGAGACTGGAGAAGCTGGGAATGTTCTCTTTGGAGCAGAGAAGGTTAAGGGGAGATTTACCAGAATGGTACCAGGGGATGAGGGGCTTGAGTTACGTGGAGAGACTGGAGAAGCTGGGATTGTTCTCCTTGGAGCAGAGAAGGTTAAGGGGAGATTGACCAGAATGGTACCAGGTGTGAGGGGCTTGAGTTACGTGGAGAGACTGGAGAAGATGGGATTGTTCTCCTTGGAGCAGGGAAGGTTAAGGGGAGATTTACCAGAATGGTAGCAGGGGATGAGGGGCTTGAGTTACGTGGAGAGACTGGAGAAGCTGGGATTGTTCTCCTTGGAGCAGAGAAGGTTAAGGGGAGATTGACCAGAATGGTACCAGGGGATGAGGGGCTTGTGTTATGTGGAGAGACTGGAGAAGCTGGGATTGTTCTCCTTGGAGCAGAGAAGGTTAAGGGGAGATTGACCAGAATGGTACCAGGGGATGAGGGGCTTGTGTTATGTGGAGAGACTGGAGAAGCTGGGATTGTTCTCCTTGGAGCAGAGAAGGTTAAGGGGAGATTGACCAGAATGGTACCAGGTGTGAGGGGCTTGAGTTACGTGGAGAGACTGGAGAAGCTGGGGTTGTTCTCCTTACAGCAGAGAAGGTTAAGGGGAGATTTACCAGAGTGGTACCAGGGGATGAGGGGCTTGAGTTATGTGGAGAGACTGGAGAAGGTGGGATTGTTCTCCTTGGAGCAGAGAAGATTAAGGGGAGATTTACCAGAGTGGTACCAGTGGATGAGGGACTTGAGTTACGTGGAGAGACTGGAGAAGCTGGGAATGTTCTCCTTGGAGCAGAGAAGGTTAAGGGGAGATTGCCCAGAATGGTACCAGTGGATGAGGGACTTGAGTTACGTGTAGAGACTGGAGAAGTTGGGAATGTTCTCCTTGGAGCAGAGAAGGTTAAGGGGAGATTTACCAGAATGGTACCAGGTGTGAGGGGCTTGAGTTACGTGGAGAGACTGGAGAAGCTGGGATTGTTCTCCTTGGAGCAGAGAAGGTTAAGGGGAGATTTACCAGAATGGTAGCAGGGGATGAGGGGCTTGAGTTATGTGGAGAGACTGGAGAAGCTGGGATTGTTCTCCTTGGAGCAGAGAAGGTTAAGGGGAGATTGACCAGAATGGTACCAGGGGATGAGGGGCTTGTGTTATGTGGAGAGACTGGAGAAGCTGGGATTGTTCTCCTTGGAGCAGCGAAGGTTAAGGGGAGATTTACCAGAATTGTACCAGGGGATGAGGGGCTTGAGTTACGTGGAGAGACTGGAGAAGGTGGGATTGTTCTGCTTGGAGCAGAGAAGGTTAAGGGGAGATTTACCAGAATGGTACCAGGGGTTGAGGGTCTTGAGTTACGTGGAGAGACTGGAGAAGCTGGGGTTGTTCTCCTTGGAGCAGAGAAGGTTAAGGGGAGATTGACCAGAATGGTACCAGGGGATGAGCGGCTTGAGTTACGTGGAGAGACTGGAGAAGCTGGGATTGTTCTCCTTAGAGCAGAGAAGGTTAAGGGGAGATTTACCAGAATGGTACCAGGGGTTGAGGGTCTTGAGTTACGTGGAGAGACTGGAGAAGCTGGGGTTGTTCTCCTTGGAGCAGAGAAGGTTAAGGGGAGATTTACCAGAATGGTACCAGGGGATGAGGGGCTTGAGTTACGTGGAGAGACTGGAGAAGCTGGGAATGTTCTCCTTGGAGCAGAGAAGGTTAAGGGGAGATTTACCAGAATGGTACCAGGGGATGAGGGGCTTGAGTTACGTGGAGAGACTGGAGAAGCTGGGATTGTTCTCCTTGGAGCAGAGAAGGTTAAGGGGAGATTGACCAGAATGGTACCAGGTGTGAGGGGCTTGAGTTACGTGGAGAGACTGGAGAAGCTGGGATTGTTCTCCTTGGAGCAGAGAAGGTTAAGGGGAGATTTACCAGAATGGTAGCAGGGGATGAGGGGCTTGAGTTACGTGGAGAGACTGGAGAAGCTGGGATTGTTCTCCTTGGAGCAGAGAAGGTTAAGGGGAGATTGACCAGAATGTTACCAGGGGATGAGGGGCTTGTGTTATGTGGAGAGACTGGAGAAGCTGGGATTGTTCTCCTTGGAGCAGAGAAGGTTAAGGGGAGATTGCCCAGAATGGTACCAGTGGATGAGGGACTTGAGTTACGTGTAGAGACTGGAGAAGTTGGGAATGTTCTCCTTGGAGCAGAGAAGGTTAAGGGGAGATTGACCAGAATGGTATCAGGTGTGAGGGGCTTCAGTTACGCGGAGAGACTGGAGAAGCTGGGATTGTTCTCCTTGGAGCAGAGAAGGTTAAGGGGAGATTTACCAGAATGGTACCAGGGGATGAGGGGCTTGAGTTACGTGGAGAGACTGGAGAAGCTGGGATTTTTCTCCATGGAGCAGAGAAGGTTAAGGGGAGATTTACCAGAATGGTACCAGATGTGAGGGGCTTGAGTTACGTGGAGAGACTGGAGAAGCTGGGGTTGTTCTCCTTGGAGCAGAGAAGGTTAAGGGGAGATTTACCAGAATGGTACCAGGGGATGAGGGGCTTGAGTTACGTGAGAGACTGGAGAAGCTGGGATTGTTCTCCTTAGAGCGGAGAAGGTTAAGGGGAGATTTACCAGAATGGTACCAGGGGATGAGGGGCTTGAGTTACGTGGAGAGACTGGAGAAGGTGGGATTGTTCTCCTTGGAGCAGAGAAGGTTAAGGGGAGATTTACCAGAATGGTACCAGGAGATGAGGGGCTTGAGTTACGTGAGAGACTGGAGAAGCTGGGATTGTTCTCCTTGGAGCAGAGAAGGTTAAGGGGAGATTTACCAGAATTGTACCAGAGGATGAGGGGCTTGAGTTACGTGGAGAGACTGGAGAAGCTGGGATTGTTCTCCTTGGAGCAGAAAAGGTTAAGGGGAGATTTACCAGAATGGTACCAGGGGATGAGGGGCTTGAATTACGTGGAGAGACTGGAGAAGCTGGGATTGTTCTCCTTGGAGCAGAGAAGGTTAAGGGGTGATTTACCAGAATGGTACCAGGGATGAGGGGCTTGAATTACGTGGATAGACTGGAGAAGGTGGGATTGTTCTCCTTGGAGCAGAGAAGGTTAAGGGGAGATTTACCAGAATGGTACCAGGGGATGAGGGGCTTGAGTTACATGGAGAGACTGGAGAAGGTGGGATTGTTCTCCTTAGAGCAGCGAAGGTTAAGGGGAGATTTACCAGAATTGTACCAGGGGATGAGGGGCTTGAGTTACGTGGAGAGACTGGAGAAGGTGGGATTGTTCTCCTTAGAGCAGCGAAGGTTAAGGGGAGATTTACCAGAATGGTACCAGGGGATGAGGGGCTTGAGTTACGTGGAGAGTCTGGAGAAGCTGGGATTGTTCTCCTTGGAGCTGAGAAGGTTAAGGGGAGATTGACCAGAATGGTACCAGGGGATGATTGGCTTGAGTTACGTGGAGAGACTGGAGAAGCTGGGATTGTTCTCCTTAGAGCAGAGAAGGTTAAGGGGAGATTTACCAGAATGGTACCAGGGGTTGAGGGTCTTGAGTTACGTGGAGAGACTGGAGAAGCTGGGGTTGTTCTCCTTGGAGCAGAGAAGGTTAAGGGGAGATTTACCAGAATGGTACCAGTGGATGAGGGGCTTGAGTTACGTGGAGAGACTGGAGAAGCTGGGAATGTTCTACTTGGAGCAGAGAAGGTTAAGGGGAGATTTACCAGAATAGTACCAGGGGATGAGGGACTTGAGTTACGTGGAGAGACTGGAGAAGCTGGGATTGTTCTCCTTGGAGCAGAGAAGGTTAAGGGGAGATTGACCAGAATGGTACCAGATGTGAGGGGCTTGAGTTACGTGGAGAGACTGGAGAAGCTGGGGTTGTTCTCCTTGGAGCAGAGAAGGTTAAGGGGAGATTGCCCAGAATGGTACCAGTGGATGAGGGGCTTGAGTTACGTGGAGAGACTGGAGAAGCTGGGATTGTTCTCCTTGGAGCAGAGAAGGTTAAGGGGAGATTTACCAGAATTGTACCAGGGGATGAGGGGCTTGAGTTACGTGGAGAGACTGGAGAAGCTGGGATTGTTCTCCTTGGAGCAGAGAAGGTTAAGGGGAGATTTACCAGAATGGTACCACGGGATGAGGGGCTTGAGTTACGTGGAGAGACTGGAGAAGCTGGGATTGTTCTCCTTGGAGCAGAGAAGGTTAAGGGGTGATTTACCAGAATGGTACCAGGGATGAGGGGCTTGAATTACGTGGATAGACTGGAGAAGCTGGGATTGTTCTCCTTGGAGCAGAGAAGGTTAAGGGGAGATTTACCAGAATGGTACCAGGGGATGAGGGGCTTGAGTTATGTGGAGAGACTGGAGAAGCTGGGAATGTTCTCCTTGGAGCAGAGAAGGTTAAGGGGAGATTTACCAGAATAGTATCAGGTGTGAGGGGCTTCAGTTACGCGGAGAGACTGGAGAAGCTGGGATTGTTCTCCTTGGAGCAGAGAAGGTTAAGGGGAGATTTACCAGAATGGTACCAGGGAATGAGGGGCTTGAGTTACGTGGAGAGACTGGAGAAGCTGGGATTGTTCTCCTTGGAGCAGAGAAGGTTAAGGGGAGATTTAATAGAGATGTTTAAAATTACTTGGGGTTTCAAATAGAGAGAAACTGTTTCCACTGTCATATTACTGAGGTGTAAGTAGGAGGTCTTGGACACAAACACCTTGGCTTCGAGTGGCTGATTGACCCCAACCAACCCCTCCCAGTCTAACGCACATCGAATCACAGAATAGTACAGTACCGAAGGAGACAGAGCGACAGAAAGAGAACAATTCAGTTCGTCCCAATCCCCTGCTCTTTCCCCATATCCCTGCAAATTTCAAATCAAATCAAATCAACTTTTTATTGTCATTGTTAGTGCACAAGTGCAGTACAACGAAATGTAGGCTTGCGGCTCCCGAGAGTGTACATTTGGATTAAGACATTTAAACATTCAACATACATTTGGCTTGTAGTATATTAACATAAATATGACCATAATAAAGTGCATTGGCAGATGTGCAGGCTTTAGAGTTTATTTGTGGAGTTCAGTAGGATGACAGCCCTGGGAAAGAAGCTGTTCCTAAATCTGGTCGTACGGGTGCGAATGCATCTGTAGCGTCTCCCAGATGGCAGGAGGGCGAACAGACTGTGGCTGGGGTGGGTAGGGTCTTTGATGATGGACCGTGACCTCCGTAGACAACGTTTCTGGTATATGTGCTCTATGGTCGGTAGCCGGGTGCCGGTAATGCGTTGGGCAGTTTTGACTACCCGCTGCAGGGCTTTCCGGTCATAGTAGCTACAGCTGCCGTACCATACTGTGATACAGTTCGTCAGGATGCTTTCTCCTTCAAATATTTATCCAATTCCTTTTCGAAGGCCACTATTGAATTTGTATCCACCACCCTATCAGGCAGTGCATGACTAAAGTAGTGGACAGGGGAATGTCTATGGATGTTATTTATATGGACTTCCAGAAGGCATTCGATAAAGTCCCTCATAAGAGACTGTTGTCTAAGTTAGAAGCCCACGGAATTGAGGACAAGTTATTGACCTGGTTTGGAAATTGACTGAGTGGCAGGAGCCAGAGAGTCGGGATAATGGGCAGGTACAGTAATTGGCAGGATGTGACGAGTGGTGTCCCGCAGGGATCTGTGTGGGGAGCCTCAACTATTCACCGTATTTATTAACAACTTAGATGATGGCATAGAAAGTCAAAAGTCCAAATTTGCCGATGACACAAAGATACGTGGCATTGTAGGCAGGATAGATGAAAGCATAAAATTACAAAGGGATATCGATAGGTTCAGTGAATGGGCAAAACTGTGGCAAATGGATTTCAATGTAGGCTAATGTGAGGTCATCCACTTTGGACCTAAAAAGGATAGAACAGGGTACTTACTAAATGGTGAAAGGCTAAAAACAATGGAGGTCCAAAGAGACTTGGGGGGCCCAGGTACATAGATCATTAAAATATCATGAACAGGTACAGAAAATAATCAAAAAGGCTAATGGGATTCTGGCCTTTATATCCAGAGGACTAGAGTACAAGGGGGTAGAAGTTATGCTGCAGCGACACAAAGCCCTGGTTAGACCACACCTGGAGCACTGGGAGCAGTTCTGGGCACCACACCTGAGGAAGGATATATTGGCCTTGGAGGGAGTGCAGCGTAGGTTTACCAGAATGATACCTGGACTTCAAGGGTTAAGTTACGAGGAGAGATTACACAAACTAGGGTTGTATTCCCTAGAATTTAGAAGGTTAAGGGGTGATCTGATCATATTTTTCAGGATATTAAGGGGAACTGATAGAGTAGATAGAGAGAGAAACTATCTCCGCTGGTTGGGGAGTCGAGGACTAGGGGACATAGTCTATAAATTAGAGCCAGACCTTTCAGGAGTGAAGTTAGGAAACACTTCGACACACAAAGGGTGGTAGAAGTTTGGAATTCTCTTCCCCAAACGGCACTTGATGCTAGATCAATTGTTAATTTTAATTCTGCGGTTGATAGAATTTTGTTAACCAAAGGTATTAAGGGTTATGGGCCAAAGGCGGGTATATGGAGTTAGGTTGCAGATCAGCCATGATCTCATTGAATGGCGGAACAAGCTCGAGGGGCCGAATGGCCTGCTCCTGTTCCTATGATCCTATTTCTTATGTTCTAAAGTCACCGGTTGTAATAATCTAGACTCTGATCGGTGCTATAATTAATACTCCTGGGTGTCCTTGTGCACCAGTCGCTGAAGGTAAGCATGCAGGTGCAGCAGGCGGTTAAGAAGGCAAATGGTATGTTGGCCTTCGTAGCGAGAGGGTTCGAGTACAGGAACAAGGATGTCTTGCTGCAGTTGTACAGGGCCTTGGTGAGACCACACCTTGAGTATTGTGTGTGCAGTTTTGGTTGCCTTACCTGAGGAAGGATGTTCTTGCCATGGAGGGAGTGCAGCGAAGATTCACCAGACTGATACCTGGGATGGCAGGAATGACGTATGAGGAGAGATTGGGTCGATTAGGCTTCTATTCGCTAGAGTTTAGAAGAATGAGAGGGGATCTCATTGAAACTTATAAAATTCTAACAGGACTAGACAGACTAGATGCGGGAAGGATGTTCCCGATGGCTGGGGAGTCCAGAACCAGGGGTCACAGTCTAAGGATAAGGGGTAGGCCATTTAGGGCTGAGATGAGGAGGAATTTCTTCACCCAGAGAGTGGTGAACCTGTGGAATTCTCTACCACAGAAGGCAGTTGAGGCCAAATCTTTAAATATATTCAAGAAGGAGTTGGATATATTTCTTAAGGCTAAAGGGATCAAGGGATATGGGGAGAAGGCAGGGACAGGGTACTGAATTTGGATGATCAGCCATGATCACATTGAATGGCGGAGCAGGCTCGAGGGGCTGAATGGCCTACTCCTGCTCCTATGTTTCCGTGGTAATGGGACAGGTAAAGAAACAAAAGATGGGTCTAGAGGAGGTGTAAATGGCAATGGCAGAATCATCAGCAACAGCTTCCGGCCGAGAAAATGGAGGCAGAGGTTATGATCTGAAATTGTTGAACTCTGTGTTGAGTCCAGAAGGCTGTAAAGTGCCTGATTGAAAGATGAGGTGCTGTTCCTCGAGCTTACAGTGAGCTTCCGTGGAACAGTGTAAGAGGCCAAGGACGGAGAGGTCAGAGTGAGAGTAGAGCGGAGAATTAAAGTGACAAGGGGGAAAAATTGGCTCACAGGGCGCTACTTTTAGCGCCCCGAAAAAGTTAGCGCCCCGCCCCCCCCGCCGTGCCCAAAATTCAATGGTAGCACCCCAAGCAAGAGGGCGGGGCGCTACTGGAAGCGCTCCCCCTCCCTCTTGGGGTGCTCCCAGTGAATATCGCAGCGCCACGCGCGTCGTCACGTCGCGCCCCGGTATTGCAGGCCTCCCTCCCCTGATTAAAGGGGAGGGGCCTAGCGCAGCACGCACTGGGGCCCTTGCTGGACCACCGGGGAGCAGGGGGTGCTGGCAAAAGAGCCCGGCACTGACTGATCGCGGCCGGCACCCCCGCAGCAGGAGGCGGCCAGAGGGGGGCCAGGTGCTGGCGGGCGGCCCCAAACACAAAATGGCCGCCCGGCACCTGCCCTTTAATTTGCGCCGCCCCGGCCGAGTTTGTTGCCAGGGTGCTACGCACGGTGATGACCTCATCGCCGGAGGCGCAGCACCGCTGGGCGCTAATGGCTACCACCGCCGCTAACCTCCTGCTGAATTTCGCGGGAGGCGTTAGTGGCGCTGCGCCCCGGCGCTAGGCGCCTTGTGCCCCGTTAGCGCTGACGGAAGGCGCAAAGCAGCCGAATGTTTCCCCCGCGGTGTTTTATGTAGGTGTAACGTAACGGTCTGGCCTTTGTACTCTATGCCGCTATTTATGAAGCCCAGGATCCCTTATGCTTTATTAACATCTTCTCATCCTCTTAATCCCCTCCCCTGTGACCCTCAGGCCAACAAGCAAGCAGAATCGGAGTATGGAAACATCAGATACCCAGCTCAGCAAAAGACTCAGCACTCCAAAATATCTCGCAAGACGTCAAAGTAAGATGCGCTCGCTCCGGGTTCAATGTCCTTTGGTTTTTCACGTCTGTTCAATGCATGGCCGACGTAGATGTAGAAAGAAAAGCGAGACTTGCATTTCTGTAGCGCCTTTCACGACCACCGGACGTCCCAAGGCGCTTCACAGCCAATGAAGGACATTTTGAAGTGGTCACTGTTGTAATGTA
Source organism: Somniosus microcephalus (assembly GCF_052327205.1). NCBI lineage: Eukaryota > Metazoa > Chordata > Chondrichthyes > Squaliformes > Somniosidae > Somniosus > Somniosus microcephalus. The sequence continues at coordinate 21,279,414 of NW_028225181.1, read as the reverse complement.
GGAAATGCGGCAGTCAGTATGTGCACAGCATGGTCCCACAAACAGCAATGTGATAATGACCAGATCATCTGTTGTAATGATGTTGATTGAGGGATAAATGTTGGTCAGGACACCGGGGAGAACTCCCCTGCTCTTCTTCGAAATAGGATCTTTTATGTCCACCTGCGAGAGTAGACGGGTCCTCGGTTAAATGTCTCTACCGAAAGACGGCGCCTCCGACAGTGCAGCGCTCCCTCAGTACTGCTCCTCCGACAGTGCAGCGCATCCTCAGTATTGCCCCTCTGATAGTGCAGCGCTCCCTCAGTACTGCCCCTCCGACGGTGCAGTGCTCCCTCAGTACTGCCCCTCCGACAGTGCAACACTCCCTCAGTACTGCCCCTCCGACAGTGCAGGGCTGCCTCAGTACTGTCCCTCCAACAGTGCAGCGCTCCCTCAGTACTGCCTCTCCGACAGTGCAGAGCTCCCTCAGTACTGCCCCTCCGACAGTGCAGCGCTCCCTCAGTACTGCCCCTCCGACAGTGCAGCGCTCCCTCAGTACTGCCCCTCCAACAGTGCAGCGCTCCCTCAGTACTGCCCCTCTGACAGTGCAGCGCTCCCTCATTTACTGTCCCTCCGACAGTGCAGCGCTCCCTCAGTACTGCCCCTCCAACAGTGCTGTGCTCCCTCAGTACTGCCGCTCCAACAGTGCAACGCACCCCCAGTACTGCCCCTCCAACAGTGCAGCGCTCCCTCAGTACTGCCCCTCCAACAGTGCTGTGCTCCCTCAGTACTGCCCCTCCAACAGTGCAGCGCTCCCTCAGTACTGCCCCTCTGACAGTGCAGCGCTCCCTCATTTACTGTCCCTCCGACAGTGCAGCGCTCCCTCAGTACTGCCCCTCCAACAGTGCAGCGCTCCCTCAGTACTGCCCCTCCAACAGTGCTGTGCTCCCTCAGTACTGCCGCTCCAACAGTGCAACGCTCCCCCAGTACTGCCCCTCCAACAGTGCAGCGCTCCTGCAGTACTTCCCCTCCGACAGTGCAGCACTCCCTCAGTACTGCCACTCCGATGGTGCAGCGCTCCCTCAGTACTGTCCCTCCAACAGTGCAACGCTCCCTCAGTTCTGCACCTCCGACAGTGCAGCATTCCCTCGTTACTGCCCCTCCAACAGTGCAGCGCCCCCTCAGTACAGCCCCACCAAAAGTGAAGCGCTCCCTCAGTACTGCCCCTCGGACAGTGCAGCGCTCCCTCAGTACTGCCCCTCCAACAGTGCAGCGCTCCCTCAGTACTGCCCCTCCGACAGTGCAGCGCTCCCTCAATACTGCCCCTCCGACAGTGCAGCGTTCCCTCAGTAATGCCCCCTATGACAGTGCAGCGCTCCCTCAGTAATGCCCCCTCCGACAGTGCAGTGCTCCCTCAGTACTGCCCCTCCGACAGTGCAGCTCTCCCTCAGTACTGCCCCTCCGACAGTGCAGCGCTCCCTCAGTACTGCCCCTCCGACAGTGCAGCACTCCCTCAGTACTGCCCCTCCGACAGTGCAGCTCTCCCTCAGTACTGTCCCTCCGACAGCGCAGCGCTCCCTCAGTACTGCCCCTCCGACAGTGCAGCGCTCCCTCAGTACTGCCCCTCCGACAGTGCAGCGCTCCCTCAGTACTGCACTGGAGTGTCAGCCTAGATTTTTTTGTGTTGAAGTCTCTGGAGTGAGACTTGAACCCACAAAGATCTGACTCCGAGGCAATGGTGCCAGCCACTGAGCCACGGCTGACACCACTTGTGACAGTTATGATCTTGAACGTACTGCCTGAAATGGCGGTGGAAGCAGAATCAATAGTCCCTTTGAAAAACGAATTGGATAATTGCTTGAAAAGGGAACATTTGCAATGTTATGGGGGAAGAGCAGGGGAGAATGGGGCAAATAGGATAGCTCCTTCCAAGGGCCGGCACAGACACATTTAGCCGAACGGCCTCCCTCTGTGCTGTATATTTTAACACAGAATGCTGAAGGAACAGCTATTGCAGGCAGAATTGGCTTAAAATGTATGCTTGCAGAATTGGGTCAGAGCTGTGATGCCCTACACAGTCAAATATCTGCCAACTCTCACTGTCTGAAGCTCACGCTTGGAGAATGGGGATCATTTGAGCGGGGAACAGGTCTCGTGGGTGGGTGGGTGGTGGCGATGGTTGGGGTGGATCAGGTGTGATATCTCCGTGAGCCAATCTGCCTCGCTCAACTCCAGCCCCCCCTTTCCCCCTCTCCCTCTCTCCCGTAGTCACGTCGAGGACCCGACGCTTTATGAGAACCTCTCCAAGTCCAAGAAGGAGGACAAGGTACGGAAACAGAAGTCGGAAGAGAAGGAAAGAGGCAGCAAGCACAAGGCTGGGTCAATGAAGAAAAAGTAGCGAGAGAGAGGTAAAGCATTACACTCAGACTCTGCATTCGGTGCACACACTCCCCGATATCCAGTTCTATTTAATGCACACAGGCCTAGAAATTCGTCTCTGCTGGTGGCGCGGAACGAACAGTATCGGATCGGCCTGATTATCATCTCCGAGCCTCTCTCACAGACCGGAGCCTCTACTCCCAGCTCCCTGTCTCTCTCACAGGCCGGAGCCTCTACTCCCAGCTCCCTGTCTCTCTCACAGACCAGAGCCTCTACTCCCAGCTCCCTGTCTCTCTCACAGGCCGGAGCCTCTACTCCCAGCTCCCGGTCTCTCTCACAGGCCGGAGCCTCGACTCCCAGCTCCCTGTCTCTCTCACAGGCCGGAGCCTCTACTCCCAGCTCCCTGTCTCTCTCACAGGCCGGAGCCTCTACTCCCAGCTCCCGGTCTCTCTCACAGGCCGGAGCCTCTACTCCCAGCTCCCTGTCTCTCTCACAGACCGGAGCCTCTACTCCCAGCTCCCGGTCTCTCTCACAGGCCGGAGCCTCTAATTCCAGCTCCCTGTCTCTCTCACAGGCCGGAGCCTCTACTCCCAGCTCCCTGTCTCTCTCACGGGCCGGAGCCTCTACTCCCAGCTCCCTGTCTCTCTCACAGACCAGGCCTCTACTCCCAGCTCCCTGTCTCTCTCACAGACCAGAGCCTCTACTCCCAGCTCCCTGTCTCTCTCACAGGCCAGGCCTCTACTCCCAGCTCCCTGTCTCTCTCACAGGCCGGAGCCTCTACTCCCAGCTCCCTGTCTCTCTCACAGGCCGGAGCCTCTACTCCCAGCTCCCTGTCTCTCTCACAGGCCAGGCCTCTACTCCCAGCTCCCTGTCTCTCTCACAGGCCGGAGCCTCTACTCCCAGCTCCCTGTCTCTCTCACAGGCCAGGCCTCTACTCCCAGCTCCCTGTCTCTCTCACAGACCAGGCCTCTACTCCCAGCTCCCTGTCTCTCTCACAGGCCGGTGCCTCTACTCCCAGCTCCCTGTCTCTCTAACAGGCCGGAGCCTCTACTCCCAGCTCCCTGTCTCTCTCACAGGCCGGAGCCTCTACTCCCAGCTCCCTGTCTCTCTCACAGGCCGGAGCCTCTACTCACAGCTCCCTGTCTCTCTCACAGGCCGGAGCCTCTACTCCCAGCTCCCTGTCTCTCTCACAGGCCAGAGCCTCTACTCCCAGCTCCCTGTCTCTCTCACAGACCGGAGCCTCTACTCCTAGCTCCCTGTCTCTCTCACAGACCGGAGCCTCTACTCCCAGCTCCCTGTCTCTCTCACAGGCCGGAGCCTCTACTCCCAGCTCCCTGTCTCTCTCACAGACCGGAGCCTCTACTCCCAGCTCCCTGTCTCTCTCACAGACCGGAGCCTCTACTCCCAGCTCTCTGGCTCTCTCACAGACCGGAGCCTCTACTCCCAGCTCCCTGTCTCTCTCACAGGCCAGAGCCTCTACTCCCAGCTCCCTGTCTCTCTCACAGGCCGGAGCCTCTACTCCCAGCTCCCTGTCTCTCTCACAGACCAGGCCTCTACTCCCAGCTCCCTGTCTCTCTCACAGGCCAGGCCTCTACTCCCAGCTCCCTGTCTCTCTCACAGGCCGGAGCCTCTACTCCCAGCTCCCTGTCTCTCTCACAGGCCGGAGCCTCTACTCCCAGCTCCCTGTCTCTCTCACAGGCCGGAGCCTCTACTCCCAGCTCCCTGTCTCTCTCACAGACCAGGCCTCTACTCCCAGCTCCCTGTCTCTCTCACAGGCCGGAGCCTCTACTCCCAGCTCCCTGTCGCTCTCACAGGCCGGAGCCTCTACTCCCAGCTCCCTGTCTCTCTCACAGGCCAGGCCTCTACTCCCAGCTCCCTGTCTCTCTCACAGACCGGAGCCTCTACTCCCAGCTCCCTGGCTCTCTCACAGACCGGAGCCTCTACTCCCAACTCCCTGTCTCTCTCACAGACCGGAGCCTCTACTCCCAGCTCCCTGTCTCTCTCACAGGCCGGAGCCTCTACTCCCAGCTCCCTGTCTCTCTCACAGGCCAGAGCCTCTACTCCCAGCTCCCTGTCTCTCTCACAGGCCGGAGCCTCTACTCCCAGCTCCCTGTCTCTCTCACAGGCCGAGACCGCTACTCCCAGCTCCCTGTCTCTCTCACAGGCCAGAGCCTCTACTCCCAGCTCCCTGTCTCTCTCACAGACCGGAGCCTCTACTCCCAGCTCCCTGTCTCTCTCACAGACCGGAGCCTCTACTCCCAGCTCCCTGTCTCTCTCACAGGCCGGAGCCTCTACTCCCAGCTCCCTGTCTCTCTCACAGGCCGGAGCCTCTACTCCCAGCTCCCTGTCTCTCTCACAGACCAGGGCCTCTACTCCCAGCTCCCTGTCTCTCTCACAGGCCGGAGCCTCTACTCCCAGCTCCCTGTCTCTCTCACAGGCCGGAGCCTCTACTCCCAGCTCCCTGTCTCTCTCACAGACCGGAGCCTCTACTCCCAGCTTCCTGCCTCTCTCACAGGCCGGAGCCTCTACTCCCAGCTCCCTGTCTCTCTCACAGACCAGAGCCTCTACTCCCAGCTCCCTGTCGCTCTCACAGACCGGAGCCTCTACTCCCAGCTCCCTGTCTCTCTCACAGGCCGGAGCCTCTACTCCCAGCTCCCTGTCTCTCTCACAGGCCGGAGCCTCTACTCCCAGCTCCCTGTCTCTCTCACAGACCGGAGCCTCTACTCCCAGCTCCCTGTCTCTCTCACAGGCCCGAGCCTCAACTCCCAGCTCCCTGTCTCTCTCACAGGCCGGAGCCTCTACTCCCAGCTCCCTGTCTCTCTCACAGACCAGGCCTCTACTCCCAGCTCCCTGTCTCTCTCACAGACCAGGCCTCTACTCCCAGCTCCCTGTCTCTCTCACAGACCGGAGCCTCTACTCCCAGCTCCCTGTCTCTCTCACAGACCAGGCCTCTACTCCCAGCTCCCTGTCTCTCTCACAGGCCGGAGCCTCTACTCCCAGCTCCCTGTCTCTCTCACAGGCCGGAGCCTCTACTCCCAGCTCCCTGTCTCTCTCACAGACCAGAGCCTCTACTCCCAGCTCCCTGTCTCTCTCACAGACCAGAGCCTCTACTCCCAGCTCCCTGTCTCTCTCACAGACCAGAGCCTCTACTCCCAGCTCCCTGTCTCTCCCACAGGCCGGAGCCTCTACTCCCAGCTCCCTGTCTCTCTCACAGACCGGAGCCTCTACTCCCAGCTCCCTGTCTCTCTCACAGACCGGAGCCTCTACTCCCAGCTCCCTGTCTCTCTCACAGGCCAGAGCCTCTACTCCCAGCTCCCTGTCTCTCTCACAGGCCGGAGCCTCTACTCCCAGCTCCCTGTTTCTCTCACAGACCAGAGCCTCTACTCCCAGCTCCCTGTCTCTCTCACAGACCGGAGCCTCTACTCCCAGCTCCCTGTCTCTCTCACAGACCAGAGCCTCTACTCCCAGCTCCCTGTCTCTCTCACAGGCCGGAGTCTCTACTCCCAGCTCCCTGTCTCTCTCACAGGCCGGAGCCTCTACTCCCAGCTCCCTGTCTCTCTCATAGGCCGGAGCCTCTACTCCCAGCTCCCTGCCTCTCTCACAGACCAGAGCCTCTACTCCCAGCTCCCTGTCTCTCTCACAGGCCAGGCCTCTACTCCCAGCTCCCTGTCTCTCTCACAGGCCGGAGCCTCTACTCCCAGCTCCCTGTCTCTCTCACAGACCGGAGCCTCTACTCCCAGCTCCCTGTCTCTCTCACAGGCCAGAGCCTCTACTCCCAGCTCCCTGTCTCTCTCACAGGCCGGAGCCTCTACTCCCAGCTCCCTGTCTCTCTCACAGGCCGGAGCCTCTACTCCCAGCTCCCTGTCTCTCTCACAGACCGGAGCCTCTACTCCCAGCTCCCTGTCTCTCTCACAGACCGGAGCCTCTACTCCCAGCTCCCTGTCTCTCTCACAGGCCAGAGCCTCTACTCCCAGCTCCCTGTCTCTCTCACAGGCCGGAGCCTCTACTCCCAGCTCGCTGTCTCTCTCACAGACCGGAGCCTCTACTCCCAGCTCCCTGTCTCTCTCACAGACCAGAGCCTCTACTCCCAGCTCCCTGTCTCTCTCACAGGCCCGAGCCTCTACTCCCAGCTCCCTGTCTCTCTCACAGACCGGAGCCTCTACTCCCAGCTCCCTGTCTCTCTCACAGACCGGGGCCTCTACTCCCAGCTCCCTGTCTCTCTCACAGGCCGGAGCCTCTACTCCCAGCTCCCTGTCTCTCTCACAGGCCGGAGCCTCTACTCCCAGCTCCCTGTCTCTCTCACAGACCGCAGCCTCTACTCCCAGCTCCCTGTCTCTCTCACAGACCAGAGCCTCTACTCCCAGCTCCCTGTCTCTCTCACAGGCCGGAGCCTCTACTCCCAGCTCCCTGTCTCTCTCACAGGCCGGAGCCTCTACTCCCAGCTCCCTGTCTCTCTCACAGACCGGAGCCTCCACTCCCAGCTCCCTGTCTCTCTCACAGACCGGAGCCTCTACTCCCAGCTCCCTGTCTCTCTCACAGACCAGGCCTCTACTCCCAGCTCCCTGTCTCTCTCACAGGCCAGGCCTCTACTCCCAGCTCCCTGTCTCTCTCACAGACCAGAGCCTCTACTCCCAGCTCCCTGTCTCTCTCACAGACCAGAGCCTCTACTCCCAGCTCCCTGTCTCTCTCACAGGCCGGAGCCTCTACTCCCAGCTCCCTGTCTCTCTCACAGGCCGGAGCCTCTACTCCCAGCTCCCTGTCTCTCTCACAGACCGGAGCCTCTACTCCCAGCTCCCTGTCTCTCTCACAGACCGGAGCCTCTACTCCCAGCTCCCTGTCTCTCTCACAGGCCGGAGCCTCTACTCCCAGCTCCCTGTCTCTCTCACAGACCAGAGCCTCTACTCCCAGCTCCCTGTCTCTCTCACAGGCCGGAGCCTCTACTCCCAGCTCCCTGTCTCTCTCACAGGCCGAAGCCTCTACTCCCAGCTCCCTGTCTCTCTCACAGACCAGGCCTCTACTCCCAGCTCCCTGTCTCTCTCACAGGCCGGAGCCTCTACTCCCAGCTCCCTGTCTCTCTCACAGGCCGGAGCCTCTACTCCCAGCTCCCTGTCTCTCTCACAGGCCAGAGCCTCTACTCCCAGCTCCCTGTCTCTCTCACAGACCGGAGCCTCTACTCCCAGCTCCCTGCCTCTCTCACAGACCGGAGCCTCTACTCCCAGCTCCCTGTCTCTCTCACAGGCCGGAGCCTCTACTCCCAGCTCCCTGTCTCTCTCACAGGCCGGAGCCTCTACTCCCAGCTCCCTGTCTCTCTCACAGGCCAGAGCCTCTACTCCCAGCTCCCTGTCTCTCTCACAGGCCAGAGCCTCTACTCCCAGCTCCCTGTCTCTCTCACAGGCCAGGCCTCTACTCCCAGCTCCCTGTCTCTCTCACAGACCAGAGCCTCTACTCCCAGCTCCCTGTCTCTCTCACAGGCCAGAGCCTCTACTCCCAGCTCCCTGTCTCTTTCACAGGCCGGAGCCTCTACTCCCAGCTCCCTGTCTCTCTCACAGGCCGGAGCCTCTACTCCCAGCTCCCTGTCTCTCTCACAGACCGGAGCCTCTACTCCCAGCTCCCTGTCTCTCTCACAGACCGGAGCCTCTACTCCCAGCTCCCTGTCTCTCTCACAGGCCGGAGCCTCTACTCCCAGCTCCCTGTCTCTCTCACAGGCCGGAGCCTCTACTCCCAGCTCCCTGTCTCTCTCACAGTCCAGGCCTCTACTCCCAGCTCCCTGTCTCTCTCACAGGCCGGAGCCTCTACTCCCAGCTCCCTGTCTCTCTCACAGGCCGGAGCCTCTACTCCCAGCTCCCTGTCTCTCTCACAGACCAGAGCCTCTACTCCCAGCTCCCTGTCTCTCTCACAGACCGGAGCCTCTACTCCCAGCTCCCTGTCTCTCTCACAGACCAGAGCCTCTACTCCCAGCTCCCTGTCTCTCTCACAGACCGGAGCCTCTACTCCCAGCTCCCTGTCTCTCTCACAGGCCGGAGCCTCTACTCCCAGCTCCCTGTCTCTCTCACAGGCCGGAGCCTCTACTCCCAGCTCCCTGTCTCTCTCACAGACCGGAGCCTCTACTCCCAGCTCCCTGTCTCTCTCACAGACCGGAGCCTCTACTCCCAGCTCCCTGTCTCTCTCACAGGCCGGAGCCTCTACTCCCAGCTCCCTGTCTCTCTCACAGACCGGAGCCTCTACTCCCAGCTCCCTGTCTCTCTCACAGACCGGAGCCTCTACTCCCAGCTCCCTGTCTCTCTCACAGGCCGGAGCCTCTACTCCCAGCTCCCTGTCTCTCTTACAGACCGGAGCCTCTACTCCCAGCTCCCTGTCTCTCTCACAGGCCGGAGCCTCTACTCCCAGCTCCCTGTCTCTCTCACAGGCCGGAGCCTCTACTCCCAGCTCCCTGCCTCTCTCACAGGCCGGAGCCTCTGCTCCCAGCTCCCTGTCTCTCTCACAGGCCAGAGCCTCTACTCCCAGCTCCCTGTCTCTCTAACAGGCCGGAGCCTCTACTCCCAGCTCCCTGTCTCTCTCACAGACCGGAGCCTCTACTCCCAGCTCCCTGTCTCTCTCACAGACCGGAGCCTCTACTCCCAGCTCCCTGTCTCTCTCACAGACCGGAGCCTCTACTCCCAGCTCCCTGTCTCTCTCACAGACCAGAGCCTCTACTCCCAGCTCTCTGTCTCTCTCACAGGCCGGAGCCTCTACTCCCAGCTCCCTGTCTCTCTCACAGACCGGAGCCTCTACTCCCAGCTCCCTGTCTCTCTCACAGACCGGAGCCTCTACTCCCAGCTCCCTGTCTCTCTCACAGGCCGGAGCCTCTACTCCCAGCTCCCTGTCTCTCTCACAGACCAGAGCCTCTACTCCCAGCTCCCTGTCTCTCTCACAGGTCGGAGCCTCTACTCCCAGCTCCCTGTCTCTCTCACAGACCGGAGCCTCTACTCCCAGCTCCCTGTCTCTCTCACAGACCGGAGCCTCTACTCCCAGCTCCCTGTCTCTCTCACAGGCCGGAGCCTCTACTCCCAGCTCCCTGTCTCTCTCACAGACCAGAGCCTCTACTCCCAGCTCCCTGTCTCTCTCACAGACCAGAGCCTCTACTCCCAGCTCCCTGTCTCTCTCACAGACCAGAGCCTCTACTCCCAGCTCCCTGTCTCTCCCACAGGCCGGAGCCTCTACTCCCAGCTCCCTGTCTCTCTCACAGACCGGAGCCTCTACTCCCAGCTCCCTGTCTCTCTCACAGACCGGAGCCTCTACTCCCAGCTCCCTGTCTCTCTCACAGGCCAGAGCCTCTACTCCCAGCTCCCTGTCTCTCTCACAGGCCGGAGCCTCTACTCCCAGCTCCCTGTTTCTCTCACAGACCAGAGCCTCTACTCCCAGCTCCCTGTCTCTCTCACAGACCGGAGCCTCTACTCCCAGCTCCCTGTCTCTCTCACAGACCAGAGCCTCTACTCCCAGCTCCCTGTCTCTCTCACAGGCCGGAGTCTCTACTCCCAGCTCCCTGTCTCTCTCACAGGCCGGAGCCTCTACTCCCAGCTCCCTGTCTCTCTCACAGGCCGGAGCCTCTACTCCCAGCTCCCTGCCTCTCTCACAGACCAGAGCCTCTACTCCCAGCTCCCTGTCTCTCTCACAGGCCAGGCCTCTACTCCCAGCTCCCTGTCTCTCTCACAGGCCGGAGCCTCTACTCCCAGCTCCCTGTTTCTCTCACAGACCGGAGCCTCTACTCCCAGCTCCCTGTCTCTCTCACAGGCCAGAGCCTCTACTCCCAGCTCCCTGTCTCTCTCACAGGCCGGAGCCTCTACTCCCAGCTCCCTGTCTCTCTCACAGGCCGGAGCCTCTACTCCCAGCTCCCTGTCTCTCTCACAGACCGGAGCCTCTACTCCCAGCTCCCTGTCTCTCTCACAGACCGGAGCCTCTACTCCCAGCTCCCTGTCTCTCTCACAGGCCAGAGCCTCTACTCCCAGCTCCCTGTCTCTCTCACAGGCCGGAGCCTCTACTCCCAGCTCGCTGTCTCTCTCACAGACCGAAGCCTCTACTCCCAGCTCCCTGTCTCTCTCACAGACCAGAGCCTCTACTCCCAGCTCCCTGTCTCTCTCACAGGCCCGAGCCTCTACTCCCAGCTCCCTGTCTCTCTCACAGACCGGAGCCTCTACTCCCAGCTCCCTGTCTCTCTCACAGACCGGGGCCTCTACTCCCAGCTCCCTGTCTCTCTCACAGGCCGGAGCCTCTACTCCCAGCTCCCTGTCTCTCTCACAGGCCGGAGCCTCTACTCCCAGCTCCCTGTCTCTCTCACAGACCGGAGCCTCTACTCCCAGCTCCCTGTCTCTCTCACAGACCAGAGCCTCTACTCCCAGCTCCCTGTCTCTCTCACAGGCCGGAGCCTCTACTCCCAGCTCCCTGTCTCTCTCACAGGCCGGAGCCTCTACTCCCAGCTCCCTGTCTCTCTCACAGACCGGAGCCTCCACTCCCAGCTCCCTGTCTCTCTCACAGACCGGAGCCTCTACTCCCAGCTCCCTGTCTCTCTCACAGACCAGGCCTCTACTCCCAGCTCCCTGTCTCTCTCACAGGCCAGGCCTCTACTCCCAGCTCCCTGTCTCTCTCACAGACCAGAGCCTCTACTCCCAGCTCCCTGTCTCTCTCACAGACCAGAGCCTCTACTCCCAGCTCCCTGTCTCTCTCACAGGCCGGAGCCTCTACTCCCAGCTCCCTGTCTCTCTCACAGGCCGGAGCCTCTACTCCCAGCTCCCTGTCTCTCTCATAGGCCGGAGCCTCTACTCCCAGCTCCCTGTCTCTCTCACAGGCCGGAGCCTCTACTCCCAGCTCCCTGTCTCTCTCACAGGCCGGAGCCTCTACTCCCCGCTCCCTGTCTCTCTCACAGGCCGGAGCCTCTACTCCCAGCTCCCTGTCTCTCTCACAGACCGGAGCCTCTACTCCCAGCTCCCTGTCTCTCTCACAGACCGGAGCCTCTACTCCCAGCTCCCTGTCTCTCTCACAGGCCGGAGCCTCTACTCCCAGCTCCCTGTCTCTCTCACAGACCAGAGCCTCTACTCCCAGCTCCCTGTCTCTCTCACAGGCCAGAGCCTCTACTCCCAGCTCCCTGTCTCTCTCACAGACCGGAGCCTCTACTCCCAGCTCCCTGTCTCTCTCACAGACTGGAGCCTCTACTCCCAGCTCCCTGTCTCTCTCACAGACCGGAGCCTCTACTCCCAGCTCCCTGTCTCTCTCACAGGCCGGAGCCTCTACTCCCAGCTCCCTGTCTCTCTCACAGGCCGGAGCCTCTACTCCCAGCTCCCTGTCTCTCTCACAGGCCGGAGCCTCTACTCACAGCTCCCTGTCTCTCTCACAGGCCGGAGCCTCTACTCCCAGCTCCCTGTCTCTCTCACAGGCCGGAGCCTCTACTCCCAGCTCCCTGTCTCTCTCACAGGCCGGAGCCTCTACTCCCAGCTCCCTGTCTCTCTCACAGGCCGGAGCCTCTACTCTCAGCTCCCTGTCTCTCTCACAGGCCGGAGCCTCTACTCCCAGCTCCCTGTCTCTCTCACAGGCCAGAGCCTCTACTCCCAGCTCCCTGTCTCTCTCACAGGCCGGAGCCTCTACTCCCAGCTCCCTGTCTCTCTCACAGGCCGCAGCCTCTACTCCCAGCTCCCAGTCTCTCTCACAGACCAGAGCCTCTACTCCCAGCTCCCTGTCTCTCTCACAGACCGGAGCCTCTACTCCCAGCTCCCTGTCTCTCTCACAGGCCGGAGCCTCTACTCCCAGCTCCCTGTCTCTCTCACAGGCTGGAGCCTCTACTCCCAGCTCCCTGCCTGTCTCACAGGCTGGAGCCTCGACTCCCAGCTCCCTGTCTCTCTCACAGACCGGAGCCTCTACTCCCAGCTCCCTGTCACTCTCACAGGCCGGAGCCTCTACTCCCAGCTCCCTGTCACTCTCACAGGCCAGAGCCTCTGCTCCCAGCTCCCTGTCTCTCTCACAGGCCGGAGCCTCTACTCCCAGCACCCTGTCTCTCTCACAGACCGGAGCCTCTTCTCCCAGCTCCCTGTCTCTCTCACAGACCAGAGCCTCTACTCTCAGCTCTCTGTCTCTCTCACAGGCCGGAGCCTCTACTCCCAGCTCCCTGTCGCTCTCACAGACTGGAGCCTCTACTCCCAGCTCCCTGTCTCTCTCACAGACCGGTGCCTCTACTCCCAGCTCCCTGTCTCTCTCACAGGCCGGAGCCTCTACTCCCAGCTCCCTGTCTCTCTCACAGACCAGAGCCTCTACTCCCAGCTCCCTGTCTCTCTCACAGGCCGGAGCCTCTACTCCCAGCTCCCTGTCTCTCTCACAGACCGGAGCCTCTACTCCCAGCTCCCTGTCTCTCTCACTGACCGGAGCCTCTACTCCCAGCTCCCTGTCTCTCTCACAGGCCGGAGCCTCTACTCCCAGCTCCCTGTCTCTCTCACAGGCCGGTGCCTCTACTCCCAGCTCCCTGTCTCTCTCACAGGCCGGAGCCTCTACTCCCAGCTCCCTGTCTCTCTCACAGGCCGGTGCCTCTACTCCCAGCTCCCTGTCTCTCTCACAGACCAGAGCCTCTACTCCCAGCACCCTGTCTCTCTCACAGGCCGGAGCCTCTACTCCCAGCTCTCTGTCTGTCTCACAGACCTGGGCCTCTACTCCCAGCTCCCTGTCTCTCTCACAGACCGGAGCCTCTACTCCCAGCTCCCTGTCTCTCTCACAGACCAGAGCCTCTACTCCCAGCACCCTGTCTCTCTCACAGGCCGGAGCCTCTACTCCCAGCTCCCTGTCTCTCTCACAGACCTGGGCCTCTACTCCCAGCTCCCTGTCTCTCTCACAGACCGGAGCCTCTACTCCCAGCTCACTGTCTCTCTCACAGGCCGGAGCCTCTACTCCCAGCTCCCTGTCTCTCTCACAGGCCGGAGCCTCTACTCCCAGCTGCCTGTCTCTCTCACAGACCGGAGCCTCTACTCCCAGCTCCCTGTCTCTCTCACAGGCCAGAGCCTCTACTCCCAGCTCCCTGTCTCTCTCACAGACCGGAGCCTTTACTCCCAGCTGCCTGTCTCTCTCACAGACCGGAGCCTCTACTCCCAGCTCCCTGTCTCTCTCACAGACCGGAGCCTCTACTCCCAGCTCCCTGTCTCTCTCACAGACCGGAGCCTCTACTCCCAGCTCCCTGTCTCTCTCACAGACCGGAGCCTCTACTCCCAGCTCCCTGTCTCTCTCACAGGCCGGAGCCTCTATTCCCAGCTCCCTGTCTCTCTCACAGACCAGAGCCTCTACTCCCAGCTCCCTGTCTCTCTCACAGACCGGAGCCTCTACTCCCAGCTCCCTGCCTCTCTCACAGGCCGGAGCCTCTACTCCCAGCTCCGCGTCTCTCTCACAGACCGGAGCCTCTTCTCCCAGCTCCCTGTCTCTCTCACAGGCCGGAGCCTCTACTCCCAGCTCTCTGTCTCTCTCACAGGCCGGAGCCTCTACTCCCAGCTCCCTGTCTCTCTCACAGACCAGAGCCTCTACTCCCAGCTCCCTGTCTCTCTCACAGACCGGTGCCTCTACTCCCAGCTCCCTGTCTCTCTCACAGACCGGTGCCTCTACTCCCAGCTCCCTGTCTCTCTCACAGACCAGGCCTCTACTCCCAGCTCCCTGTCTCTCTCACAGACCAGAGCCTCTACTCCCAGCTCCCTGTCTCTCTCACAGACCAGAGCCTCTACTCCCAGCTCCCTGTCTCTCTCACAGGCCGGAGCCTCTACTCCCAGCTCCCTGTCTCTCTCACAGGCCAGGCCTCTACTCCCAGCTCCCTGTGTCTCTCACAGACCGGAGCCCCTACTCCCAGCTCCCTGTCTCTCTCACAGTCCGGAGCCTCTACTCCCAGCTCCCTGTCTCTCTCACAGACCGGAGCCTCTACTCCCAGCTCCCTGTCTCTCTCACAGACCTGAGCCTCTACTCCCAGCTCCCTGTCTCTCTCACAGACCAGAGCCTCTACTCCCAGCTCCCTGCCTCTCTCACAGACCAGAGCCTCTACTCCCAGCTCCCTGTCTCTCTCACAGGCCGTAGCCTCTACTCCCAGCTCCCTGTCTCTCTCACAGGCCGGAGCCTCTACTCCCAGCTCCCTGTCTCTCTCACGGGCCAGAGCCTCTACTCCCAGCTCCCTGTCTCTCTCACAGACCGGAGCCTCTACTCCCAGCTCCCTGTCTCTCTCACAGGCCGGAGCCTCTACTCCCAGCTCCCTGTCTCTGTCACAGGCCGGAGCCTCTACTCCCAGCTCCCTGTCTCTCTCACAGGCCGGAGCCTCTACTCCCAGCTCCCTGTCTCTCTCACAGGCCGGAGCCTCTACTCCCAGCTCCCTGTCTCTCTCACAGGCCGGAGCCTCTACTCCCAGCTCCCTGTCTCTCTCACAGGCCGGCGCCTCTACTCCCAGCTCCCTGTCTCTCTCACAGGCCAGAGCCTCTACTCCCAGCTCCCTGTCTCTCTCACAGGCCGGAGCCTCTACTCCCAGCTCCCTGTCTCTCTCACAGACCAGAGCCTCTACTCCCAGCTCCCTGTCTCTCTCACAGGCCAGAGCCTCTACTCCCAGCTCCCTGTCTCTCTCACAGACCGGAGCCTCTACTCCCAGCTCCCTGTCTCTCTCACAGACTGGAGCCTCTACTCCCAGCTCCCTGTCTCTCTCACAGACCGGAGCCTCTACTCCCAGCTCCCTGTCTCTCTCACAGGCCGGAGCCTCTACTCCCAGCTCCCTGTCTCTCTCACAGGCCGGAGCCTCTACTCCCAGCTCCCTGTCTCTCTCACAGGCCGGAGCCTCTACTCCCAGCTCCCTGTCTCTCTCACAGGCCGGAGCCTCTACTCCCAGCTCCCTGTCTCTCTCACAGGCCGGAGCCTCTACTCCCAGCTCCCTGTCTCTCTCACAGGCCGGAGCCTCTACTCCCAGCTCCCTGTCTCTCTCACAGGCCGGAGCCTCTACTCCCAGCTCCCTGTCTCTCTCACAGGCTGGAGCCTCTACTCCCAGCTCCCTGTCTCTCTCACAGGCCGGAGCCTCTACTCCCAGCTCCCTGTCTCTCTCACAGGCCGGAGCCACTACTCCCAGCTCCCTGTCTCTCTCACAGGCCGGAGCCTCTACTCCCAGCTCCCTGTCTCTCTCACAGACCAGAGCCTCTACTCCCAGCTCCCTGTCTCTCTCACAGACCGGAGCCTCTACTCCCAGCTCCCTGTCTCTCTCACAGGCCGGAGCCTCTACTCCCAGCTCCCTGTCTCTCTCACAGGCTGGAGCCTCTACTCCCAGCTCCCTGTCTCTCTCACAGACCGGAGCCTCTACTCCCTGCTCCCTGTCTCTCTCACAGGCCGGAGCCTCTACTCCCAGCTCCCTGTCTCTCTCACAGGCCAGAGCCTCTACTCCCAGCTCCCTGTCTCTCTCACAGGCCGGAGCCTCTACTCCCAGCACCCTGTCTCTCTCACAGACCGGAGCCTCTACTCCCAGCTCCCTGTCTCTCTCACAGACCAGAGCCTCTTCTCCCAGCTCCCTGTCTCTCTCACAGACCAGAGCCTCTACTCCCAGCTCCCTGTCTCTCTCACAGACCGGAGCCTCTACTCCCAGCTCCCTGTCTCTCTCACAGGCCGGAGCCTCTACTCCCAGCTACCTGACTCTCTCACAGACCAGGCCTCTACTCCCAGCTCCCTGTCTCTCTCACAGGCCAGAGCCTCGACTCCCAGCTCCCTGTCTCTCTGACAGGCCGGAGCCTCTACTCCCAGCTCCCTGTCTCTCTCACAGACCAGGCCTCTACTCCCAGCTCCCTGTCTCTCTCACAGGCCGGAGCCTCTACTCCCAGCTCCCTGTCTCTCTCACAGACCGGAGCCTCTACTCCCAGCTCCCTGTCTCTCTCACAGACCGGAGCCTCTCCTCCCAGCTCCCTGTCTCTCTCACAGACCGGAGCCTCTACTCCCAGCTCCCTGTCTCTCTCACAGGCCGGAGCCTCTGCTCCCAGCTCCCTGTCTCTCTCACAGACCAGGCCTCTACTCCCAGCTCCCTGTCTCTCTCACAGACCAGAGCCTCTACTCCCAGCTCCCTGTCTCTCTCACAGACCAGAGCCTCTACTCCCAGCTCCCTGTCTCTCTCACAGGCCGGGGCCTCTACTCCCAGCTCCCTGTCTCTCTCACAGACCGGAGCCTCTACTCCCAGCTCCCTGTCTCTCTCACAGGCCGGAGCCTCTACTCCCAGCTCCCTGTCTCTCTCACAGACCGGAGCCTCTACTCCCAGCTCCCTGTCTCTCTCACAGACCGGAGCCTCTACTCCCAGCTCCCTGTCTCTCTCACAGGCCGGAGCCTCTACTCCCAGCTCCCTGTCTCTCTCACAGGCTAGAGCCTCTACTCCCAGCACCCTGTCTCTCTCACAGGCCGTAGCCTCTACTCCCAGCTCCCTGTCTCTCTCACAGACCAGAGCCTCTACTCCCAGCTCCCTGTCTCTCTCACAGACCGGAGCCTCTACTCTCAGCTCCCTGTCTCTCTCACAGACCGGAGCCTCTACTCCCAGCTCCCTGTCTCTCTCACAGACCGGAGCCTCTACTCCCAGCTCCCTGTCTCTCTCACAGACCGGAGCCTCTACTCCCAGCTCCCTGTCTCTCTCACAGACCGGAGCCTCTCCTCCCAGCTCCCTGTCTCTCTCACAGGCCGGAGCCTCTACTCCCAGCTCCCTGTCTCTCTCACAGACCAGAGCCTCTACTCCCAGCTCCCTGTCTCTCTCACAGGCCGGAGCCTCTACTCCCAGCTCCCTGTCTCTCTCACAGGCCGGAGCCTCTACTCCCAGCTCCCTGTCTCTCTCACAGACCAGGCCTCTACTCCCAGCTCCCTGTCTCTCTCACAGGCCGGAGCCTCTACGCCCAGCTCCCTGTCTCTCTCACAGACCGGAGCCTCTACTCCCAGCTCGCTGTCTCTCTCACAGACCGGGGCCTCTACTCCCAGCTCCCTGTCTCTCTCACAGGCCAGAGCCTCTACTCCCAGCTCCCTGTCTCTCTCACAGGCCAGAGCCTCTACTCCCAGCTCCCTGCCTCTCTCACAGACCGGAGCCTCTACTCCCAGCTCCCTGTCTCTCTCACAGACCAGAGCCTCTACTCCCAGCTCCCTGTCTCTCTCACAGACCGGAGCCTCTACTCCCAGCTCCCTGTCTCTCTCACAGACCGGAGCCTCTACTCCCAGCTCCCTGTCTCTCTCACAGGCCGGAGCCTCTACTCCCAGCTCCCTGTCTCTCTCACAGACCGGAGCCTCTACTCCCAGCTCCCTGTCTCTCTCACAGACCAGAGCCTCTACTCCCAGCTCCCTGTCTCTGTCACAGACCAGCCCTCTACTCCCAGCTCCCTGTCTCTCTCACAGGCCGGAGCCGCTACTCCCAGCTCCCTGTCTCTCTCACAGACCAGGCCTCTACTCCCAGCTCCCTGTCTCTCTCACAGACCGGAGCCTCTACTCCCAGCTCCCTGTCTCTCTCACAGGCCGGAGCCTCTACTCCCAGCTCCCTGCCTCTCTCACAGACCGGAGCCTCTACTCCCAGCTCCCTGTCCCTCTCACAGGCCGGAGCCTCTACTCCCAGCTCCCTGTCTCTCTCACAGACCGGAGCCTCTACTCCCAGCTCCCTGTCTCTCTCACAGACCGGAGCCTCTACTCCCAGCTCCCTGTCTCTCTCACAGACCGGAGCCTCTACTCCCAGCTCCCTGTCTCTCTCACAGGCCGGAGCCTCTACTCCCAGCTCCCTGTCTCTCTCACAGGCCGGAGCCTCTACTCCCAGCTCCCTGTCTCTCTCACAGACCAGAGCCTCTACTCCCAGCTCCCTGTCTCTCTCACAGACCAGAGCCTCTACTCCCAGCTCCCTGTCTCTCTCACGGGCCGGAGCCTCTTCTCCCAGCTCCCTGTCTCTCTCACAGACCGGAGCCTCTACTCCCAGCTCCCTGTCTCTCTCACAGGCCGAAGCCTCTACTCCCAGCTCCCTGTCTCTCTCACAGACCGGAGCCTCTACTCCCAGCTCCCTGTCTCTCTCACAGACCAGAGCCTCTACTCCCAGCTCCCTGTCTCTCTCACAGACCAGAGCCTCTGCTCCCAGCTCCCTGTCTCTCTCACAGACCGGAGCCTCTACTCCCAGCTCCCTGTCTCTCTCACAGACTGGAGCCTCTACTCCCAGCTCCCTGTCTCTCTCACAGGCCGGAGCCTCTACTCCCAGCTCCCTGCCTCTCTCACAGACCGGATCCTCTACTCCCAGCTCCCTGTCTCTCTCACAGGCCGGAGCCTCTACTCCCAGCTCCCTGTCTCTCTCACAGGCCGGAGCCTCTACTCCCAGCTCCCTGTCTCTCTCACAGACCAGAGCCTCTACTCCCAGCTGTCTCTCTCACAGGCCGGAGCCTCTACTCCCAGCTCCCTGTCTCTCTCACAGACCAGAGCCTCTACTCCCAGCTCCCTGTCTCTCTCACAGACCAGAGCCTCTACTCCCAGCTCCCTGTCTCTCTCACAGGCCGGAGCCTCTACTCCCAGCTCCCTGTCTCTCTCACAGACCGGAGCCTCTACTCCCAGCTCTCTGTCTCTCTCACAGGCCGGAGCCTCTACTCCCAGCTCCCTGTCTCTCTCACAGGCCGGAGCCTCTACTCCCAGCTCCCTGTCTCTCTCACAGACCGGAGCCTCTACTCCCAGCTCCCTGTCTCTCTCACAGACCGGAGCCTCTACTCGCAGCTCCCTGTCTCTCTCACAGACCAGAGCCTCTACTCCCAGCTCCCTGTCTCTCTCACAGGCCGGAGCCTCTACTCCCAGCTCCCTGTCTCTCTCACAGACCAGAGCCTCTACTCCCAGCTCCCTGTCTCTCTCACAGACCAGGCCTCTACTCCCAGCTCCCTGTCTCTCTCACAGACCAGAGCCTCTACTCCCAGCTCCCTGTCTCTCTCACAGGCCGGAGCCTCTACTCCCAGCTCCCTGTCTCTCTCACAGACCAGAGCCTCTACTCCCAGCTCCCTGTCTCTCTCACAGACCGGAGCCTCTACTCCCAGCTCCCTGTCTCTCTCACAGACCAGAGCCTCTACTCCCAGCTCCCTGTCTCTCTCACAGACCGGAGCCTCTACTCCCAGCTCCCTGTCTCTCTCACAGGCCGGAGCCTCTACTCCCAGCTCCCTGTCTCTCTCACAGGCCGGAGCCTCTACTCCCAGCTCTCTGTCACTCTCCTCAGACCGGAGCCTCTACTCCCAGCTCCCTGTCTCTCTCACAGACCGGAGCCCCTACTCCCAGCTCCCTGTCTCTCTCACAGGCCGGAGCCTCTACTCCCAGCTCCCTGTCTCTCTCACAGGCCGGAGCCTCTACTCCCAGCTCCCTGTCTCTCTCACAGGCCAGGCCTCTACTCCCAGCTCCCTGTCTCTCTCACAGACCAGATCCTCTACTCCCAGCTCCCTGTCTCTCTCACAGGCCGGAGCCTCTACTCCCAGCTCCCTGTCTCTCTCACAGACCAGAGCCTCTACTCCCAGCTCCCTGTCTCTCTCACAGACCGGAGCCTCTACTCCCAGCTCCCTGCCTCTCTCACAGGCCGGAGCCTCTACTCCCAGCTCCCTGTCTCTCTCACAGGCCGGAGCCTCTACTCCCAGCTCCCTGTCTCTCTCACAGACCAGAGCCTCTACTCCCAGCTCCCTGTCTCTCTCACAGGCCGGAGCCTCTACTCCCAGCTCCCTGTCTCTCTCACAGGCCGGAGCCTCTACTCCCAGCTCCCTGTCTCTCTCACAGACCGGAGCCTCTACTCCCAGCTCTCTGTCTCTCTCACAGGCCGGAGCCTCTACTCCCAGCTCCCTGTCTCTCTCACAGACCGGAGCCTCTACTCCCAGCTCCCTGTCTCTCTCACAGGCCGGAGCCTCTACTCCCAGCTCCCTGTCTCTCTCACAGGCCGGAGCCTCTACTCCCAGCTCCCTGTCTCTCTCACAGACCAGAGCCTCTACTCCCAGCTCCCTGTCTCTCTCACAGACCGGAGCCTCTACTCCCAGCTCCCTGTCTCTCTCACAGACCGGAGCCTCTACTCCCAGCTCCCTGTCTCTCTCACAGGCCAGGCCTCTACTCCCAGCTCCCTGCCTCTCTCACAGGCCGTAGCCTCTACTCCCAGCTCCCTGTCTCTCTCACAGGCCGGAGCCTCTGCTCCCAGCTCCCTGTCTCTCTCACAGACCGGAGCCTCTACTCCCAGCTCCCTGCCTCTCTCACAGGCCAGAGCCTCTACTCCCAGCTCCCTGTCTCTCTCACAGGCCGGAGCCTCTGCTCCCAGCTCCCTGTCTCTCTCACAGACCGGAGCCTCTACTCCCAGCTCCCTGTCTCTCTCACAGGCCGGAGCCTCTGCTCCCAGCTCCCTGTCTCTCTCACAGACCGGAGCCTCTACTCCCAGCTCCCTGCCTCTCTCACAGGCCAGAGCCTCTACTCCCAGCTCCCTGTCTCTCTCACAGGCCGGAGCCTCTGCTCCCAGCTCCCTGCCTCTCTCACAGGCCAGAGCCTGCACTCCCAGCCCCCAGCTGTAAGATTTAAAAAGGGTGTCCCCCAACACGGACCACATTTAAAGAGGGAGTCTCTCCATCAGGGACCCCTTTTACAGATGGAGGTCTAAAAATCAGTCTCATGTAGGCGACGGGAAATGGCCGGAATCGGATGGGCCGCCCGTTATTCGTAGCACCTGTTACTCAGATCCACTGCAGTCATTGCAACTGAATCTCAGGCGCTGGGTATAATGGGCGCCGATCCGGTACTGGACAATTTCCACCACCACCTGAGATGGATTTCTAGGCCTCACACTCCCCGACATCCAGTTCTATTAATTTTTTATTCTGTTGTTTTCAGCTTGCTTATCCCCAGCCCTGCTTTTTCCGTGTCTCGTCGTTTCTCTGAGATCAGAGCTTTTGGAAGACACGCTGATGGATGGGATACCACGGATTGCCTCACAGATGCTTGTCGTAAAGAGTGTTATTCCTTCCCCTCTCTTACCCCCCCCACTCTCCCGCCCCACCATCCCTCCCTCGCTTTCCCTCAGCTCCTTGCCCTGGCCGATGTGCACCCCCCCCCCCCCACCCGCTCTCCTCCCTCTCCGTTACCCCGCCCGGGGAGAGGGCTCCTTTAACCGACTGCCAGCTAACCAGCCCTTATGCAGGCTCCGCTCCGCGCTAGGCCCAGCTGACCTCCCAGCTGAGGGGGCCACATTCACACAGCTGTTAAAGCACAGAAGGGGCCCATCGAGCCTGTGCCAGCTCTTTGAAAGAGCTCTCCAATTTGTCCCACTCCCCCTGCTTTTTGCCCCATAGTCCTGCACATTTTTCTCCTTTTGAAGTATTTATCCAGTTCCCCTTTTGAAAGTTACTGTTGAGATCGTCATAACTCGCTGCATAAAGAACACTTCTCCTCATCTCCCCCTCTGGTTCTTTTGCCGATGACCTTCAATCTGTGTCCTCTGGTTACCAAGACTCCCGCCAGTGGGAACAGGCCCTCCCTATCTACTCTATCCACCGTGGCTGCAGTATGGACCATCTACAAGATGCACGGCAGCAACCCGCCAAGGCTTCTTCGGCAGCACCTCCCAAACCCGCGACCTCTACCACCTAGAAGGACAAGGGCAGCAGGCGCATGGGAACACCACCACCTCCAAGTTCCCCTCCAAGTCACACACCATCCTGACTTGGAAGTATATCGCCGATCCTTCATCGTCACTGGGTCAAAATCCTGGAACTCCCTCCCAAACAGCACTGTGGGAGCACCTTCACCACACGGACTGCAGCGGTTCAAGAAGGCGGCTCACCACCGCCTTCTCCAGGGCAACTAGGGATGGGCAATAAATGCTGGCCTTGCCAGAGACGCGCACATCCCGTGAATGAATAAAAAAAACCTTCTTCATTTTGAACACCTCTATTATATCTCCCCTTAACCTTCTCTGATCTAGGGCGAACAACCCCAGCTTCTCCAATCTCTCTGCATAACTGAAGTCCCTCATCTCTGGTATCATTCTGGTAAATCTCCCCTTAACCTTCGCTGCTCCAAGGAGAACAATCCCAGCTTCTCCAGTCTCTCCACGTAACTCAAGCCCCTCACACCTGGTACCATTCTGGTAAATCTCCCCTTAACCTTCTCTGCTCTAAGGAGAACATTCCCAGCTTCTCCAGTCTCTCCACATAACTCAAGCCCCTCACACCTGGTACCATTCTGGTCAATCTCCCCTTAACCTTCTCTGCTCTAAGGAGAACAATCCCAGCTTCTCCAGTCTCTCCATGTAACTCGAGCCCCTCATTCCCTGATACCATTCTGGTCAATCTCCCCTTAACCTTCTCTGCCCCAAGGAGAACAATCCCAGCTTCTCCAGTCTCTCCATGTAACTGAAGTCTCTCATTCCCTGGTACCATTCTGGTAAATCTCCCCTTAACCTTCTCTGCTCCAAGGAGAACAATCCCAGCTTCTCCAGTCTCTCCATGTAACTCGAGCCCCTCATTCCCTGGTACCATTCTGGTCAATCTCCCCTTAACCTTCTCTGCTCTAAGGAGAACAATCCCAGCTTCTCCAGTCTCTCCACGTAACTCAAGCCCCTCATCCCCTGGTACCATTCTGGTAAATCTCCCCTTAACCTTCTCTGCTCCAAGGAGAACAATCCCAGCTTCTCCAGTCTCTCCACATAACTCAAGCCCCTCATTCCCTGGTACCATTCTGGTAAATCTCCCCTTAACCTTCTCTGCTCCAAGGAGAACAATCCCAGCTTCTCCAGTCTCTCCACGTAACTCAAGCCCCTCATCCCCTGGTACCACTCTGGTAAATCTCCTCTGCACCCTCTCCAAGGCCTGGACATCCTTCCTAAAGTGTGACGCCCAAGAATTGAACACCATACTCCAGCTGGGGCCTTACCCAGTGTTTTATAAAGCTTTAGCATGGCTTATTTTGCTTTTGTACTCCATGCCTCTGTTTGTAAAGCCCAGAATCCCGTGTGCTTTTTTTTAACAGTCTTCTCAATATGTCCTGCCCCTTTCAGAGATTGCCGTCTTTCTGTGATGGAAGGGGCAAGAGAGAGAGGGGCTCTCGTTATCCAACAGGGAATTCAGGAGAAACTTCTTTACCCAGAGAGTGGTGAGAACGTGGACCTCGCTACCACAGGGAGCGGTTGAGGCGAATAACACAGATACATTTAAGGGGAGGCTGGATAAGCAGACGAGGGAGAAGGGAATGGAACGATTGGGTGAGATGGAGTAGGGGTGGCTCGTGTGGAGGATAAACACCGGCACGGAAGTCATTCTAGGTAGTTGAGTGGGCTTTACAAACGGACCCTTCTCCTCCCCGCAATGACCCTCGCACGTCCCCCAAAAACGCCCGCCTCTCAATATCTCTTCACCACCATTTTGCCTCCATGACTGCCTCTAACAAAAAGACACATATCAACAGCGGGGGGGGGGGGAGCGGGGGGGGTAATTTAAACACCAGGGGGTGGGGTGGGCGATATCGAAATGGCCTCCCCTCCCCCCGTTTACCCCACCCCCCGGATTTTTCACTCTTGCCGCCTTCAACAGAGAGAGAAGGTTGGCCAATGTGTATATAATGGCTGCCAAATCTACAGGATTGCCCTGGAGTCTCTAACATTAAGCGCTGGGACACTGCGGCCAACAAGGAGCCAGGAGGAAAATAAGCGGGGCATTGAAAGACTTGTGTGTATTTTTTTAATATTTTCTGTCAGCTCTCGCTTATTCGTAATAGAAATATTGGACTGGGGGTGGGAAAGACTGTTGAGAGTCAAGAATCGGCCAATCAGGTAATCAATAGTCTGTTGGCTTCCCGATTGGCTGGGATGGCGGGGGCACCGTGAGGATGGACATGTCGGTTCGACCAATGGCAGGAGTGTGTGGGGAGGTGGAAGGTCATGTGATGACCGCGCCAGGAATAGGTCCAACCAGGGTCGGCAACCAGAGATGCGTAACAGGTGGGCACCTTAAACATTCGCTCCCTCCACCACCGGCGCACTGTGGCTGCAGTGTGCACCATCTACAAGATGCACGGCAGCAACTCGCCAAGGCTCCTTCGGCAGCACCTCCCGAACCCGCGACCACTTCCACCTCGAAGGACAAGGGCAGCAGGCGCATGGGAACGCCACCACCTCCAATTCCCCTCCAAGTCACACACCATCCTGACTTGGAAGTGTATCGGCCATTCATTCATCGTCGCTGGGTCAAAATCCTGGAACTCCCTCCCTAACAGCACTGTAGGAGCACATTCACCACACGGACTGTCGTGGTTCAAGAATGTGGCTCACCACCACCTTCTCAAGGGCAATTAGAGAGGGGCAATAAATGCTGGCCTTTCCAGCAACACCCACATCCCGAGAATGATTGAATAAAAAATTAGACATTGCCCAGTTTTAAACCACTGCCCCAACCTTAAAAGGTGACTCCCCATAATGCTTGCTTTTACAAGTAACCAAGACTGAGTGTGTGTGTGTTTTTATACCTGTTTATATTAAATTAAATGTTCTTTCCAAAAAGAATGGCTCATGATTGCTTCAAATTATGCTACAGATACTGTGAAGGTAATGCTACTAATTATAGAAAGGAAGCTCAGGAATTTATATAAACGTCTTTGGGTGTCATCCGTGACTCAGTGGCCAGCACACTCACTTAGCACTGAGAGTCAGAGTCAAGACCCAAAATCCCAGGCCCGACACTCTCCAGCTCCCCAGTACTGAGGGAGCACTGCACCGTCCGAGGGGCACTACTGAGGGAGCGCTGCACTGTCGGAGGGGCAGTACTGAGGGAGTGCTGCACTGTTGGAGGGGCAGTACTGAGGGAGCGCTGCACTGTCGGAGGGGCAGTACTGAGGGAGCACTGCACCGTCCGAGGGGCACTACTGAGGGAGCGCTGCACTGTCAGAGGGGCAGTACTGAGGGAGCGCTGCACTGTTGGAGGGGCAGTACTGAGGGAGCGCCGCACTGTCAGAGGGGCAGTACTGAGGGAGTGCTGCACTGTCAGAGGGGCAGTACAGAGGGAGCACTGCACTGTCGAAGGGCAGTACTGAGGGATCGCTGCAATGTTGGAGGGGCAGTACTGAGGGAGAGCTGCACCGTCAGAGGGGCAGTACTGAGGGAGCGCTGCACTGTCAGAGGGGCAGTACTGAGGGAGCGCTGCACTGTTGGAGGGGCAGTACTGAGGGAGCGCTGCACTGTCGGAGGGGCAGTACTGAGGGAGCGCTGCACTGTTGGAGGGGCAGTACTGAGGGAGCGCCGCACTGTCAGAGGGGCAGTACTGAGGGAGTGCTGCACTGTCAGAGGGGCAGTACAGAGGGAGCACTGCACTGTCGAAGGGCAGTACTGAGGGATCGCTGCAATGTTGGAGGGGCAGTACTGAGGGAGAGCTGCACCGTCAGAGGGGCAGTACTGAGGGAGTGCTGCACCGTCCGAGGGGCAGTACTGAGGGAGCGCTGCACTGTCAGAGGGGCAGTACTGAGGGAGCGCTGCACTGTTGGAGGGGCAGTATTGAGGGAGCGCTGCACTGTCGGAGGGGCAGTACTGAGGGAGTGCTGCACTGTCAGAGGGGCAGTACTGAGGGAGCGCTGCACTGTCAGAGGGGCAGTACTGAGGGAGCGCTGCACCGTCGGAGGGGCAGTACTGAGGGAGCGCTGCACTGTCGGAGGGGCAGTACTGAGGGAGCGCTGCACTGTCAGAGGGGCAGTACTGAGGGAGTGCTGCACTATCAGAGGAGCAGCACTGAGAGAGCACTGCACTGTCAGAGGGGCAGTACTGAGGGAGCACTGCACTGTCGAAGGGCAGTACTGAGGGAGAGCTGCACTGTCAGAGGGGCAGTACTGAGGGAGAGCTCCTGGGAGCGCTGCACTGTCGGAGGGGCAGTACTGAGGGAGTGCTGCACTGTCAGAGGGGCAGTACTGAGCGAGCGCTGCACTGTCGGAGGGGCAGTACTGAGGGAGAGCTGCACTGTCCGAGGGGCAGTACTGAGGGAACGCTGCACTGTCAGAGGGGCAGTACTGAGGGAGCGCTGCACTGTTGGAGGGGCAGTACTGAGGGAGCACTGCACTGTCAGAGGGGCAGTACTGAGGGAGCACTGCATTATTGGAGGGGCAGTACTGAGGGAGCGCTGCACTGTCAGAGGGGCAGTACTGAGGGAGCTCTGCACTGTCGGAGGGGCAGTACTGAGGGAGAGCTGCACTGTCAGAGGTGCAGTGCTGAGGGAGCGCTGCACTGTCAGAGGGGCAGTACTGAGGGAGCGCTGCCCTGTCAGAGGGCAGTACTGAGGGAGCGCTGCATTGTCGGAGGGCAGTACTGAGAGAGCGCTGCACTGTCGGAGGGGCAGTACTGAAGGAGCGCTGCACTGTCAGAGGGAAGTACTGAGGGAGCGCTGCATTGTCGGAGGGCAGTACTGAGAGAGTGCTGCACCGTCGGAGGGGCAGTGCTGAGGGAGCGCTGAACTTTCAGAGGGGCAGGGCTGAGGGAGCACTGCACTGTCGGAGGAGCAGTGCTGAGGGAGTGCTGCACCGTCCGAGGGGCAGTACTGAGGAAGCGCTGCACTGTCGGAGGGGCAGTACTGAGGGAGCGCTGCACTGTCGGAGGGGCAGTACTGAGGGAGCGCTGCACTGTCGGAGGGGCAGTACTGAGCGAGCGCTGCACTGTCGGAGGGGCAGTACTGAGGGAGCGCTGCACTGTCGGAGGGGCAGTATTGAGCGAGCGCTGCACTGTCGGAGGGGCAGTACTGAGGGAGAGCTGCACTGTCCGAGGGGCAGTACTGAGGGAGCGCTGCACTGTCAGAGGGGCAGTACTGAGGGAGTGCTGCACTGTCGGAGGGGCAGTACTGAGGGAGCACTGCACTGTCAGAGGGGCAGTACTGAGGGAGCACTGCATTATTGGAGGGGCAGTACTGAGGGAGCGCTGCACTGTCAGAGGGGCAGTACTGAGGGAGCTCTGCACTGTCGGAGGGGCAGTACTGAGGGAGAGCTGCACTGTCAGAGGTGCAGTGCTGAGGGAGCGCTGCACTGTCAGAAGGACAGTACTGAGGGAGCGTTGCACTGTCAGAGGGCAGTACTGAGGGAGCGCTGCACTGTCGGAGGGCAGTGCTGAGAGAGCGCTGCACTGTCGGAGGGGCAGTACTGAAGGAGCGCTGCACTGTCAGAGGGAAGTACTGAGAGAGTGCTGCACTGTCGGAGGGGCAGTGCTGAGGGAGCGCTAAACTTTCAGAGGGGAAGGGCTGAGGAAGCGCTGCACTGTCGGAGGGGCAGTACTGAGGGAGCGCTGCACTGTCGGAGGGGCAGTACTGAGGGAGCGCTGCACTGTCGGAGGGGCAGTACTGAGGGAGCGCTGCACTGTCGGAGGTGCAGTACTGCGGGAGCGCTGCACTGTCAGAGGGGCAGTACTGAGGGAGCGTAGCACTGTCGGAGGGGCAGTACTGAGGGAGTGCTGCACTGTCGGTGCAGCAGTACTGAGGGAGCACTGCACTGTCAGAGGGGCAGTACTGAGGGAGCGCTGCACTGTCGGAGGGCAGTACTGAAGGAGAGCTGCACTGTCAGAGGGGCAGTACTGAAGGAGAGCTGCACTGTCAGAGGGGCAGTACTGAAGGAGAGCTGCACTGTCAGAGGGGCAGTACTGAGGGAGCACTGCACTGTCAGAGGGGCAGTGCTGAGGGAGCACTGCATTATTGGAGGGGCAATACTGAGGGAGCGCTGCACTGTCGGAGGGGCAGTACTGAGGGAGCTCTGCACTGTCGGAGGGGCAGTACTGAGGGAGAGCTGCACTGTCAGAGGTGCAGTGCTGAGGGAGCGCTGCACTGTCAGAGGGGCAGTACTGAGGGAGCGCTTCACTGTCAGAGGGCAGTACTGAGGGAGCGCTGCACTGTCGGAGGGCAGTACTGAGACAGCGCTGCACTGTCGGAGGGGCAGTACTGAAGGAGCGCTGCACTGTCAGAGGGAAGTACTGAGGGAGCACTGCACTGTCGGAGGAGCAGTGCTGAGGGAGTGCTGCACCGTTCGAGGGGCAGTACTGATGAAGCGCTGCACTGTCGGAGGGGCAGTACTGAGGGAGCGCTGTACTGTCGGAGGGGCAGTACTGAGGGAGCGCTGCACTGTCGGAGGGGCAGTACTGAGGGAGCGCTGCACTGTCGGAGGTGCAGTACTGAGGGAGCGCTGCACTGTCGGAGGGGCAGTACTGAGGGAGCGCAGCACTGTCGGAGGGGCCGTACTGAGGGAGCACCGCACTGTCAGAGGGGCAGGACTGAGGGAGCGCGCACTGTCAGACGGGCAGTACTGAGGGAGCACTGCATTGTTGGAGGGTCAGTACTGAGCGAGCGCTGCACTGTCGGAGGGTCAGTACTGAGGGAGCGCTGCACTGTCGGAGGGGCAGTACTGAGGGAGTGCTCACTGTCAGAGGGGCAGTACTGAGGGAGCGCTGCACTGTCGGAGTGGCAGTACTGAGGGAGCGCTGCACTGTCGGAGGGGCAGTACTGAGGGACCGCTGCACTGTCGGAGGGGCAGTACTGAGGGAGCGCTGCACTGTCGGAGGGGCAGTATTGAGGGAGCGCTGCACTGTCGGAGCGGCAGTACTGAGGGAGCGCTGCACTGTCGGAGGGGCAGTACTGAGGGAACGCTGCACTGTCGGAGTGGCAGTACTGAGGGAGCGCTGCACTGTCGGAGGGGCTGTACTGAGGGAGCGCTGCACTGTCAGAGGGGCAGTACTGAGGGAGCGCTGCACTGTTGGAGGGTCAGTGCTGAGGGAGCGCTGCACTGTCGGAGGGGCAGTACTGAGGGAGCGCTGCACTGTCGGAGGGGCGGTACTGAGGGAGTGCTGCACTGTCGGAACGACATTACTGAGGGAGCGTTGCACTGTCAGAGGGCAGTACTGAGGGAGCGCTGCACTGTCGGAGGGCAGTACTGAGAGAGCGCTGCACTGTCGGAGGGGCAGTACTGAAGGAGCGCTGCACTGTCGGAGGGGCAGTACTGAGGGAGCGCTGCACTGTCAGAGGGAAGTACTGAGGGAGCGCTGCATTGTCGGAGGGCAGTACTGAGAGAGTGCTGCATCGTCGGAGGGGCAGTGCTGAGGGAGCGCTGAACTTTCAGAGGGGCAGGGCTGAGGGAGCACTGCACTGTCGGAGGAGCAGTGCTGAGGGAGTGCTGTGCCTTCCGAGGGGCAGTAGTGAGGAAGCGCTGCACTGGCGGAGGGGCAGTACTGAGGGAGCACTGCACTGTCGGAGGGGCAGTACTGAGGGAGCGCTGCACTGTCAGAGGGGCAGTACTGAGGGAGCGCTGCACTGTCGGAGGCGCAGTACTGAGGGAGCGCTGCACTGTCGGAGAGGCAGTACTGAGGGAGCGCTGCACTGTCGGAGGGGCAGTACTGAGGGAGCTCTGCACTGTCGGAGGGGCAGTACTGAGGGAGAGCTGCACTGTCAGAGGTGCAGTGCTGAGGGAGCGCTGCACTGTCAGAGGGGCAGTACTGAGGGAGCGCTTCACTGTCAGAGGGCAGTACTGAGGGAGCGCTGCACTGTCGGAGGGCAGTACTGAGACAGCGCTGCACTGTCGGAGGGGCAGTACTGAAGGAGCGCTGCACTGTCAGAGGGAAGTACTGAGGGAGCACTGCACTGTCGGAGGAGCAGTGCTGAGGGAGTGCTGCACCGTTCGAGGGGCAGTACTGATGAAGCGCTGCACTGTCGGAGGGGCAGTACTGAGGGAGCGCTGTACTGTCGGAGGGGCAGTACTGAGGGAGCGCTGCACTGTCGGAGGGGCAGTACTGAGGGAGCGCTGCACTGTCGGAGGTGCAGTACTGAGGGAGCGCTGCACTGTCGGAGGGGCAGTACTGAGGGAGCGCAGCACTGTCGGAGGGGCCGTACTGAGGGAGCACCGCACTGTCAGAGGGGCAGGACTGAGGGAGCGCGCACTGTCAGACGGGCAGTACTGAGGGAGCACTGCATTGTTGGAGGGTCAGTACTGAGCGAGCGCTGCACTGTCGGAGGGTCAGTACTGAGGGAGCGCTGCACTGTCGGAGGGGCAGTACTGAGGGAGTGCTCACTGTCAGAGGGGCAGTACTGAGGGAGCGCTGCACTGTCGGAGTGGCAGTACTGAGGGAGCGCTGCACTGTCGGAGGGGCAGTACTGAGGGACCGCTGCACTGTCGGAGGGGCAGTACTGAGGGAGCGCTGCACTGTCGGAGGGGCAGTATTGAGGGAGCGCTGCACTGTCGGAGCGGCAGTACTGAGGGAGCGCTGCACTGTCGGAGGGGCAGTACTGAGGGAACGCTGCACTGTCGGAGTGGCAGTACTGAGGGAGCGCTGCACTGTCGGAGGGGCTGTACTGAGGGAGCGCTGCACTGTCAGAGGGGCAGTACTGAGGGAGCGCTGCACTGTTGGAGGGTCAGTGCTGAGGGAGCGCTGCACTGTCGGAGGGGCAGTACTGAGGGAGCGCTGCACTGTCGGAGGGGCGGTACTGAGGGAGTGCTGCACTGTCGGAAGGACATTACTGAGGGAGCGTTGCACTGTCAGAGGGCAGTACTGAGGGAGCGCTGCACTGTCGGAGGGCAGTACTGAGAGAGCGCTGCACTGTCGGAGGGGCAGTACTGAAGGAGCGCTGCACTGTCGGAGGGGCAGTACTGAGGGAGCGCTGCACTGTCAGAGGGAAGTACTGAGGGAGCGCTGCATTGTCGGAGGGCAGTACTGAGAGAGTGCTGCACCGTCGGAGGGGCAGTGCTGAGGGAGCGCTGAACTTTCAGAGGGGCAGGGCTGAGGGAGCACTGCACTGTCGGAGGAGCAGTGCTGAGGGAGTGCTGCGCCGTCCGAGGGGCAGTAGTGAGGAAGCGCTGCACTGGCGGAGGGGCAGTACTGAGGGAGCACTGCACTGTCGGAGGGGCAGTACTGAGGGAGCGCTGCACTGTCAGAGGGGCAGTACTGAGGGAGCGCTGCACTGTCGGAGGCGCAGTACTGAGGGAGCGCTGCACTGTCGGAGAGGCAGTACTGAGGGAGCGCTGCACTGTCGGAGGGGCAGTACTGAGCGAGCGCTGCACTGTCGGAGGGGCAGTACTGAGGGAGCGCTGCACTGTCGGAGGGGCAGTACTGAGCGAGCGCTGAACTGTCGGAGGGGCAGTACTGAGGGAGAGCTGCACTGTCCGAGGGGCAGTACTGAGGGAGCGCTGCACTGTCAGAGGGGCAGTACTGAGGGAGCGCTGCACTATCGGAGGGGCAGTACTGAGGGAGCACTGCACTGTCAGAGGGGCAGTACTGAGGGAGCGCTGCATTATTGGAGGGGCAGTACTGAGGGAGCGCTGCACTGTCAGAGGGGCAGTACTGAGGGAGCTCTGCACTGTTGGAGGGGCAGTACTGAGGGAGAGCTGAACTGTCAGAGGTGCAGTGCTGAGGGAGCGCTGCACTGTCAGAGGGGCAGTACTGAGGGAGCGCTGCACTGTCAGAGGGCAGTACTGAGGGAGCGCTGCATTGTCGGAGGGCAGTAATGAGGGAGTGCTGCACTGTCGGAAGGATAGTACTGAGGGAGCGTTGCACTGTCAGAGGGCAGTACTGAGGGAGCGCTGCACTGTCGGAGGGCAGTACTGAGAGAGGGCTGCACTGTCGGAGGGGCAGTACTGAAGGAGCGCTGCGCTGTCAGAGGGAAGTACTGAGGGAGCGCTGCATTGTCGGAGGGAAGTACTGAGAGAGTGCTGCACTGTCGGAGGGGCAGTCCTGAGGGAGCGCTGAACTTTCAGAGGGGCAGTACTGAGGGAGCGCTGCACTGTCGGAGGTGCAGTACTGCGGGAGCGCTGCACTGTCAGAGGGGCAGTACTGAGGGAGCGTAGCACTGTCGGAGGGGCAGTACTGAGGGAGTGCTGCACTGTCGGTGCAGCAGTACTGAGGGAGCACTGCACTGTCAGAGGGGCAGTACTGAGGGAGCGCTGCACTGTCGGAGGGCAGTACTGAAGGAGAGCTGCACTGTCAGAGGGGCAGTACTGAAGGAGAGCTGCACTGTCAGAGGGGCAGTACTGAGGGAGCGCTGCACTGTTGGAGGGGCAGTACTGAGGGAGCACTGCACTGTCAGAGGGGCAGTGCTGAGGGAGCACTGCATTATTGGAGGGGCAATACTGAGGGAGCGCTGCACTGTCGGAGGGGCAGTACTGAGGGAACTCTGCACTGTCGGAGGGGCAGTACTGAGGGAGAGCTGCACTGTCAGAGGTGCAGTGCTGAGGGAGCGCTGCACTGTCAGAGGGGCAGTACTGAGGGAGCGCTTCACTGTCAGAGGGCAGTACTGAGGGAGCGCTGCACTGTCGGAGGGCAGTACTGAGACAGCGCTGCACTGTCGGAGGGGCAGTACTGAAGGAGCGCTGCACTGTCAGAGGGAAGTACTGAGGGAGCACTGCACTGTCGGAGGAGCAGTGCTGAGGGAGTGCTGCACCGTTCGAGGGGCAGTACTGATGAAGCGCTGCACTGTCGGAGGGGCAGTACTGAGGGAGCGCTGTACTGTCGGAGGGGCAGTACTGAGGGAGCGCTGCACTGTCGGAGGGGCAGTACTGAGGGAGCGCTGCACTGTCGGAGGTGCAGTACTGAGGGAGCGCTGCACTGTCGGAGGGGCAGTACTGAGGGAGCGCAGCACTGTCGGAGGGGCCGTACTGAGGGAGCACCGCACTGTCAGAGGGGCAGGACTGAGGGAGCGCGCACTGTCAGACGGGCAGTACTGAGGGAGCACTGCATTGTTGGAGGGTCAGTACTGAGCGAGCGCTGCACTGTCGGAGGGTCAGTACTGAGGGAGCGCTGCACTGTCGGAGGGGCAGTACTGAGGGAGTGCTCACTGTCAGAGGGGCAGTACTGAGGGAGCGCTGCACTGTCGGAGTGGCAGTACTGAGGGAGCGCTGCACTGTCGGAGGGGCAGTACTGAGGGACCGCTGCACTGTCGGAGGGGCAGTACTGAGGGAGCGCTGCACTGTCGGAGGGGCAGTATTGAGGGAGCGCTGCACTGTCGGAGCGGCAGTACTGAGGGAGCGCTGCACTGTCGGAGGGGCAGTACTGAGGGAACGCTGCACTGTCGGAGTGGCAGTACTGAGGGAGCGCTGCACTGTCGGAGGGGCTGTACTGAGGGAGCGCTGCACTGTCAGAGGGGCAGTACTGAGGGAGCGCTGCACTGTTGGAGGGTCAGTGCTGAGGGAGCGCTGCACTGTCGGAGGGGCAGTACTGAGGGAGCGCTGCACTGTCGGAGGGGCGGTACTGAGGGAGTGCTGCACTGTCGGAAGGACATTACTGAGGGAGCGTTGCACTGTCAGAGGGCAGTACTGAGGGAGCGCTGCACTGTCGGAGGGCAGTACTGAGAGAGCGCTGCACTGTCGGAGGGGCAGTACTGAAGGAGCGCTGCACTGTCGGAGGGGCAGTACTGAGGGAGCGCTGCACTGTCAGAGGGAAGTACTGAGGGAGCGCTGCATTGTCGGAGGGCAGTACTGAGAGAGTGCTGCACCGTCGGAGGGGCAGTGCTGAGGGAGCGCTGAACTTTCAGAGGGGCAGGGCTGAGGGAGCACTGCACTGTCGGAGGAGCAGTGCTGAGGGAGTGCTGCGCCGTCCGAGGGGCAGTAGTGAGGAAGCGCTGCACTGGCGGAGGGGCAGTACTGAGGGAGCACTGCACTGTCGGAGGGGCAGTACTGAGGGAGCGCTGCACTGTCAGAGGGGCAGTACTGAGGGAGCGCTGCACTGTCGGAGGCGCAGTACTGAGGGAGCGCTGCACTGTCGGAGAGGCAGTACTGAGGGAGCGCTGCACTGTCGGAGGGGCAGTACTGAGGGAGCTCTGCACTGTCGGAGGGGCAGTACTGAGGGAGAGCTGCACTGTCAGAGGTGCAGTGCTGAGGGAGCGCTGCACTGTCAGAGGGGCAGTACTGAGGGAGCGCTTCACTGTCAGAGGGCAGTACTGAGGGAGCGCTGCACTGTCGGAGGGCAGTACTGAGACAGCGCTGCACTGTCGGAGGGGCAGTACTGAAGGAGCGCTGCACTGTCAGAGGGAAGTACTGAGGGAGCACTGCACTGTCGGAGGAGCAGTGCTGAGGGAGTGCTGCACCGTTCGAGGGGCAGTACTGATGAAGCGCTGCACTGTCGGAGGGGCAGTACTGAGGGAGCGCTGTACTGTCGGAGGGGCAGTACTGAGGGAGCGCTGCACTGTCGGAGGGGCAGTACTGAGGGAGCGCTGCACTGTCGGAGGTGCAGTACTGAGGGAGCGCTGCACTGTCGGAGGGGCAGTACTGAGGGAGCGCAGCACTGTCGGAGGGGCCGTACTGAGGGAGCACCGCACTGTCAGAGGGGCAGGACTGAGGGAGCGCGCACTGTCAGACGGGCAGTACTGAGGGAGCACTGCATTGTTGGAGGGTCAGTACTGAGCGAGCGCTGCACTGTCAGAGGGTCAGTACTGAGGGAGCGCTGCACTGTCGGAGGGGCAGTACTGAGGGAGTGCTCACTGTCAGAGGGGCAGTACTGAGGGAGCGCTGCACTGTCGGAGTGGCAGTACTGAGGGAGCGCTGCACTGTCGGAGGGGCAGTACTGAGGGACCGCTGCACTGTCGGAGGGGCAGTACTGAGGGAGCGCTGCACTGTCGGAGGGGCAGTATTGAGGGAGCGCTGCACTGTCGGAGCGGCAGTACTGAGGGAGCGCTGCACTGTCGGAGGGGCAGTACTGAGGGAACGCTGCACTGTCGGAGTGGCAGTACTGAGGGAGCGCTGCACTGTCGGAGGGGCTGTACTGAGGGAGCGCTGCACTGTCAGAGGGGCAGTACTGAGGGAGCGCTGCACTGTTGGAGGGTCAGTGCTGAGGGAGCGCTGCACTGTCGGAGGGGCAGTACTGAGGGAGCGCTGCACTGTCGGAGGGGCGGTACTGAGGGAGTGCTGCACTGTCGGAAGGACATTACTGAGGGAGCGTTGCACTGTCAGAGGGCAGTACTGAGGGAGCGCTGCACTGTCGGAGGGCAGTACTGAGAGAGCGCTGCACTGTCGGAGGGGCAGTACTGAAGGAGCGCTGCACTGTCGGAGGGGCAGTACTGAGGGAGCGCTGCACTGTCAGAGGGAAGTACTGAGGGAGCGCTGCATTGTCGGAGGGCAGTACTGAGAGAGTGCTGCACCGTCGGAGGGGCAGTGCTGAGGGAGCGCTGAACTTTCAGAGGGGCAGGGCTGAGGGAGCACTGCACTGTCGGAGGAGCAGTGCTGAGGGAGTGCTGCGCCGTCCGAGGGGCAGTAGTGAGGAAGCGCTGCACTGGCGGAGGGGCAGTACTGAGGGAGCACTGCACTGTCGGAGGGGCAGTACTGAGGGAGCGCTGCACTGTCAGAGGGGCAGTACTGAGGGAGCGCTGCACTGTCGGAGGCGCAGTACTGAGGGAGTGCTGCACTGTCGGAGAGGCAGTACTGAGGGAGCGCTGCACTGTCGGAGGGGCAGTACTGAGCGAGCGCTGCACTGTCGGAGGGGCAGTACTGAGGGAGCGCTGCACTGTCGGAGGGGCAGTACTGAGCGAGCGCTGAACTGTCGGAGGGGCAGTACTGAGGGAGAGCTGCACTGTCCGAGGGGCAGTACTGAGGGAGCGCTGCACTATCGGAGGGGCAGTACTGAGGGAGCACTGCACTGTCAGAGGGGCAGTACTGAGGGAGCGCTGCATTATTGGAGGGGCAGTACTGAGGGAGCGCTGCACTGTCAGAGGGGCAGTACTGAGGGAGCTCTGCACTGTTGGAGGGGCAGTACTGAGGGAGAGCTGAACTGTCAGAGGTGCAGTGCTGAGGGAGCGCTGCACTGTCAGAGAGGCAGTACTGAGGGAGCGCTGCACTGTCAGAGGGCAGTACTGAGGGAGCGCTGCATTGTCGGAGGGCAGTAATGAGGGAGTGCTGCACTGTCGGAAGGATAGTACTGAGGGAGCGTTGCACTGTCAGAGGGCAGTACTGAGGGAGCGCTGCACTGTCGGAGGGCAGTACTGAGAGAGGGCTGCACTGTCGGAGGGGCAGTACTGAAGGAGCGCTGCGCTGTCAGAGGGAAGTACTGAGGGAGCACTGCATTGTCGGAGGGCAGTACTGAGAGAGTGCTGCACTGTCGGAGGGGCAGTCCTGAGGGAGCGCTGAACTTTCAGAGGGGCAGTACTGAGGGAGCGCTGCACTGTCGGAGGTGCAGTACTGCGGGAGCGCTGCACTGTCAGAGGGGCAGTACTGAGGGAGCGTAGCACTGTCGGAGGGGCAGTACTGAGGGAGTGCTGCACTGTCGGTGCAGCAGTACTGAGGGAGCACTGCACTGTCAGAGGGGCAGTACTGAAGGAGAGCTGCACTGTCAGAGGGGCAGTACTGAAGGAGAGCTGCACTGTCAGAGGGGCAGTACTGAGGGAGCGCTGCACTGTTGGAGGGGCAGTACTGAGGGAGCACTGCACTGTCAGAGGGGCAGTGCTGAGGGAGCACTGCATTATTGGAGGGGCAATACTGAGGGAGCGCTGCACTGTCGGAGGGGCAGTACTGAGGGAGCTCTGCACTGTCGGAGGGGCAGTACTGAGGGAGAGCTGCACTGTCAGAGGTGCAGTGCTGAGGGAGCGCTGCACTGTCAGAGGGGCAGTACTGAGGGAGCGCTTCACTGTCAGAGGGCAGTACTGAGGGAGCGCTGCACTGTCGGAGGGCAGTACTGAGACAGCGCTGCACTGTCGGAGGGGCAGTACTGAAGGAGCGCTGCACTGTCAGAGGGAAGTACTGAGGGAGCACTGCACTGTCGGAGGAGCAGTGCTGAGGGAGTGCTGCACCGTTCGAGGGGCAGTACTGATGAAGCGCTGCACTGTCGGAGGGGCAGTACTGAGGGAGCGCTGTACTGTCGGAGGGGCAGTACTGAGGGAGCGCTGCACTGTCGGAGGGGCAGTACTGAGGGAGCGCTGCACTGTCGGAGGTGCAGTACTGAGGGAGCGCTGCACTGTCGGAGGGCCAGTACTGAGGGAGCGCAGCACTGTCGGAGGGGCCGTACTGAGGGAGCACCGCACTGTCAGAGGGGCAGTACTGAGGGAGCGCTGCACTGTCGGAGGGGCAGTACTGAAGGAGCGCTGCACTGTCGGAGGGGCAGTACTGAGGGAGCGCTGCACTGTCAGAGGGAAGTACTGAGGGAGCGCTGCATTGTCGGAGGGCAGTACTGAGAGAGTGCTGCACCGTCGGAGGGGCAGTGCTGAGGGAGCGCTGAACTTTCAGAGGGGCAGGGCTGAGGGAGCACTGCACTGTCGGAGGAGCAGTGCTGAGGGAGTGCTGCGCCGTCCGAGGGGCAGTAGTGAGGAAGCGCTGCACTGGCGGAGGGGCAGTACTGAGGGAGCACTGCACTGTCGGAGGGGCAGTACTGAGGGAGCGCTGCACTGTCAGAGGGGCAGTACTGAGGGAGCGCTGCACTGTCGGAGGCGCAGTACTGAGGCAGCGCTGCACTGTCGGAGAGGCAGTACTGAGGGAGCGCTGCACTGTCGGAGGGGCAGTACTGAGCGAGCGCTGCACTGTCGGAGGGGCAGTACTGAGGGAGCGCTGAACTGTCGGAGGGGCAGTACTGAGGGAGAGCTGCACTGTCCGAGGGGCAGTACTGAGGGAGCGCTGCACTATCAGAGGGGCAGTACTGAGGGAGCGCTGCACTATCGGAGGGGCAGTACTGAGGGAGCACTGCACTGTCAGAGGGGCAGTACTGAGGGAGCACTGCATTATTGGAGGGGCAGTACTGAGGGAGCGCTGCACTGTCAGAGGGGCAGTACTGAGGGAGCTCTGCACTGTTGGAGGGGCAGTACTGAGGGAGAGCTGAACTGTCAGAGGTGCAGTGCTGAGGGAGCGCTGCACTGTCAGAGGGGCAGTACTGAGGGAGCGCTGCACTGTCAGAGGGCAGTACTGAGGGAGCGCTGCATTGTCGGAGGGCAGTAATGAGGGAGTGCTGCACTGTCGGAAGGATAGTACTGAGGGAGCGTTGCACTGTCAGAGGGCAGTACTGAGGGAGCGCTGCACTGTCGGAGGGCAGTACTGAGAGAGGGCTGCACTGTCGGAGGGGCAGTACTGAAGGAGCGCTGCGCTGTCAGAGGGAAGTACTGAGGGAGCGCTGCATTGTCGGAGGGCAGTACTGAGAGTGCTGCACTGTCGGAGGGGCAGTCCTGAGGGAGCGCTGAACTTTCAGAGGGGCAGTACTGAGGGAGCGCTGCATTGTCGGAGGGCAGTAATGAGGGAGTGCTGCACTGTCGGAAGGATAGTACTGAGGGAGCGTTGCACTGTCAGAGGGCAGTACTGAGGGAGCGCTGCACTGTCGGAGGGCAGTACCTCTGTTATATCTCCCCTTAACATTCTCTGATCTAGGGCGAACAACCCCAGCTTCTCCAATCTCTCTGCATAACTGAAGTCCCTCATCTCTGGTATCATTCTGGTAAATCTCCCCTTAACCTTCACTGCTCCAAGGAGAACAACCCCAGCTTCTCCAGTCTCTCCACGTAACTCGAGCCCCTCACACCTGGTACCATTCTGGTAAATCTCCCCTTAACCTTCTCTGCTCTAAGGAGAACAATCCCAGCTTCTCCAGTCTCTCCACGTAACTCGAGTCCCTCATCCCCTGGTACCATTCTGGTAAATCTCCCCTTAACCTTCTCTGCTCTAAGGAGAACAATCCCAGCTTCTCCAGTCTCTCCACGTAACTCAAGCCCCTCATCCCCTGGTACCATTCTGGTCAATCTCCCCTTAACCTTCTCTGCTCCAAGGAGAACAACCCCAGCTTCTCCAGTCTATCCACGTAACTCAAGTCCCTCATCCCCTGGTACCATTCTGGTCAATCTCCCCTTAACCTTCTCTGCTCTAAGGAGAACAATCCCAGCTTCTCCAGTCTCTCCACGTAACTGAAGCCCCTCATCCCCTGGTACCACTCTGGTAAATCTCCTCTGCACCCTCTCCAAGGCCTGGACATCCTTCCTAAAGTGTGACGCCCAAGAATTGAACACCATACTCCAGCTGGGGCCTTACCCAGTGTTTTATAAAGCTTTAGCATGGCTTATTTTGCTTTTGTACTCCATGCCTCTGTTTGTAAAGCCCAGAATCCCGTGTGCTTTTTTTTAACAGTCTTCTCAATATGTCCTGCCCCTTTCAGAGATTGCCGTCTTTCTGTGATGGAAGGGGCAAGAGAGAGAGGGGCTCTCGTTATCCAACAGGGAATTCAGGAGAAACTTCTTTACCCAGAGAGTGGTGAGAACGTGGACCTCGCTACCACAGGGAGCGGTTGAGGCGAATAACACAGATACATTTAAGGGGAGGCTGGATAAGCAGACGAGGGAGAAGGGAATGGAACGATTGGGTGAGATGGAGTAGGGGTGGCTCGTGTGGAGGATAAACACCGGCACGGAAGTCATTCTAGGTAGTTGAGTGGGCTTTACAAACGGACCCTTCTCCTCCCCGCAATGACCCTCGCACGTCCCCCAAAAACGCCCGCCTCTCAATATCTCTTCACCACCATTTTGCCTCCATGACTGCCTCTAACAAAAAGACACATATCAACAGCGGGGGGGGGGGGAGCGGGGGGGGTAATTTAAACACCAGGGGGTGGGGTGGGCGATATCGAAATGGCCTCCCCTCCCCCCGTTTACCCCACCCCCCGGATTTTTCACTCTTGCCGCCTTCAACAGAGAGAGAAGGTTGGCCAATGTGTACATAATGGCTGCCAAATCTACAGGATTGCCCTGGAGTCTCTAACATTAAGCGATGGGACACTGCTGCCTACAAGGAGCCAGGAGGAAAATAAGTGGGGCATTGAAAGACTTGTGTGTATTTTTTTAATATTTTCTGTCAGCTCTCGCTTATTCGTAATAGAAATATTGGACTGGGGGTGGGAAAGACTGTTGAGAGTCAAGAATCGGCCAATCAGGTAATCAATAGTCTGTTGGCTTCCCGATTGGCTGGGAAGGCGGGGGCACCGTGAGGATGGACATGTCGGTTCGACCAATGGCAGGAGTGTGTGGGGAGGTGGAAGGTCATGTGATGACCGCGCCAGGAATAGGTCCAACCAGGGTCGGCAACCAGAGATGCGTAACAGGTGGGCACCTTAAACATTCGCTCCCTCCACCACCGGCGTACCGTGGCTGCAGTGTGCACCATCTACAAGATGCACGGCAGCAACTCGCCAAGGCTCCTTCGGCAGCACCTCCCGAACCCGCGACCTCTTCCACCTCGAAGGACAAGGGCAGCAGACGCATGGGAACGCCACCACCTCCAATTCCCCTCCAAGTCACACACCATCCTGACTTGGAAGTGTATCGGCCATTCATTCATCGTCGCTGGGTCAAAATCCTGGAACTCCCTCCCTAACAGCACTGTAGGAGCACATTCACCACACGGACTGCAGCGGTTCAAGAATGTGGCTCACCACCACCTTCTCAAGGGCAATTAGAGAGGGGCAATAAATGCTGGCCTTTCCAGCAACGCCCACATTCCGAGAATGATTGAATAAAAAATTAGACATTGCCCAGTTTTAAACCACTGCCCCAACCTTAAAAGGTGACCCCCCATAATGCTTGCTTTTACAAGTAACCAAGACTGAGTGTGTGTGTGTTTTTATACCTGTTTATATTAAATTAAATGTTCTTTCCAAAAAGAATGGCTCATGATTGCTTCAAATTATGCTACAGATACTGTGAAGGTAATGCTACTAATTATAGAAAGGAAGCACAGGAATTTATATAAACGTCTTTGGGTGTCATCCGTGACTCAGTGGCCAGCACACTCACTTAGCACTGAGAGTCAGAGTCAAGACCCAAAATCCCAGGCCCGACACTCTCCAGCTCCCCAGTACTGAGGGAGCACTGCACCGTCCGAGGGGCACTACTGAGGGAGCGCTGCACTGTCGGAGGGGCAGTACTGAGGGAGTGCTGCACTGTTGGAGGGGCAGTGCTGAGGGAGCACTGCACCGTCCGAGGGGCACTACTGAGGGAGTGCTGCACTGTCGGAGGGGCAGTACTGAGGGAGAGCTGCACTGTCAGAGGGGCAGTACTGAGGGAGCGCTGCACTGTCAGAGGGGCAGTACTGAGGGAGCGCTGCACTGTCGGAGGGGCAGTGCTGAGGGAGCGCTGCACTGTCAGAGGGGCAGTACTGAGGGAGCGCTGCACTGTCAGAGGGCAGTACTGAGGGAGCGCTGCATTGTCGGAGGGCAGTACTGAGAGAGCGCTGCACTGTCGGAGGGGCAGTACTGAAGGAGCGCTGCACTGTCAGAGGGAAGTACTGAGGGAGCGCTGCATTGTCGGGAGGGCAGTACTGAGAGAGTGCTGCACCATCGGAGGGGCAGTGCTGAGGGAGCGCTGAACTTTCAGAGGGGCAGGGCTGAGGGAGCACTGCACTGTCGGAGGAGCAGTGCTGAGGGAGTGCTGCACCGTCCGAGGGGCAGTACTGAGGAAGCGCTGCACTGTCGGAGGGGCAGTACTGAGGGAGCGCTGCACTGTCGGAGGGGCAGTACTGAGGGAGCGCTGCACTGTCGGAGGGGCAGTACTGAGGGAGCGCTGCACTGTCGGAGGTGCAGTACTGAGGGAGCACTGCACTGTTGGAGAGGCAGTACTGAGGGAGCGCAGCACTGTCGGAGGGGCCGTACTGAGGGAGCGCTGCACTGTCGGAGGGGCAGTACTGAGGGAGCGCTCACTGTCAGACGGGCAGTACTGAGGGAGCGCTGCATTGTCGGAGGGTCAGTACTGAGGGAGAGCTGCACTGTTGGAGGGGCAGTACTGAGGGAGCGCTGCACTGTCGGAGGGGCAGTACTGAGGGAGTGCTGCACTGTCGGAGGGGCAGTACTGAGGGAGCGCTGCACTGTCGGTCGGGCAGTACTGAGGGAGAGCTGCACTGTCAGAGGGGCAGTACTGAGGGAGCGCTGCACTGTCGGAGGGGCAGTACTGAGGGAGCGCTGCACTGTCGGTGCAGCAGTACTGAGGGAGCACTGCACTGTCAGAGGGGCAGTACTGAGGGAGCGCTGCACTGTCAGAGTGGCAGTACTGAGGGAGCACTGCACTGTCGGAGGGCAGTACTGAGGGAGCGCTGCACTGTCAGAGGGGCAGTACTGAGGGAGAGCTGCACTGTCAGAGGGGAAGTGCTGGGGGAGCGCTGCACTGTCGGAGGGGCAGTACTGAGGGAGCACTGCACTGTCAGAGGGGCAGTGCTGAGGGAGCACTGCATTATTGGAGGGGCAGTACTGAGGGAGCGCTGCACTGTCGGAGGGGCAGTACTGAGGGAGCTCTGCACTGTCAGAGGTGCAGTGCTGAGGGAGCGCTGCACTGTCAGAGGGGCAGTACTGAGGGAGCGCTGCACTGTCAGAGGGCAGTACTGAGGGAGCGCTGCACTGTCGGAGGGGCAGTACTGAAGGAGCGCTGCACTGTCAGAGGGAGGTACTGAGGGAGCGCTGCATTGTCGGAGGGCAGTACTGAGAGAGTGCTGCACCGTCGGAGGGGCAGTGCTGAGGGAGCGCTGAACTTTCAGAGGGGCAGGGCTGAGGGAGCACTGCACTGTCGGAGGAGCAGTGCTGAGGGAGTGCTGCACCGTTCGAGGGGCAGTACTGAGGAAGCGCTGCACTGTCGGAGGGGCAGTACTGAGGGAGCACTGCAGTGTCGGAGGGGCAGTACTGAGGGAGTGCTGCACTGTCGGAGGGGCAGTACTGAGGGAGCGCTGCACTGTCGGAGGTGCAGTACTGAGGGAGCGCTGCACTGTCGGAGGGGCAGTACTGAGGGAGCGCAGCACTGTCGGAGGGGCCGTACTGAGGGAGCGCCGCACTGTCAGAGGGGCAGTACTGAGGGAGCGCGCACTGTCAGACGGGCAGTACTGAGGGAGCGCTGCATTGTCGGAGGGTCAGTACTGAGGGAGCGCTGCACTGTCGGAGGGGCAGTACTGAGGGAGAGCTCACTGTCAGAGGGGCAGTACTGAGGGAGCGCTGCACTGTCGGAGTGGCAGTACTGAGGGAGCGCTGCACTGTCGGAGGGGCAGTACTGAGGGAGCGCTGCACTGTCGGAGGGGCAGTACTGAGGGAGCGCTGCACTGTCGGAGTGGCAGTACTGAGGGAGCGCTGCACTGTCGGAGGGGCAGTACTGAGGGAGCGCTGCACTGTCGGAGGGGCAGTACTGAGGGAGCGCTGCACTGTCGGAGCGGCAGTACTGAGGGAGCGCTGCACTGTCGGAGCGGCAGTACTGTGGGAGCGCTGCACTGTCGGAGGGGCAGTACTGGGGGAACGCTGCACTGTCGGAGTGGCAGTACTGAGGGAACGCTGCACTGTCGGAGGGGCTGTACTGAGGGAGCGCTGCACTGTCAGAGGGGCAGTACTGAGGGAGCGCTGCACTGTTGGAGGGTCAGTGCTGAGGGAGCGCTGCACTGTCGGAGGGGCAGTACTGAGCGAGCGCTGCACTGTCGGAGGGGGAGTACTGAGGGAGCGCTGCACTGTCGCAGGGGTAGTACCGAGGGAGCGCTGCACCGTCCGAGCGGCAGTACTGAGGCAGTGCTGCACTGGCGGAAGGGCAGTACTGAGGGAGTGCTGCACTGTCGGAGTGCTGCACTGTTGGGGGTGCAGCACTGAAGGAGCGCTGCACTGTCGGAGTGCTGCACTGTTGCGGGGGCAGCACTGAGGGAGCGCTGCACTGTCGGAGTGCTGCACTGTTTGGGTAGCAGCACTGAGGGAGCGCTGCACTGTCGGAGTGCTGCACTGTTGCGGGGGCAACACTGAGGGAGCGCTGCACTGCCGGAGTGCTGCACTGTTGTGGGGGGCAGCACTGAGGGCGCGCTGCACTGTCGGAGTGCTGCACTGTTGGGGGGGGCAGCACTGAGGGAGCGCTGCACTGTTGGGGGGCAGCACTGAGGGAGCGCTGCACTGTCGGAGTGCTGCACTGTTGGGGGGGCAGCACTGAGGGAGCGCTGCACTGTCGGAGTGCTGCACTGTCGGAGTGCTGCACTGTTGGGGGGGCAGCACTGTCGGAGTGCTGCACTGTTGGGGGGGCAGCACTGAGGGAGCGCTGCACTGTCGGAGTGCTGCACTGTTGGGGGGGCAGCACTGAGGGAGCGCTGCACTGTAGGAACATAGAAAAATAGGAGCAGGAGTTGGCCATTCGGCCCTTCGAGCCTGCTCCGCCATTCAATATGATCATGGCAGATCCTCTATCTCAATACCATATTCCCACTCTCTCCCCATACCCCTTGATGCCTTTTGTGTCTAGAAATCTATCCATCTCCTTCTTAAATATATTCAGTGACTTGGCCTCCACAGCCTTCTGTGGTAGAGAATTCCACAGGTTCACCACCCTCTGAGTGAAGAAATTTCTCCTCATCTCAGTCCTAAATGTCTTCCCCCATATCCTGAGACTGTGACCCCTCGTTCTGGACCCCCCAGCCAGGGGAAACATCCTCCCTGCATCCAGTCTGTCTAGTCCTGTCATTCTTCTAAACTCTAGTGAATACAGGCCTAGTCGGCCCACTCTCTCCTCATACGACAGTCCTGCCATCCCAGGAATAAGTGTGGTGAACCTTCGCTGCACTCCCTCTATGGCAAGTATATCCTTTCTTAAGTAAGGAGACCAAAACTGCACACAGTACTCCAGGTGTGGTCTCACCAAGGCCCTGTATAACTGTAGTAAGACATCCTTGCTCCTGTACTCAAATCCTCTCGCAATGAAGGCCAACATACCATTTGCCTTCCTAACTGCTTGCTGCACCTGC
This sequence comes from Somniosus microcephalus, assembly GCF_052327205.1. NCBI lineage: Eukaryota > Metazoa > Chordata > Chondrichthyes > Squaliformes > Somniosidae > Somniosus > Somniosus microcephalus. The sequence continues at coordinate 21,234,447 of NW_028225181.1, read as the reverse complement.
ATGTTTGCTTTCAGTGACTGGTGTACAAGGACACCCAGGTCCCTTTGTACATCAGCATTTCCCAATCCAGCACCATTTAAATAATACTCTGCCTTTCTGTTTTTCCTACCGAAGTGGCTAACTTCACATTTATCCACGTTATACTGCATCTGCCATGTATTTGCCCACTCACTCAACTTGTCTAAATCACGTTGAAGCCTCTTTGCATCTTTCTCTCAACTCACAATCCCACCTAGTTTTGTGTCGTCAGCAAACTTGGAAATACTACATTTGGTTTCAGTCCATGCCAGTATATTACCCCCAATCCCATGTGCTTTAATTTTGCACACTAACCTCTTATGTGGGACTTTATCAAAGGCCTTCTGAAAATCCAAATACACCACATCTACTGGTTCTCCCTTATCTATTCTAGCATTTACATCCTCAAAAAACTCCAGTAGGTTTGTCAAACACGATTTCCCTTTCATAAATCCATGTTGACATTGTCTAATCCCGTTGATATTTCCTAAGTGTCCTATTATCTCATTGAATGGCGGAGCAGGCTCGAGGGGCCGAATGGCCTACTCCTGCTCCTACCTTCCATTATCACATCCTTTATAATAGACTCTAGCATTTTCCCTACTACTGATGTTAGGCTAACCGATCTGTAGTTCCTGTTTTCACTCTCCTTCCTTTTTTTAAATAGTGTGGTTACATTTGCCACCCTCCAATCTGCAGGAACTGTTCGATAATCTATAGAATTTTGGAAGATGACAACCAATGCATCCATTATTTCCATGGCTACCTCTTTTAGTATTCTGGGATGCAGATTATCAGGCCCTGGGGATTTATTGGCTTTCAGTCCCATTAATTTCTTCAGCACTATTTTTTTCACTAATACTCATTTTCTTTAATTCCTCCTTCTCACTAGACCCTTGGTTCCCTAGCATTTCTGGGAAGTTATTTGTGTCCGCTTCCGTGAAGTCAGAACCAAAGTATTTGTTAAATTGCTGTGCAATTTTCTTGTTCCCCATTATAAATTCTCCCATTTCTGACTGCAAGCGACCTACATTTGTCTTCACTAATCTTTTTCTTTTTACATACTAGTAGAAGCTTTTACAATCCGCTTTTATGTTCCTTGCAAGTTTACTCTCATACTCTATTTTTCCCCTCTTAATCAATCTCTTGGTCCTATTTTGCTGAACTCTAAACTGCTCCCAATCCTCAGGCTTGTTACTTTTTCTGGCAACTTTATATGACTCCTCTTAATTTCTTTTGTTAGCCATGGTTGGGCCGCTTTTCCTTTTGTGTTTTTGCACCAGAAAGGAATGTATAACTGTTGCAATTCATGCATTCGTTCCTTAAATGTTAGCCATTGCCTATCCACCGTCATGCCTTTTAATGAAGCTCCCCAATCTATCATAGCCAACTCACTCCTCATACCTCCGTAGTTTCCTTTGTTTAGATTTAGGACCCTAGTTTCGGATTGGACTTCTTCACTTTCCATTTTAATGAAGAATTCTATCATGTTATGGTCACTCTTCCCTAAAGGACCCCACACAACAAGATTATTAATTAACACCTTCTCATTGCACAATACCCAATCTATGATGGCCTGTTCCCTGGTAGGCTCCTCAACGTACTGGTCTAAAAAACCATCTCGAACACACGGAATGCGGGGCAGTACTGAGGGAGCGCTGCACTGTCATAGGTGCAGTACTGATGGAGCGCTGAACTGTCGGAGGAGTGGTGTGGAGGGAGCGCTGCTTTGTCCGAGGCGCTGTACTGAGGGAGCGCTGCACTGTCGGAAGGCCATACTGAGGGAGCGCTGCACTGTCAGAGGGGCAATACTGAGTGAGCGCTGCACTGTCGGAAGGCCATACTGAGGGAGCGCTGCACTGTCAGAGGGGCAATACTGAGGGAGCGCTGCACTGTCGAAGGGCAGTACTGAGGGAGCCCTGCACTGTCGGAGAGGCAGTACTGAGGGAGCCCTGCACTGTCGGAGGGGCAGTACTGATGGAGCGCTGCACTGTCGGAGGGGCAGTACTGAGGGAGCCCTACACTGTCGGAGGGGCAGTACTGAGGGAGCGCTGCGCTGTCGGAGGGGCAGTACCGAGGGAGCCCTGCACTGTCGGAGAGGAAGTACTGAGGGAGCCCTGCATTGTCGGAGGGGCAGTACTGAGGGACTGAGGGGCAGTACTGAGGGATCGCTGCATTGTCGGAGGGGCAGTACTGAGGGAGCGCGGCAATGTCAGAGGGGCAGTATTGAGGGAGCACTGCACTGTCGGAGGGGCAGTACTGAGGGAGCACTGCACTGTCCAAGGGGTAGTACTGAGGGAGCGCTGCACTGTCGGAGGGGCTGTACTGAGAGAGCACTCAACTTTTGGAGGGGCATTACTGAGGGATCGCTGCATTTTCAGAGGGGCAGTACTGGGGGAGTGCCGCATTGTCTGAGGGGCACTACTGAGGGAGCGCTGCACTGTCGGAGGAGCAGTACTGAGGGACCGCTGCCCTGACGGAGGGGCAGTACTGAGGGAGCGCTGCACTGTCGGAGGGGCAGTGCTGAGGGAGCGTTAAACTGTCGGAGCGGCAGCACTGAGGGAGCACTGCACTGTCGGAGGGGCAGTACTGAGGGAATGCTGCACTGTCGGAGGGGCAGTACTGAGGGAATGCTGCACTGTCGGAGGGACAGTACTGAGGGAGCACTACACTGTCGGAGGGACAGTACTGAGGGAGCGCTGCACTGTCGGAGGGGCAGTACTGAGGGAGCGCTGCACTGTCAGAGGGGAAGTACTGAGGGAGCGCTGCACTGTCGGAGGGGCAGTACTGAGGGAGCGCTGCACTGTTGGAGGGGCAGTACTGAGGGGGAGCTGCACTGTCGGAGGGGCAGTACTGAGGGAGCACTGCAATGTCGGAGGGGCAGTACTGAGGGAGCGCTGCACTGTCGGAGGGGCAGTACTGAGGGAGCGCTGCACTGTCGGAGGGGCAGTACTGAGGGAGCCCTGCAGTGTCGGAGGGGCAGTACTGAGGGAGCACTGCACTGTCGGAGGGGCGGTACTGAGGGAGCGCTGCACTGTCGGAGGGGCAGTACTGAGGGAGCGCTGCACTGTCAGAGCGGCAGTACTGAGGGAGCGCTGCACTGTCGGCGGGGCAGTACTGAGGGAGCGCTGCACTGTCGGCGGAGCAGTACTGAGGGAGCACTGCACTGTCAGAGGGGCAGTACTGAGGGAGCGCTGCAGTGTCGGAGGGGCAGTACTGAAGGAGCGCTGCACTGTCGGAGGGGTAGTACTGAGGGAGCAGTGCACTGCCAGAGGGGCAGTACTGAGGGGGCGCTGCCCTGTCGGAGGGGCAGTACTGAGGGAGCGCTGCACTTCCGGAGGGGCAGTACTGAGGGAGCGCTGCACTGTCGGAGGGGCAGTACTGAGGGAGCGCTGCACTGTCGGAGGGGCAGCACTGAGGGAGCACTGCACTGTCGGAGGGGCAGTACTGATGGAGCGCTGCACTGTCAGAGGGGCAGTACTGATGGAGTGCTGCACTGTCAGAGGGGCAGTACTGAATGAGCGCTGCACTGTCCGTGGGGCAGTACTGAGGGAGTGCTGCACTGTCGGAGGGGCAGTACTGAGGGAGCGCTGCACTGTCGGAGGGGCAGTACTGAGGGAGCGCTGCACTGTCGGAGGGGCAGTACTGAGGGAGCGCTGCACTGTCGGAGGGGCAGCACTGAGGGAGCACTGCACTTTCGGAGGGGCAGTACTGATGGAGCGCTGCACTGTCAGAGGGGCAGTACTGATGGAGTGCTGCACTGTCAGAGGGGCAGTACTGAATGAGCGCTGCACTGTCCGTGGGGCAGTACTGAGGGAGCGCTGCACTGTCGGAGGGGCAGTACTGAGGGAGCACTGCACTGTCAGAGGGGCAGTACTGAGGGAGCGCTGCACTGTCGGAGGGGCAGTACTGAGGGAGCGCTGCAGTGTCGGAGGGGCAGTACTGAGGGAGCGCTGCACTGTCGGAGGGGCAGTGCTGAGGGAGCGTTAAACTGTCGGAGGGGCAGTACTGAGGGAATGCTGCACTGTCGGAGGGGCAGTACTGAGGGAATGCTGCACTGTCGGAGGGACAGTACTGAGGGAGCACTACACTGTCGGAGGGACAGTACTGAGGGAGCGCTGCACTGTCGGAGGGGCAGTACTGAGGGAGCGCTGCACTGTCAGAGGGGAAGTACTGAGGGAGCGCTGCACTGTCGGAGGGGCAGTACTGAGGGAGCGCTGCATTGTTGGAGGGGCAGTACTGAGGGGGAGCTGCACTGTCGGAGGGGTAGTACTGAGGGAGCACTGCAATGTCGGAGGGGCAGTACTGAGGGAGCGCTGCACTGTCGGAGGGGCAGTACTGAGGGAGCGCTGCACTGTCGGAGGGGCAGTACTGAGGGAGCGCTGCAGTGTCGGAGGGGCAGTACTGAGGGAGCACTGCACTGTCGGAGGGGCGGTACTGAGGGAGCGCTGCACTGTCGGAGGGGCAGTACTGAGGGAGCGCTGCACTGTCAGAGGGGCAGTACTGAGGGAGCGCTGCACTGTCGGCGGGGCAGTACTGAGGGAGCGCTGCACTGTCGGCGGAGCAGTACTGAGGGAGCACTGCACTGTCAGAGGGGCAGTACTGAGGGAGCGCTGCAGTGTCGGAGGGGCAGTACTGAAGGAGCGCTGCACTGTCGGAGGGGTAGTACTGAGGGAGCAGTGCACTGCCAGAGAGGCAGTACTGAGGGGGCGCTGCCCTGTCGGAGGGGCAGTACTGAGGGAGCGCTGCACTTCCGGAGGGGCAGTACTGAGGGAGCGCTGCACTGTCGGAGGGGCAGTACTGAGGGAGCGCTGCACTGTCGGAGGGGCAGCACTGAGGGAGCACTGCACTGTCGGAGGGGCAGTACTGATGGAGCGCTGCACTGTCAGAGGGGCAGTACTGATGGAGTGCTGCACTGTCAGAGGGGCAGTACTGAATGAGCGCTGCACTGTCCGTGGGGCAGTACTGAGGGAGTGCTGCACTGTCGGAGGGGCAGTACTGAGGGAGCGCTGCACTGTCGGAGGGGCAGTACTGAGGGAGCGCTGCACTGTCGGAGGGGCAGTACTGAGGGAGCGCTGCACTGTCGGAGGGGCAGTACTGAGGGAGCGCTGCAGTGTCGGAGGGGCAGTACTGAGGGAGCGCTGCACTGTCGGAGGGGCAGTACTGAGGGAGCGCTGCACTGTCGGAGGGGCAGCACTGAGGGAGCACTGCACTGTCGGAGGGGCAGTACTGATGGAGCGCTGCACTGTCAGAGGGGCAGTACTGATGGAGTGCTGCACTGTCAGAGGGGCAGTACTGAATGAGCGCTGCACTGTCCGTGGGGCAGTACTGAGGGAGCGCTGCACTGTCGGAGGGGCAGTACTGAGGGAGCACTGCACTGTCAGAGGGGCAGTACTGAGGGAGCGCTGCACTGTCGGAGGGGCAGTACTGAGGGAGCGCTGCAGTGTCGGAGGGGCAGTACTGAGGGAGCGCTGCACTGTCGGAGGGGCAGTGCTGAGGGAGCGCTGCACTGTCAGAGGGGCAGTACTGAGGGAGCGCTGCACTGTCAGAGGGGCAGTACTGAGGGAGCACTGCACTGTACAAGGGGTAGTACAGAGGGAGCGCTGCACTGTCGGAGGGGCAGTACTGAGGGTGTGCTGCACTGTTGGAGGGGCAGTACTGAGGGACCGCTGCCCTGTCGGAGGGGCAGTACTGAGGGAGCGCTGCACTGTCGGAGGGGCAGTACTGAGGGAGCGCTGCACTGTCAGAGGGGAAGTACTGAGGGAGCGCTGCACTGTCGGAGGGGCAGTACTGAGGGAGCGCTGCACTGTCAGAGGGGCAGTACTGAGGGAGCGCTGCGCTGTCGGAGGGGCTGTACTGAGGGAGCGCTGCGCTCTCGGAGGGGCAGTACTGAGGGAGCGCTGCACTGTCGGAGGAGCAGTACTGAGGGACCGCTGCCCTGACGGAGGGGCAGTACTGAGGGAGCGCTGCACTGTCGGAGGGGCAGTGCTGAGGGAGCGTTAAACTGTCGGAGCGGCAGCACTGAGGGAGCACTGCACTGTCGGAGGGGCAGTACTGAGGGAATGCTGCACTGTCGGAGGGGCAGTACTGAGGGAATGCTGCACTGTCGGAGGGACAGTACTGAGGGAGCACTACACTGTCGGAGGGACAGTACTGAGGGAGCGCTGCACTGTCGGAGGGGCAGTACTGAGGGAGCGCTGCACTGTCAGAGGGGAAGTACTGAGGGAGCGCTGCACTGTCGGAGGGGCAGTACTGAGGGAGCGCTGCACTGTTGGAGGGGCAGTACTGAGGGGGAGCTGCACTGTCGGAGGGGCAGTACTGAGGGAGCACTGCAATGTCGGAGGGGCAGTACTGAGGGAGCGCTGCACTGTCGGAGGGGCAGTACTGAGGGAGCGCTGCACTGTCGGAGGGGCAGTACTGAGGGAGCCCTGCAGTGTCGGAGGGGCAGTACTGAGGGAGCACTGCACTGTCGGAGGGGCGGTACTGAGGGAGCGCTGCACTGTCGGAGGGGCAGTACTGAGGGAGCGCTGCACTGTCAGAGCGGCAGTACTGAGGGAGCGCTGCACTGTCGGCGGGGCAGTACTGAGGGAGCGCTGCACTGTCGGCGGAGCAGTACTGAGGGAGCACTGCACTGTCAGAGGGGCAGTACTGAGGGAGCGCTGCAGTGTCGGAGGGGCAGTACTGAAGGAGCGCTGCACTGTCGGAGGGGTAGTACTGAGGGAGCAGTGCACTGCCAGAGGGGCAGTACTGAGGGGGCGCTGCCCTGTCGGAGGGGCAGTACTGAGGGAGTGCTGCACTTCCGGAGGGGCAGTACTGAGGGAGCGCTGCACTGTCGGAGGGGCAGTACTGAGGGAGCGCTGCACTGTCGGAGGGGCAGCACTGAGGGAGCACTGCACTGTCGGAGGGGCAGTACTGATGGAGCGCTGCACTGTCAGAGGGGCAGTACTGATGGAGTGCTGCACTGTCAGAGGGGCAGTACTGAATGAGCGCTGCACTGTCCGTGGGGCAGTACTGAGGGAGTGCTGCACTGTCGGAGGGGCAGTACTGAGGGAGCGCTGCACTGTCGGAGGGGCAGTACTGAGGGAGCGCTGCACTGTCGGAGGGGCAGTACTGAGGGAGCGCTGCACTGTCGGAGGGGCAGCACTGAGGGAGCACTGCACTTTCGGAGGGGCAGTACTGATGGAGCGCTGCACTGTCAGAGGGGCAGTACTGATGGAGTGCTGCACTGTCAGAGGGGCAGTACTGAATGAGCGCTGCACTGTCCGTGGGGCAGTACTGAGGGAGCGCTGCACTGTCGGAGGGGCAGTACTGAGGGAGCACTGCACTGTCAGAGGGGCAGTACTGAGGGAGCGCTGCACTGTCGGAGGGGCAGTACTGAGGGAGCGCTGCAGTGTCGGAGGGGCAGTACTGAGGGAGCGCTGCACTGTCGGAGGGGCAGTGCTGAGGGAGCGTTAAACTGTCGGAGGGGCAGTACTGAGGGAATGCTGCACTGTCGGAGGGGCAGTACTGAGGGAATGCTGCACTGTCGGAGGGACAGTACTGAGGGAGCACTACACTGTCGGAGGGACAGTACTGAGGGAGCGCTGCACTGTCGGAGGGGCAGTACTGAGGGAGCGCTGCACTGTCAGAGGGGAAGTACTGAGGGAGCGCTGCACTGTCGGAGGGGCAGTACTGAGGGAGCGCTGCATTGTTGGAGGGGCAGTACTGAGGGGGAGCTGCACTGTCGGAGGGGTAGTACTGAGGGAGCACTGCAATGTCGGAGGGGCAGTACTGAGGGAGCGCTGCACTGTCGGAGGGGCAGTACTGAGGGAGCGCTGCACTGTCGGAGGGGCAGTACTGAGGGAGCGCTGCAGTGTCGGAGGGGCAGTACTGAGGGAGCACTGCACTGTCGGAGGGGCGGTACTGAGGGAGCGCTGCACTGTCGGAGGGGCAGTACTGAGGGAGCGCTGCACTGTCAGAGGGGCAGTACTGAGGGAGCGCTGCACTGTCGGCGGGGCAGTACTGAGGGAGCGCTGCACTGTCGGCGGAGCAGTACTGAGGGAGCGCTGCACTGTCGGAGGGGCAGTACTGAGGGAGCGCTGCACTGTCAGAGGGGCAGTACTGAGGGAGCGCTGCACTGTCGGAGGGGCAGTACTGAGGGAGCGCTGCACTGTCAGAGGGGAAGTACTGAGGGAGCGCTGCACTGTCGGAGGGGCAGTACTGAGGGAGCGCTGCACTGTCAGAGGGGCAGTACTGAGGGAGCGCTGCGCTGTCGGAGGGGCTGTACTGAGGGAGCGCTGCGCTCTCGGAGGGGCAGTACTGAGGGAGCGCTGCACTGTCGGAGGAGCAGTACTGAGGGACCGCTGCCCTGACGGAGGGGCAGTACTGAGGGAGCGCTGCACTGTCGGAGGGGCAGTGCTGAGGGAGCGTTAAACTGTCGGAGCGGCAGCACTGAGGGAGCACTGCACTGTCGGAGGGGCAGTACTGAGGGAATGCTGCACTGTCGGAGGGGCAGTACTGAGGGAATGCTGCACTGTCGGAGGGACAGTACTGAGGGAGCACTACACTGTCGGAGGGACAGTACTGAGGGAGCGCTGCACTGTCGGAGGGGCAGTACTGAGGGAGCGCTGCACTGTCAGAGGGGAAGTACTGAGGGAGCGCTGCACTGTCGGAGGGGCAGTACTGAGGGAGCGCTGCACTGTTGGAGGGGCAGTACTGAGGGGGAGCTGCACTGTCGGAGGGGCAGTACTGAGGGAGCACTGCAATGTCGGAGGGGCAGTACTGAGGGAGCGCTGCACTGTCGGAGGGGCAGTACTGAGGGAGCGCTGCACTGTCGGAGGGGCAGTACTGAGGGAGCCCTGCAGTGTCGGAGGGGCAGTACTGAGGGAGCACTGCACTGTCGGAGGGGCGGTACTGAGGGAGCGCTGCACTGTCGGAGGGGCAGTACTGAGGGAGCGCTGCACTGTCAGAGCGGCAGTACTGAGGGAGCGCTGCACTGTCGGCGGGGCAGTACTGAGGGAGCGCTGCACTGTCGGCGGAGCAGTACTGAGGGAGCACTGCACTGTCAGAGGGGCAGTACTGAGGGAGCGCTGCAGTGTCGGAGGGGCAGTACTGAAGGAGCGCTGCACTGTCGGAGGGGTAGTACTGAGGGAGCAGTGCACTGCCAGAGGGGCAGTACTGAGGGGGCGCTGCCCTGTCGGAGGGGCAGTACTGAGGGAGTGCTGCACTTCCGGAGGGGCAGTACTGAGGGAGCGCTGCACTGTCGGAGGGGCAGTACTGAGGGAGCGCTGCACTGTCGGAGGGGCAGCACTGAGGGAGCACTGCACTGTCGGAGGGGCAGTACTGATGGAGCGCTGCACTGTCAGAGGGGCAGTACTGATGGAGTGCTGCACTGTCAGAGGGGCAGTACTGAATGAGCGCTGCACTGTCCGTGGGGCAGTACTGAGGGAGTGCTGCACTGTCGGAGGGGCAGTACTGAGGGAGCGCTGCACTGTCGGAGGGGCAGTACTGAGGGAGCGCTGCACTGTCGGAGGGGCAGTACTGAGGGAGCGCTGCACTGTCGGAGGGGCAGCACTGAGGGAGCACTGCACTTTCGGAGGGGCAGTACTGATGGAGCGCTGCACTGTCAGAGGGGCAGTACTGATGGAGTGCTGCACTGTCAGAGGGGCAGTACTGAATGAGCGCTGCACTGTCCGTGGGGCAGTACTGAGGGAGCGCTGCACTGTCGGAGGGGCAGTACTGAGGGAGCACTGCACTGTCAGAGGGGCAGTACTGAGGGAGCGCTGCACTGTCGGAGGGGCAGTACTGAGGGAGCGCTGCAGTGTCGGAGGGGCAGTACTGAGGGAGCGCTGCACTGTCGGAGGGGCAGTGCTGAGGGAGCGTTAAACTGTCGGAGGGGCAGTACTGAGGGAATGCTGCACTGTCGGAGGGGCAGTACTGAGGGAATGCTGCACTGTCGGAGGGACAGTACTGAGGGAGCACTACACTGTCGGAGGGACAGTACTGAGGGAGCGCTGCACTGTCGGAGGGGCAGTACTGAGGGAGCGCTGCACTGTCAGAGGGGAAGTACTGAGGGAGCGCTGCACTGTCGGAGGGGCAGTACTGAGGGAGCGCTGCATTGTTGGAGGGGCAGTACTGAGGGGGAGCTGCACTGTCGGAGGGGTAGTACTGAGGGAGCACTGCAATGTCGGAGGGGCAGTACTGAGGGAGCGCTGCACTGTCGGAGGGGCAGTACTGAGGGAGCGCTGCACTGTCGGAGGGGCAGTACTGAGGGAGCGCTGCAGTGTCGGAGGGGCAGTACTGAGGGAGCACTGCACTGTCGGAGGGGCGGTACTGAGGGAGCGCTGCACTGTCGGAGGGGCAGTACTGAGGGAGCGCTGCACTGTCAGAGGGGCAGTACTGAGGGAGCGCTGCACTGTCGGCGGGGCAGTACTGAGGGAGCGCTGCACTGTCGGCGGAGCAGTACTGAGGGAGCACTGCACTGTCAGAGGGGCAGTACTGAGGGAGCGCTGCAGTGTCGGAGGGGCAGTACTGAAGGAGCGCTGCACTGTCGGAGGGGTAGTACTGAGGGAGCAGTGCACTGCCAGAGAGGCAGTACTGAGGGGGCGCTGCCCTGTCGGAGGGGCAGTACTGAGGGAGCGCTGCACTTCCGGAGGGGCAGTACTGAGGGAGCGCTGCACTGTCGGAGGGGCAGTACTGAGGGAGCGCTGCACTGTCGGAGGGGCAGCACTGAGGGAGCACTGCACTGTCGGAGGGGCAGTACTGATGGAGCGCTGCACTGTCAGAGGGGCAGTACTGATGGAGTGCTGCACTGTCAGAGGGGCAGTACTGAATGAGCGCTGCACTGTCCGTGGGGCAGTACTGAGGGAGTGCTGCACTGTCGGAGGGGCAGTACTGAGGGAGCGCTGCAGTGTCGGAGGGGCAGTACTGAGGGAGCGCTGCACTGTCGGAGGGGCAGTACTGAGGGAGCGCTGCACTGTCGGAGGGGCAGCACTGAGGGAGCACTGCACTGTCGGAGGGGCAGTACTGATGGAGCGCTGCACTGTCAGAGGGGCAGTACTGATGGAGTGCTGCACTGTCAGAGGGGCAGTACTGAATGAGCGCTGCACTGTCCGTGGGGCAGTACTGAGGGAGCGCTGCACTGTCGGAGGGGCAGTACTGAGGGAGCACTGCACTGTCAGAGGGGCAGTACTGAGGGAGCGCTGCACTGTCGGAGGGGCAGTACTGAGGGAGCGCTGCAGTGTCGGAGGGGCAGTACTGAGGGAGCGCTGCACTGTCGGAGGGGCAGTGCTGAGGGAGCGCTGCACTGTCAGAGGGGCAGTACTGAGGGAGCGCTGCACTGTCAGAGGGGCAGTACTGAGGGAGCACTGCACTGTACAAGGGGTAGTACAGAGGGAGCGCTGCACTGTCGGAGGGGCAGTACTGAGGGTGTGCTGCACTGTTGGAGGGGCAGTACTGAGGGACCGCTGCCCTGTCGGAGGGGCAGTACTGAGGGAGCGCTGCACTGTCGGAGGGGCAGTACTGAGGGAGCACTGCACTGTCAGAGGGGAAGTACTGAGGGAGCGCTGCACTGTCGGAGGGGCAGTACTGAGGGAGCGCTGCACTGTCAGAGGGGCAGTACTGAGGGAGCGCTGCGCTGTCGGAGGGGCTGTACTGAGGGAGCGCTGCGCTCTCGGAGGGGCAGTACTGAGGGAGCGCTGTGCTGTCGGAGGGGCAGTACTGAGGGAGCGCTGCACTGTCGGAGGGGCAGTACTGAGGGAGTGCTGCACTGTCAGAGGGGAAGTACTGAGGGAGCGCTGCACTGTCGGAGGGGCAGTACTGAGGGAGTGCTGCACTGTCAGAGGGGAAGTACTGAGGGAGTGCTGCACTGTCAGAGGGGCAGTACTGAGGGAGCGCTGCACTGTCAGAGGGGCAGTACTGAGGGAGCACTGCACTGTCGGAGTGGAAAATACTGAAGGAGCGAGACATTCAACCGTGGTCCTGACTGCTCTCTCAGGTGGACGTAAATGATCGCGCAGCCACTATATCGAAGAAGAGCAGGGGATTTCTCCCCTGTGTCCTGGCCAATATTTATCTCTCTATCAACATCAAGTAAATCTGGTCATTTGTCTCATCGCTCTTTGTGGCAGCTGGCTGTGCGCATATGGGCTGCACTAATAATGTGATGGTAAGTCGGTCTCGCAGCGAATCATTGACCGTCATTCCCCTCCCCCCTTCACTCTGCAGATTAACCCCTGACCTCCGACTCCTGGCCTTTGTTGAGCATTTTTCGGTGTTGAGTGAAGAAACACTGCCTGCCATTCCCAGTCCCATCCTACAGGTGGCAACTGTGAGCCCATTATTTCGGTTCTTTCCAACAGGTGGCGCTGTCCCCCTATTAATCTTGGAGGTTATGATGGAGCTGTACAAAACGCTAGTTAGGCCACAGCTGGAATACTGTGTGCAGTTCTGGTCGCCACACTACAGGAAGGATGTGATTGCATTGGAGAGGGTGCAGAGGAGATTCACCAGGATGTTACCTGGGCTGGAGCGCTTCAGCTATGAAGAGAGGCTGGACAGGCTGGGGTTGTTTTCCTTAGAGCAGAGAAGGCTGAGGGGGGACCTGATTGAGGTGTACAAAATTATGAGGGGCATAGATAGGGTAGATGGAAAGGAACTTTTCCCCTTAGTAGAGGGGTCAATAACCAGGGGGCATAGTTTCAAGGTAAGGGGCAAGAGGTTTAGAGGGGATTGGAGGAAAAACTTTTTCACCCAGAGGGTGGTTGGAACCTGGAACTCACCGCTTGAAGGGGTGGTAGAGGCAGGAACCCTCACAACATTCAAGAAGCATTTAGATGAGCACTTGAAACGCCATAGCATACAAGGCTACGGACCAAGTGCTGGAAAATAGGATTGATGGCCGGCACGGACACGATGGGCCGAAGGGCCTCTTTCTGTGCTGTATAACTCTATGACTCTATGGCTCTATGACTCTATGAGTTTTGCTGGGTTATGTCCAGTTGTAGTGTGCAGAATAGTTCTGCACTTCAGCAAGAAATTTGCCAAACGTTGCTTCGTGCTGAGCCTCGAAGAACCCTGCAACACTTGCTTTTTGAGAGCTTCTTTCACTGTTCTGTCTGACCTTTTGGCTGCTCCTTTTGAAGCCGGATGATAGGGCGGAACGAGAGTGTGTTTGATACCGTTCCATTTCATGAATTCTTGGAATAGAGCAGAACGGAACTGAGGGCGATTGTCAGAAACAAGCTCTTCAGGTAAGCCATGAGATGCAAAGATAGACCTCAACTCGTCTACGGTACGTTCAGTTGTAGTACTTGAACCCATGGGGGTGATATTGACAATGGGGAGCTTTTGGAGGCGGGACTCCTACGTGTCGGGTTTCAGTCCCTCCTCCAACAACTTCTGGCCAACCCACGCTATTTTCCCTTGATTGACCTTGTTAAGCCCTCCCAGCGGGCTTAGCAGGCCATTTTAAGGGAAAGCCGGTTGCAGAGAACATCAGTTTTTTGAGGTGCTTTGAGGTGCCTGCTGTACATGGTCCATGTCTCTGAGGCATACAGCAGGGCGGGTATCACTGCTGCTCTGTAGGCCATGAGCTTAGTGCCGGGTTTGAGGACCTGGTCTTCAAACACTCTCTTCCTCAGGCGACCGAAGGCGGCACTGGCACACTGAAGGCGGTGTTGGACTTCGTCGTTGACGTCTGCTCTTGCTGACAGTAGGCTCCCGAGGTATGGAAAGTGTTCCACGTTGTCCAAGGCCTTGCCGTGGATTTTGATAATCGGGGGGCAGTACTGTGTGGCAGGGGCAGGTTGGTAGAGGACCTTTGTCTTACGGATGTTTAGTGTAAGGCCCATGCTCTCGTACGCTTCGGTGAAGGTGTTGACGATGGTTTGGAGTTTGACCTCCGAGTGAGTGCAAACGCAAGCGTCATCTGCATACTGTAATTCGACGATTAAGGGAAAGCCGGTTGCAGAGAACGTCACCGTATGACGTTTCATCTGTCAAAATTTTTTTGACAGATGAATTGTCACCGTTTGACAGCTCTGTGAAGCTGTCAAACACTGACATTCTCTGCAGTTTGGTGAGTTCTTGAATTCAAGACCTCATCAAACCTTTCTTTTGCAGAAATGAGATGGTTGCCGCATTGGAGAATGCAGCGGCCATCTGTCATCTCTGCCGCGGAGGTGCGAGACTCTCTGCATACACACCGACTGAAGCCTGCGGGGAGAAACAAAGGTAAATACACCTTTAGAACATAAGAACATAAGAAATAGGAGCAGGAGTAGGCCAATCGGCCCCTCGAGCCTGCTCCGCCATTCAATAAGATCATGGCTGATCTGATCCTAACCGCCAATCCACTATCACAGAACCATCTCCTGAATCTAACAGAATTAGACACACGAAATAGGAGCAGGATCAGGCTACACGGCCCCTGGGCCTGCTCCGCTACCCACAGGGCCATGACCGATCCGAACCTAGACTCATGTCCAAATTCCTGCCCGCTCCCCATAACCCTTTATTCCCTTTACTTCTAGGAAACTGTCTGATGTAAGAAAAGGAGTCTTACACATCAAGTAACTTTAAGGTAAGCTATAAGCAACTTACAAACACACTGGCCTAGAAATTGGGTTTTGGCGCAGCGACGGCTTTAGCGCCGGAAGTTAGTGCCGGAGCTAAGTCGCGCTGGGCGGGCCAAAAATTCACTACTTCTGCGCCCAAACGGCTGCCGGCGCTGCTGAAAGCTGTTAGCGCCTGAAAACTGGCGCTATGCGCTGAATTTCGGCGCTATTCCGGCGCTGCGATGCCCGCTGCGGTGCGGCAGGTTCGGGAAGTGCAGGCCTCCTCCTTCCCTTAAGGAGGAGCTGCCTGCACCCGGCCGTGGCCCGCGATAACCTTTTTAAAAATGAGCCCGGCACCTCGGACAAGTGCCGGGCTTGCTTCTGTTCCTGGGGGGGGGGGGAAGTCCGGGGAGGGAGCTGCGGCCAGGCGGGCGGCGGGAAAGCGGCCGGCCGCCGCGGGGCCTTTAATGCGCCGGCGCAACGTTCTGTACGGCACCTCTGCCAGAACGTTGCTTGCGGCTGCCACGGGCGAGGCGGCCGCAACTCAATTTCCGAGTTCGGGCGGGTTACCATGGCAACCGGGACGCTGCGCACACCGATGACGTCATCGGTGCCGGCGCAGCGCTACCGGCCTAACGCCGATTTAGGGCCCCTGTCAATTTCAAAACTGGCCATAACTTCGCCGCTAGGCCCTCTAGCGCCTCAAAAGCGGCGCTAAGGCCAGTGAATTTCTAGGCCACTATATACAAGAGAGGTCTTTACCATGCCTCTGGTAGAAGCCTCTTACAATACTGAACAGTCCAGTATTTATACCAGCCCAACAGGAAGTGACATATGACAGGAAGTGAGGTATGTACACAGTTCATAGTTCATAGTTCACAGTTCACAGGAAGTGATGACATAACTTCCCGGAAGTTATTATTATTATCACATTCTTCCCTCCTGCAGGATTAGGAGGCTGTGGTCTTCCTTTTGTTCCGCAGCCGCCGAACGAGGAAGAGTCGCACCCGTTTGGGTTCCCGTCGTAGAGGGTCGCTGGTCCGCTTACATGCGGTTGGCCATTGGTCAGAGTCTGTGTGGCCTGGATTGCCCTGTGAAGGGTCGGGGAGATCATGGCTCCGTGTACGAGCCCCAATAGGTTCAAAGTCGGACTGCCTCTGTTCAGAGGGAGGTGCAGAGCTGGTCTGTGGCGGATCAGTACTTTCGTGCGCGGTACTGGGAGGGTCGCAACTTTGAGTACGGGGTTCTACCGGCACCAAGCTAGTTGGTGTCCGATCAGGATCCTGGAGAGGGGTACCCGATAGGTCCCAAGAGTTTCCTGGTGAAATGCCATCACCCGATGTCCCACTAGGTCCTGGTGGGCAGGGAGCCAGATCCCGTAATGATACGGTAGATTCTCGGCCGTCGGAATATCGTATGTTTGCATAGGTGGGGTTGGCATCGGTTAGTTCGACCTCGTCTACGAGAGGGTCATTTTTAGACGTCCGAACGTATCTTCGGAGTAATACAGGTCCAGGAGTAGTTAGCCATGACGGGAGTGATGTCCCATGAGATGAGCGATGCTGGAATCCAAAGAACCGCTCATGAGGTGTAGTATTTGTGGCTGTAGAAAGCAGGGACCGTATAGAGTGCAATGCATCCGGAAGCACTGTTTCCCATTGCTGGTCTGGTAGGCCCTGAGATCTTAAAGCGAGACGTACGGAATTCCAGATGATACCGTTATACCTCTCTACCTGCCCATTTCCGATGGGATGGTATGGTGTTGTTTTGCTTGTAGCAATTCCCCGTTCTGAGAGGTAGTCCTTGAGTTCCCTTGACATAAAGGATGGACCCCGATCTGAGTGAATATAAGCCGGCATGCCACAGAGAGAAAATACCTGCTCAAGGCAGCAGATTACTGTGGATGCCAGCATATTGGAGCAGGGGAAGGCAAACGGA
The DNA here is from genome assembly GCF_052327205.1 of Somniosus microcephalus. Lineage (NCBI taxonomy): Eukaryota > Metazoa > Chordata > Chondrichthyes > Squaliformes > Somniosidae > Somniosus > Somniosus microcephalus. Next base: position 21,217,957 of record NW_028225181.1, on the reverse strand, counting down.
AAACGTGAATATTCGTCGATCATGGTGATATGTGTTCCGAGTTGAAGAGGGCACTGGGCCCTTAAAATCGATGCTAAGTCGTTGCATCGGTTGGGTTGCATGTATGAGTATACCATCTGAGGGGCGGAAGAACTGAGGTTTTAATTCTGCACAAAGCCGGCATTCTGAGCATATTTTCTTTACATCTCCAGTGGAAAAAGGGAGATTCCGTGATCGTCCGAAATGTAGCATGCGCGTAACGCCAGGATGACACAAACCATTGTGGACATCCATGAGAGTGGAGGATGACATAGTGGAGCAGAATGCCCGTGTGAGGGTGTCCGGGGCCACATTCTCCTTGCCAGGCCGATAGAGAATGGTATAACCAAAAGAGGCCAGTTCCATCCTCCAAAGTTGTATTTTATTATTCTTAATTTTGGTTCGTTTCCGATTATCGAGCATGAAGGCGACTGATCGTTGGTCCGTGATCAATGTAAAGTGCTGGCGAGCTAGAAAATGGTTCCACTTCCGTACTGCCTCTATGATGGCTGTGGCTTCTTTCTCAACCGGAGGATAATGTAGCTCGGCACCTTGTAAGGTCCTGGACATAAATGCTACAGGACGACCTTCCTGATTCAGAGTAGCCGAGATCGCCACCTCCGAGGCATCACATTCAACCACGAAAGGGAGATTCTCATCGATGGAGTGAAGAGCCGCTTTCTCCAACTGTTTTTTGAGAAGGTTAAAGGCTGCAACAGCCGCTGTTCCCAGTGGAAATGATCTAGCATGCAGCAAGGGTTGGATTTTGTCCGAAAAATGAGGAATCCATTTAGCGTAGTATGCAAACAGACCGAGAGCCCGACGTAAAGAAGCCGGATTCGTAGGTGACGGGAGCTCTTGGAGCGGGCAAAGTCTTTCTGGGTCTGGCTTAATGATACCATTGCCTACGCAGTAGCCAAGGATGTTGATGGTCGGTTGCGACTCAACAGATTTGGATTCATTCAGGGTCAAATTACGGCGATGGAGGGCATCCCGAAATTTTTGGAGGTTGGCGTCGTGTTCCTGTTGATCGTGACCTGCAATGGTAATGTTATCAAGATAGGGAAAAGTGTCCCTTAGGTTTTCCTGCTTAACCAGGCCATCCATTGCCCGTTGGAAGACAGCCACTCCATTAGTAACCCCGAATGGGAGGCGACGAAATTGGTACAGCCGTCCATTAGCCTCAAAGGCCGTGTACTGCTTATCTGAGACCTTCAAGGGTACCTGATGATAGGCACTTTTTAAATCGTAAGTTGAGAACACTTTGTATTCGGCCAGTTTATTAACCATATCATCAATGCGTGGCAATGGGTAGGTGTCCAAGTCGGTATATTGATTGATGGTTTGCGAATAATCGATGCATAGTCGCTGTTTGTGAGGTTTTAGAGGGTTCTTGACAATGATGACTTGAGCCCGCCAGGGCGACGAACATGGTTCGGTGATATCCTCTGCTAGAAGTCGAGAGATTTCAGCCGCAATAAAAGATTGGTCTTCCTGATTAAAGCGCCGCGATTTCGTTATTATTGGTTTGCATCGAGGCGGAATACTGGCAAATAATGAGGGTTCATCAAGTGAAGCTGCTGATAATGCACAAAATGGTAATTTAGATGGTATATTAGAAACAGTAAGTCCGGGTTTGGATCCACCGAACTCAATGGTGAGTTTCTTATGCTGTTTTTGGAAGTCCAGCCCTAAGAGGAGATCACTACATAAGTCCTTGAGCACCGAAAGTCGGGTGGAGGGATACATACGACCATGAAGTGTCATATCAACAACACAAAAGCTGGAGATTCTGGTATTAAGTGATGACTGAGCCATCGCAATTGCCTGGTCCGATGGGAAGACATGTAGTTTCAATTTTGCAACAATCTGTTCCTTAATGAAACTATCAGTACTTCCTGAGTCAATTAAGGCATCTAAGGTATGCCCTTTAATTGAAACTTTTGTGGCTGCATGAGACAGGTTCTGTGGGCAAGCAGCTGTAATTGGTGTCGTTGCACAGAGAGTGGCTAAAACTCTCGGTGTGCTTCTTCGGGAGAGAGCTCGAGAGGAAGCTTGATAGGTCCTAGCTGGAGCATCTTGATAGGCCCTAATTGGGGCAGTTCGGTAGGCCTTAGCTGGATTGGCTCTCGTAGAGGCCCTTGATAGGCAAACTTTAGCAAAGTGTCCTTTTTTTTTGCAATAACTGCAGATTGCATTGCGAGCAGGGCAGGTTTTCCTCGGGTGAAAAGCATCTCCACAAAAGAAGCACTCCTTCCTAGATTGCCAAGAGGCTGCTAAAGTGGGGTCGTCCTCCTCTTCTTCATCAGAATTATCAGAATTAGATTCCCTCATGATAGGGTTCACCTGAGACCGCTTGAATTGTCTGGTTGCAGCTACAGCAGCAGATCGAGATCTGGGCAGCTGATAGAGGTCTGCATTTCTCTTTGCCAAATCCAGAGAACAAGCTAGGTCAAAAGCTTTTTGTAGCTCAAGTGTTTTACTTTCTAGTAGACGCTGGCGTATAAATGGAGAGGCAATCCCGCAGATGAAAGCATCACGAATCATTTCTTCGCGGTACAGCTCAGCTGAGGCTGCCTGAAAGTTACAATCTATGCTGAGCCTGCGAAGTTCTTGCAGGAATTCGTTAATTGATTCCCCTGGCCCTTGTTGGGCTGTGGCCAGTAGATGTCTAGCATAGACCTCATTTGGGGTCTTGGCATACAGTTTCTTGAGTGCCCGAATCACCTCATCGTAATTATCCCATTCATCAACATATTCAAACACTTTTGGGGTCACATAATTGATAAGTATCCTCAATCTAGCAGGAGCATCCGCTTCACATTCATCCAGAAAATTCTCAAAAGTATGGTACCAATGCTTCCATACCCTGCCAGCTGCTGGTGTATTCGGGTCCAAGTCCAGACGAATAGGTCTAAGGATTCTCTCCATGATGGGTGGTTCCCTGGATCCTTAACTCCGAGTTTGTCCGAAGGTCTAGTATTTGTGAGTGTAAATATTAAGTTGCTTAAATTGATGTAAGAAAAGGAGTCTTACACATCAAGTAACTTTAAGGTAAGCTTTAAGCAACTTACAAACACACTATATACAAGAGAGGTCGTTACCATGCCTCTGGTAGAAGCCTCTTACAATACTGAACAGTCCAGTATTTATACCAGTCCAACAGGAAGTGACATATGACAGGAAGTGAGGTATGTACACAGTTCATAGTTCATAGTTCACAGTTCACAGGAAGTGATGACATAACTTCCCGGAAGTTATTATTATTATCACACTGTCTATTTCTGTTTTAAATTTATGTAATGATGTAGCTTCTACAGCTTTTTGGGGCAGCATATTCCATGGACCTACCACCCTCTGAGTGAAGTAGTTCCTCCTCATCTCAGTTTTGAAAGAGCAGCCCCTTATTCTAAGACTATGCCCCCTAGTTCTAGTTTCACCCATCATCGGGAACATCTTCCCCGCATCCACCCGATCCAACCCCTTCACAATCTTATATGTTTCAATAAGATCGCCTCTCATTCTTCTGAACTCCAATGAGCAGAGTCCCAATCTACTCAACCTCTCCTCATATATCCATCCCCTCTTCCCCGGGATTAACCGAGTGAACTTTCTTTGTACTGACTCGAGAGCAAGTATGTCTTTTCTTAAGTATGGACACCAAAACTGTATGCAGTATTCCAGGTGCGGTCTCACCAATACCTTGTACAACTGAAGCAATACCTCCCTATTTTTATATTCTATCCCCCCAAGCAATGAAAGCCAACATTCCATTGGCCTTCTTAATCACTTGCTGCACCTGCATACTAACCTTTTGAGTTTCGTGCACCAGGACCCCCAGATCCCTTTGTACTTCAGTACTTTCCAGTTTCTTGCCATTAAGATAATAACTTGCTCTACGATTTTTCCTGCCAAAGTGCATAACCTCACACTTTCCAGTATTGTATTCCATCTGCCAGATCTCTGCCCACTTACTTAGCCTGTCTATGTCCCCTTGCAGGTTTTTTATGTCCTCCTCACTCACTACTTTCCCTCCCATCTTAGTATCATCTGCAAACTTTGATATGTTACACTCGGTCCCCTCCTCCAAATCGTTAATATAGATTGTAAAGAGTTGGGGACCCAGCACTGACCCCTGCGGAACACCACTAGTTACTGATTGCCAGTCTGAGAATGAACCATTTATCCCAACTCTCTGCCTTCTGTTAGATAGCCAATCCTCTATCCATGCCAGAATATTACCCCCAATCCCGTGATTTTTTATCTTAAGCAATAATCTTTTGTGTGGCACCTTGCCAAATGCCTTTTGGAAGTCTAAATACACTACGTCCACTGGTTCCCCTTTATCCACCCTATATGTTACTTCCTCAAAGAACTCCAGCAAATTTGTCAAACATGACTTCCCCTTCATAAAACCATGCTGACTTTGTCCTATTAAATTATGATTATCCAAATGTCCTGTTACTGTCTCCTTAATAATGTACTCCAAAATTTTACCTACCACAGATGTTAGGCTAACCGGTCTATAGTTTCCAGCCTTCTGTCTACTGCCCTTTTTAAATAAGGGTGTTACATTAGCAGTTTTCCAGTCTGCCGGGACCTTTGCTGAGTCCAGGGAGTTTTGGAAAATTATTACTAATGCATCCACAATCCCTACCGCCACTTCCCTCAAGACCCTAGGATGTAAGCCATCAGGTCCAAGTGATTTATCAGCCTTGAGTCCCATTATTTTACCGAGTACCACTTCCTTAGTGACTTTGATCGTGTTTAGCTCCTCCCCCCCTATAGCCCCCTGTTTGTCCAGTGTTGGGATATTCTTAGTGTCCTCTACTGTAAAGACTGATACAAAATATTCATTCAGTGTTTTTGCCATCTCCATATTTCCCACCATTAATTTCCCGGTCTCATCCTCTAAGTGACCAACATTTACTTTAGCCACCCTTTTTCTTTTTATATAACTACTAGCTGGAGTGCCCGGCGGTGCCGAGGCTTTTTCGAGGGCATGCTGTTGTTGGAAGAGAGAGAGAGAGAGCGACTGGGGGGAAGAGAGAGAGCGACTGGGGTGGAAGAGAGAGAGTGACTGGGGGGGGAAGAGAGAGAGCGACTGGGGGGGAAGAGTGAGAGCGACTGGGGGGGGGAAGAGTGAGAGCAACTGGGGGGGAAGAGTGAGAGCGACTGGGGGGAAGAGAGAGAGCGACTGGGGGGGAAGAGAGAGAGCAACTGGGGGGAAGAGAGAGAGCGAGAAAGAGGGGGGAGGGAGGGAGGGGGGGAGGGAGGGGGTAGGGGGAGGGGGGAGGGGAGGGGGGAGGGGAGGGAGGGGTGGGAGGGGAGGAGGAGGGGGGAGGGGAGGGAGGGGAGGGGGAGGGGAGGGAGGGAGGGAGGGGGGAGGGGAGGGAGGGGGAGGGAGGGGGGAGGGGGGAGTGGGGGAGGGAGGGGGGTCAGGGGAGGGAGGGGGTGGAGGGGAGGGAGGGAGGGGGGAGGGGGGAGGGGAGGGGAGGAGGGGGAGGGGAGGAGGGGGGAGGGGAGGAGGGAGGGGGAGGGGGGAGGAGGGAGGGGGGGAGGAGGGGGAGGGAGAGGAGGGGGAGGGAGAGGGGGAGGGGGTGGGAGAGGGAGAGGGGGAGGGGGTGGGAGAGGGAGGGGGAGGGGGGTGGGAGAGGGAGGGGGGAGGGGGGGAGGGGGGAGGGAGGAGGGGGGAGGAGAGGGGGAGGGGGAAGGGGGCCTGAGATGGCCGATTGCGGCTGGCCGGGCCCGGTTGCCTTGGTAACCCTCCTCCCCTCTCCGCCTCCCAATCTCCGGGCCTGGGCCTGAGCGGCCGATTGCGGCTGGCGAACCCGGTTGCCGGGGTAACCCTTCCCGCTCACCAAGCCCCGCCCGAGATCCGCACTCCCGAGAGCCCCGGCCCCCCTGCCCGAGCCGAGCGGGGAACAGAGTGTGACGCCGCGCCCCACCCTCCCGAGCTGGCTTCAAGACCGCCGATTGCGGCTGTGAGAGACGGCCGGCGGGCCCGGTTGCCGGGGTAACCCTTCCCGCTCTCCAAGCCCCGTCCGAGATCCGCACTCCCGAGAGCCCCGCCTCCCCCGCCCGAGCCGAGCGGGGAACAGAGAGAGACGCCGCGTCTCAGCTGCTCCTGCTGCGCGCGCACCCTGACCCTCGTGGCTGACGCCGTTGCCCCGGGTAACGTGACACGGGGGCGGGGGGGTGGTGAGGAGCTTAGCAGAAGCCATGGGACAATTACCTAGCTCGGGCCTGGCTGGGCAAGAAAGGCCCAGGCTTTGAGGCCTAACAAAAACGGGGAAAGGTAGGAAAAAGAACCTTCAGGTTAGAGAAAATATTTACAAATGAATGAAGTTTTTTTTAAAACAATTTAATAAAAGCAATTTTATTTTGCTGGAAATGTATATTTGAAAAGAAAGACGCAGAAAGCAGGAAAAAGAATGGAAGCAAGATGGCGGCTACTCACCTCGGTTCAGAACGATAAGGCCCGCCCACACACGCACCGATTGGTCGACCGTCAGGTCACCAAAGCGTAGGATTGGTCAATCGTCCCGTCACTCGACCGTAGGAGGGCCCGGCTGCACGCGCCAGGAACCTGGCGTACGATTGGTTTGACCTCGAGGTCACTCTGTCGCTAATGAGCGGATAATGAGATGCTAATGAACGGAATGTTGAAGGTTTTTCGGATACCGCGGGCGCAATTTTTGTCCGGCCAAAACGTAAATACACTTACCATCGTTTTGGAATGGTGAGCTTTCTTTCGACGTAACGCACGCGTAGGTACGCTCTGTAACTTTCGAGCGCATAGCCGGACAGACGCACACCCGAGGACAGACAGAAGGACAGACAGAAGGACAGACAGACAGACAGATCGATCTGTTTATATATATAGATAAAACTCTTACTATCTGTTTTTATATTTTTTGCTAATTTACTTTCATAATCTATCTTCCCTTTCTTAATCAATCTTTTTGTTATTTTTTGCTGTCTTTTAAAGTTTTCCCAATCCTCTATCCTCCCACTAGATTTGGCTACCTTATATGCCCTTGTTTTAGTCGAATACTATCCTTAATTTCTTTACTTAGCCACGGATGGCTGTCTTTTCTTTTACACCCTTTTCTTCTCAATGGAATATATATTTTTTGGAAGTTGTAAAATAACTCCTTAAATGTACACCACTGATCATGTATCGTCTTACCCTTTAATCTATTTTCCCAATCCACTCTACTCAATTCCGCTCTCATACCTTCATAGTCTCCTTTATTCAAGCTTAGCACGCTTGTTTGAGATCCAACCTTCTCACCCTCTAATTGAATATGGAATTGCACTTTGCACTTACATCATATACTCACCTCTCCACACTGGCACCCATCACTTACCTTCACACCACACTTTTGCACCCCCCCCCGACCCCCGACCCCCGCAGACCCCCTACTCACCTTGCTGAGCTGGCGGGTTTCGGAGCCTTCGGGAAGCCCGCACTTGTGAGGGCAAAAAGGGGATAATCCTATTTTCTGCCTGTTAACTACCTGTCAACGGGCAGTTAATAGGCTTTAATCCCTTCCCTCCTCCAAGGAGACGGGACCCGGCACGGGACGGCTACCCACCTCCTGGGAAGATGGCATGGAGGTGGGTCGAGGGTGGGTTGGGCACCCGCCCCCAAATTCTGCCATTTTCCCGGCAGTCCCCCCTCCACACCTGCCTCCCCAGGGCTGGCAAGATCTCCCCCCTATGTGTTTCACTTCAATCCCCTTTGAGTGACTATCTACAAGTACCAGGAAATAATCATTTGCTTTCTCACAGAAGTCTACATGCACTCTCTGAAAAGGTCTACTTGGCCATGACCAGGGTTGTGGTGGAGTTTTGGGTGCTTTGTTTCTGCAATTTTGGCAAACGTTGCTTTTACTGACAAGTGATTCAAGATCACTGTCCAATCCAGGCCAGTAAACAAAGCTTCTTGCAATTGATTTCATACTGACGATCCCTGGATGTGCAGTAGGAAGTTCGGCCACAATTCTATCTCTCAAAGAAATAGGTACCACCACTCTGTTTCCCCACTTGACACAACCTTGCTCACAAGCCAATTCAGTATAATGGTTATGGAATGGTTTCAACTCTGTGTCCAGACACTGACCAGTCCATCCATTCAAGGTGTTTTCATGCACTCTTTTCAGTACTGAGTCCTTTTGAGTCTCAGTTGCTTTCACAGGAAATCTTTCTCAACTGCACCTCGCGTGAAAATCTCACCTTCATTCCCAACATACGAGTCCTCACGTGGCAACCTGGATAAGGCATCTGCGATTGCGTTTTGCTTTGAAGTGCGATATCCAATCGTGTAGTCATATTGGGACAACAACACTGCCCAACGTTGCATTCTTGATGCGGCCATTGCAGGGACGGCAGATTTGGGCCCCAATATTGGAGCGGTTTGTGATCCGTTATCAGGGTAAGCTTTCTGCCGATCAGGAACTGTTGGAATTTCTTGATTCCGAACACTAAGGTGAGTACTTCCTTCTCAATTTGCGAGTAGTTTCTTTCGCTCTTTGTGAGGGTTTGTGATGCGAACGCGATTGGTTTCTCTTGGCCATTGTGATGAAATTATGCCTTCATCAGCCCATGTGTTTTACCTGCTTGTATTGTGTGAACCACCCCCTTTTGTTCCTATTGTGTGTATTGGCTACGCCCCTGTCTTTTGCCATATAAAGGTCTCAGGAGCTGTATGAGTCATTCCTACCAGACAAACCCAATGTGGGAAGACCTGTAATGCTGCAATGTTCTTAGTGATTAAAAGCCTTAGTTGAATCCTTTAAACTCCTTGGCCTAGAAATTGGGTTTTGGCGCAGCGACGGCTTTAGCGCCGGAAGTTAGTGCCGGAGCTAAGTCGCGCTGGGCGGGCCAAAAATTCACTAGTTCTGCTCCCAAACGGCTGCCGGCGCTGCTGAAAGCTGTTTGCGCCTGAAAACTGGCGCTACGCGCTGAATTGCGGCGCTATTCCGGCGCTGCGGCGCCTGCTGCGGTGCGGCAGGTTCGGGAAGTGCAGGACTCCTCCTTCCCTTAAGGAGGAGCTGCCTGCACCCGGCCGCGGCCCGCGAAAATCATTGTAAAAATGAGCCCGGCACCTCGGACAAGTGCCGGGCTTGCATCTGTCCCGGGGGGGGGGGGAGAAGTCCGGGGAGGGAGCTGCGGCCAGGCGGCCGGCGGGAAAGCGGCCGGCCGCCGCGGGGCCTTTAATGCACCGGCGCAAAGTCCAGTAAGGCACCTCTGCCAGAACGTTGCTTGCGGCTGCCACGGGCGAGGCGGCCGCAAGTCAATTTTGGAGTTCGGGCGGGTTACCATGGCAACCGGGATGCTGCGCACACCGATGACGTCATCGGTGCCGGCGCAGCGCTAACGGCCTAACGCCGATTTAGGGACCCACTCAATTTCCAAACTGGCCATAACTCCGGCGCTAGGCCCTCTAGCGCCTCAAAAGCGGCGCTAAGGCTAGTGAATTTCTAGGCCCTTGTCTTTGAGTTATTGAAGGCACATCAGCCATCATCCATTACATGACTTATGACATCACCCACACCAGAGCTAGAAGCACCACACACTAACTTAAGCTCACTCTGTGTCGCAGTGCACAAGTAGAGCATCGCTAGAGAGACTTCTCTTACAAGCTTCGGAAGCTTCCTGTTGCGCTTTCGTCCACTTCCACTGGACATCCTTCTTGAGGAGCTCGTGCAATGGAACTAACACGGTCGCTAACTCAGGTAAGAAACGTGCGTAGTACTGGACCATTCCAAGGAAAGACCTTGGGGGAGAAATTCAGTATCGCCACGTTTGGGGCGTAATACTCGAGCGGGCGCGAAATTTAGCGCCCGGCGCAAATTATCGCCACCTACTGCTAAACTGACCTGCTTCGCCCCAGGAGGTGCTTGGAGCGCTAAAACAGGCGCTGCACGACTGTCCTAAGGCGCTAAGCCAGAGAAGCGAGGCACTACCACCGAGGGTGGGCGCAGCGCATGTGCGGCCAGTTAGCGATTGCACGCAGACACGCTGGCGCTGGTCAGCTCTTAAAGGGGAGGTTCGATCTTGGGTTGCAGCCACACCCTGTGCATCGGAGCCCTCTCAATGTAATGGAGAAGCCCAACGTTTCCACCCATTGCAGCCCCCATAGTATGTGGCCACTCAAAGTTATGCCAGTGAAAAAGCAAACCAACTACAAAGTTCTGGTCAGAAGCCAGAAGTACCTGTGCGAGCGCTGACTCAATGCAGAAAGCTCTCTCCCTTAGTCTCTCTGCAAATCTCTCTCTCTCTCTCAGAAGGAGTGATCCAAAAATGGCTACCACAAAGAAACCAGGAAGAGCCCCCTTTAAATAGCACCCCCCCCAGCCCCACAGCGACTGGGAACCGTTCCAGTCAACCAATCGCTGGGAGCGCCAGGCGGAAAGGAGGGGGGCGCCACTGAATTTCCGGTTCGGGGCGCCCCAAGGGTGTTGCACCATGAAATGACATCAGGAGCTGCACGCACAGCTGAGCGGGCGTTGCGGTTTTGCGCCGCCGCTAAATGTCCGCTCAATTTCGCGAGAGGCGCAGGTCTCGCCACGCCCGGGCGCTAGCCGCCTCGCGCCCCACTTATCGCCCTCTTAAGGCGCTAACAGGTGGCGCAAACAACTGAATTTCTCCCCCCTTAACTCAGACACGTTCTGTGGCTTTGGAGCATTGACAGCATCAACCTTTTCCTCCACTGGTTGCAAGCCATTTGCATCAACTTTCAGACCAAGGTACACAACCTCGGGCGGCACAAAAGCACACTTGCTCCCCTTCAATTTGACGTTGCGGGAATTCAACCTTTGAAGCACTAAATCTAACACCTCTAGATTTTCTTCCTCGCTGCCTGTTGCGATCAGAACATCGTCTTGCGCGCATAAGCAATTTGGAACTCCTTGCAAAATCTTATCCATTGTAGCCTGGAAGATTTTGGGGGAGAACTTTACACCATACTTGGTGCATGAGTACAGTCCCTTGTGTGTGTTGATGGTGACTCTCTTTGTCAACATTCAGCTGAGTGTAAGCGTGCGACGGGTCAAGCTTGGAGAAAACCTTTGGCCCCGAGAGTGCTGCATACAAATCTTGCGATGTAGATAACAGGTACTGCTCATCGTCAACTGCTTGGTTGATAGTAACTTTCTCGTCACCGCACAAGTGTACAGTTTTGTCTGCTTTGGGCAGGACCACAATCGGGGTAGCCCATTCACTTTTGTCAGTTTTTACTAACACCCCATTCTCTCTGAGTTTCTCTTGCCTTAACAATAGACAGGCTTCGCGTTGGACTTGATGCGGATATGCGCGTCATAGCCAGTGGTGCCCTCATAACTGTGAACATGCTTTCGTACTTGTTCAGCATTGTGTCAAGTCGCTTCGTTGAAGCATCTACACTGAAGACATTTTTTCAGTCTAGTTTTCACTTTCTCAACCAGTCTTTGACCTTGAGGGTTGGCCTGCTGTTGTAGCTCGCTACAATAATAAGCAGCTTTACTGACTGGCCATTGTGCTGAACTGTACATTCCATTTGTCCACATGTCTCTAGGATTTCTCCAGAGAACTCTACGGTACTCTTTTTAAGTGGTATTTGATTAAACTTACTCTCATATGTGTCCTTACTCATGATAGACAAAGTCAGCATGGTTTTATGAAGGGAAGTCATGTTTGACAAATTTGCTGGAGTTCTTTGAGGAAGTAACATATAGGGTGGATAAAGGGGAACCAGTGGACGTAGTGTATTTAGACTTCCAAAAGGCATTTGACAAGGTGCCACACAAAAGATTATTGCTTAAGATAAAAAATCACGGGATTGGGGGTAATATTCTGGCATGGATAGAGGATTGGCTATCTAACAGAAGGCAGAGAGTTGGGATAAATGGTTCATTCTCAGGCTGGCAATCAGTAACTAGTGGTGTTCCGCAGGGGTCAGTGCTGGGACCCCAACTCTTTACAATCTATATTAACGATTTGAAGGAGGGGACCGAGTGTAACATATCAAAGTTTGCAGATGATACTAAGATGGGAGGGAAAGTAGTGAGTGAGGAGGACATAAAAAACCTGCAAGGGGACATCGACAGGCTAAGTAAGTGGGCAGAGATTTGGCAGATGGAATACAATACTGGAAAGTGTGAGGTTATGCACTTTGGCAGGAAAAATCGTAGAGCAAGTTATTATCTTAATGGCAAGAAACTGGAAAGTACTGAAGTACAAAGGGATCTGGGGGTCCTGGTGCACGAAACTCAAAAGGTTAGTATGCAGGTGCAGCAAGTGATTAAGAAGGCCAATGGAATGTTGGCTTTCATTGCTAGGGGGATAGAATATAAAAATAGGGAGGTATTGCTTCAGTTGTACAAGGTATTGGTGAGACCGCACCTGGAATACTGCATACAGTTTTGGTGTCCATACTTAAGAAAGGACATACTTGCTCTCGAGTCAGTACAAAGAAGGTTCACTCGGTTAATCCCGGGGATGAGGGGATGGACATATGAGGAGAGGTTGAGTAGATTGGGACTCTACTCATTGGAGTTCAGAAGAATGAGAGGCGATCTTATTGAAACATATAAGATTGTGAAGGGGTTGGATCGGGTGGATGCGGGGAAGATGTTCCCGATGATGGGTGAAACTAGAACTAGGGGGCATAGTCTTAGAATAAGGGGCTGCTCTTTCAAAACTGAGATGAGGAGGAACTACTTCACTCAGAGGGTGGTAGGTCCATGGAATATGCTGCCCCAAAAAGCTGTAGAAGCTACATCATTACATAAATTTAAAACAGAAATAGACAGTTTCCTAGAAGTAAAGGGAATTAAGGGAGTGGGCAGGAATTTGGACATGAGTCTAGGTTCGGATTGGTCATGGCCCTGTGGGTAGCGGAGTGGGCCCAGGGGCCGTGTAGCCTGATCCTGCTCCTATTTCGTGTGTCTAATTCTGTTAGATTCAGGAGATGGTTCTGTGATAGTGGATTGGCGGTTAGGATCAGATCAGCCATGATCTTATTGAATGGCGGAGCAGGCTCGAGGGGCCGATTGGCCTACTCCTGCTCCTATTTCTTATGTTCTTATGTTCTTATAGAGCAGTCCACCGCTGTGTCAATATACATATCATTATATTGCTCGTTGATCAAAAGTTTTGGACAGAAGTCTTTCTCACGACTGCTAGCATTGCCTCTAGTGGCATAGATACTGTAGATGCCTAGTTCTTCAACATCAGGTGTGTTCACTTCAATATTGTAAACTCCTCCCTTTTGTTGTCGTTGCTTTGCATTGCCACTAGAATGGTTCTTACTTCCTGCTTTCGATCTAGCTCTGCAAGCTGTTGAAATATGGCAGTGAAAACACTCTGCATTTCTGTATTGGCAGGACTGTGGTGAGTGATTTCCATTGCAGCGATAACAATTCACTGAACTGCTCTCACCGACATGCTTTTGACTCGGTCTCACAGCTTTAGGTTTGGTGGTGGCTTTGTGACTGTAGGCCTCAGCTGCACTAGTCACTTGAGTTGGACGGAGCTCCCTAGCATTCTTAGACGCCATCTCCATAGATAGGGCAATTTTGAATGTTATGTCAAACGTTCAGTTCGAAGTGTTGTAAGATCCGGATCACAGGCCACACACAGATTACCCAAAAGGGTTTTAGAAGTTGCAAGGCTTTTATTAAAGAGCTCGCGTTTCAAAGCATAATCAAATATTACATATGGTTTAAGCTGAGTATAATAGACATGGGGGAAAAATTCAGTTGTTTGCGCCTCTCGTTAGCGCCTTAAGAGGGCGTTAATAGGGCGCAAAGCAACTAGCGCCCGGGCGCGGCGATGTTTGTGCCGCTCGCGAAATTAACTAGACATTTTGCGGCAGCGCTAAACACTACCGCCACGATCTCCTGCGCTGGCAGATCGTGACGTCAGTCGAGTGCGCAACGCCCCGGTAGCGCCCCGGACCGGATATTGAGTGGCGCCCCCTGCCTTACCGCCTGCCGCTAGCAACGACAGGTTGAGGGGAGCGTTATGCTGTCAGGAAGGGACTGGGGGGGCGCTATTTAAAGGCGACCGCTTCCTGCCTTTTTTTGTCCGTGACATTTTTGCACCACGCATTCTGAGAGAGAGAGAGAGAGACTTCTGGAGAGATTCAACGCTGTGTGAAGGAGTTTTGAGTACTGAGCAGCACTTTGCAGGTTTATTTTGATTTGCCCTTCCTTGCTTCGCCAGTGCTCTGAGGTAGCGCCTCGCTCCTCGGCCTTTGTGCCTTAAGACAGGTGTGAAGCGCCTGATTTAGCGCTCCAATCACCTCCAGGTGCGATAAAAGCCAAGTTTGCTGTCGGAGGCGATAATTAGCGCCAGGCGCTAAAGTTTGCGCACGGCCGATAATGGCGCCCCAAGCGGGGCGATACTGAATTTTTCCCCCATACAACCCATGACAGTAGAGAGCGATCTACGACTCCCGAATCGGAATGCCACGACCGGACGGACGGGGAGGCAGTACGGTGGTCTCGGATTGGGTGGATTCCTGCAGTCTGCTGCAGCGGTCACTTCCGTTGGGTCATCTCTCGAGCTGTCGGAGGTGTTAGGCCGTCAGCCACCTCAGGGGCTAAACTTGACCAAGGTGTTAGGCCGTAGCCACCTCGGGGAAGCCTTCGCCCTAACTGCCTGATTTCCTCTCTTGGTCGTCTATATTTATAGTTATTTCGGTGGGTGGGTAATCACCTGGTGTCAATCATTTGATCCCCATCCTATTGTCCAATTGTGAAGCGGGAAGGCATCCCTCGCCGCCTCTTTCTGCATGACTGACGAGGCCTCCCTCTTATCTTTCTGAGGAATGTTTTGTTTTGTTTCTTTAAGGACATTTTATGACTTTTCGGCTCCATTTTTGTCTATTATCCCACCACCCTGTGTTGTTTTGCATTTTACGATTCCCTTATCACTTCTATTTGTCTTTTGACGCTTGATATTTGACCTTGCTGGCATTTCTGCTATCTGTTCCCGGCTGCATGTTGTCGGTCTCTGTTCTAAGAATTAAAACCTATCTTTGAATCTAACAGCTATTTCTTACAGTGTTCAGTAACATGGACTGTGTGCGCTCATCCACCAGTCCACACACAAACTTATCTCGCAACGCACGATCCAAAAATATGCCAAAGACAGGTTCTAAAGAGCTACAATGTACTCACTGCTGGTTTCACTTTGTTTTTGGTTTCTGGTACCAAACTTATAGCTCTCTGCTATTTCTAATGGCTTTGGGTCACAATCGTCCTCGAGTTTCTCGACAATGTCTTTAACAACACATCCTTCGCTTTCCCTGACGCGAGTAGGTTTGTCAACATTCCGTAGCCATCTGGCCCGATCTCTGTTCGAAAAATTGCTTTTTTCCGTTCACTAATTACTTTATTTGGAGCTTGAAGATTCTCATCTGTACCTTTGGTCTCAATAATGTTATTGGCTTTAAAAAACATCTCCATCCGCTCAATGTAAGAAGTGAATGGTTCACGAGCTCGGTCATACAGGCCGAGGCTTCCAATGAATCCCGTAGGTGCGGCCATGATTGTCCCGATCCCGTCAAACAACGACTCAGTACGCTACCCGTGTACCTGTGAGAATCACCGTGGCTGTTGCTGTGTATACATACATGCGAAGGCGAATCACAGACAATTCTGCATCAGAATTAACAGTAAAACATCGCAAAAAATTCAGTTCAGGTGTCATAAATTTACCTTAAACATTTCCACTCGAAGGTTGAACACTGTGTCCTTCGATGATTCCTAAAAGTGGCTTTCCCATCCCATCCTCGCCACCAAACATGTAATATATGTGGGTAGAACAAATGAAGGACAGAGACACGATGAGCGGCCCTGGGTGGAGCCTGAGCGAGGACAGCGAGGAGGATAAGGAGCGGGAGAGAGAACGAGGCCCAGACTCACCGGCAGCAGTGAGAGCGGCCCTGGGTGGAGCCTGAGTGAGGGCAGCGAGGAGGATAAGGAGCGGGAGAGAGAGAGAGCAAGGTCCAGACTCACCGGCAGCAGTGAGAGCGGCCCTGGGTGGAGCCTGAGCGAGGACAGTGAGGAGTATAAGGAGCGGGAGAGAGAGAGCGAGGCCCAGACTCACCGGCAGCAGTGAGAGCGGCCCTGGGTGGAGCCTGAGCGAGGACAGCGAGGAGGATAAGGAGCGGGAGGGAGAGCGAGGTCCAGACTCACCGGCAGCAGTGAGAGCGGCCCTGGGTGGAGCCTGAGCGAGGACAGTGAGGAGTATAAGGAGCAGGAGAGAGAGCGAGGCCCAGACTCACCAGCAGCAGTGAGAGCGGCCCTGGGTGGAGCCTGAGCGAGGACAGTGAGGAGTATAAGGAGCGGGAGAGAGAGCGAGGCCCAGACTCACCGGCAGCAGTGAGAGCGGCCCTGGATGGAGCCTGAGTGAGGACAGCGAGGAGGATAAGCAGCGGGAGAGAGAGAGCGAGGCCCAGACTCACCGGCAGCAGCGAGAGCGGCCCTGGGTGGAGCCTGAGCGAGGACAGTGAGGAGTATAAGGAGCGGGAGAGAGAGCGAGGCCCAGACTCACCGGCAGCAGTGAGAGCGGCCCTGGGTGGAGCCTGAGCGAGGACAGTGAGGAGTATAAGGAGCGGGAGGGAGTGCGAGGCCCAGACTCACCGGCAGCAGTGAGAGCGGCCCTGGGTGGAGCCTGAGCGAGGACAGCGAGGAGTATAAGAAGCGGGAGAGAGAGAGCGAGGCCCAGACTCACCGGCAGCAGTGAGAGCGGCCCTGGGTGGAGCCTGAGCGAGGACAGTGAGGAGTATAAGGAGCGGGAGAGAGAGAGCGAGGCCCAGACTCACCGGCAGCAGTGAGAGCGGCCCTGGGTGGAGCCTGAGAGAGGACAGTGAGGAGTATAAGGAGCGGGAGAGAGAGAGCGAGGCCCAGACTCACCGGCAGCAGTGAGAGCAGCCCTGGGTGGAGCCTGAGCGAGGACAGTGAGGAGTATAAGGAGCGGGAGAGAGAGAGAGCGAGGCCCAGACTCACCAGCAGCAGCGAGAGCGGCCCTGGGTGGAGCCTGAGCGAGGACAGTGAGGAGTATAAGGAGCGGGAGAGAGAGAGCGAGGGCCAGACTCACCGGCAGCAGTGAGAGCGGCCCTGGGTGGAGCCTGAGCGAGGACAGCGAGGAGGATAAGGAGCGGGAGGGAGAGCGAGGTCCAGACTCACCGGCAGCAGTGAGAGCGGCCCTGGGTGGAGCCTGAGCGAGGACAGTGAGGAGTATAAGGAGCAGGAGAGAGAGCGAGGCCCAGACTCACCAGCAGCAGTGAGAGCGGCCCTGGGTGGAGCCTGAGCGAGGACAGTGAGGAGTATAAGGAGCGGGAGAGAGAGCGAGGCCCAGACTCACCGGCAGCAGCGAGAGCAGCCCTGGGTGGAGCCTGAGCGAGGACAGTGAGGAGTATAAGGAGCGGGAGAGAGAGCGAGGCCCAGACTCACCGGCAGCAGCGAGAGCGGCCCTGGGTGGAGCCTGAGCGAGGACAGTGAGGAGTATAAGGAGCGGGAGAGAGAGCGAGGCCCAGACTCACCGGCAGCAGTGAGAGCGGCCCTGGGTGGAGCCTGAGCGAGGACAGTGAGGAGTATAAGGAGCGGGAGGGAGTGCGAGGCCCAGACTCACCGGCAGCAGTGAGAGCGGCCCTGGGTGGAGCCTGAGCGAGGACAGCGAGGAGTATAAGAAGCGGGAGAGAGAGAGCGAGGCCCAGACTCACCGGCAGCAGTGAGAGCGGCCCTGGGTGGAGCCTGAGCGAGGACAGTGAGGAGTATAAGGAGCGGGAGAGAGAGAGCGAGGCCCAGACTCACCGGCAGCAGTGAGAGCGGCCCTGGGTGGAGCCTGAGAGAGGACAGTGAGGAGTATAAGGAGCGGGAGAGAGAGAGCGAGGCCCAGACTCACCGGCAGCAGTGAGAGCGGCCCTGGGTGGAGCCTGAGGAAGGACAGTGAGGAGTATAAGGAGCGGGAGAGAGAGAGAGCGAGGCCCAGACTCACCGGCAGCAGCGAGAGCGGCCCTGGGTGGAGCCTGAGCAAGGACAGTGAGGAGTATAAGGAGCGGGAGAGAGCGAGCGAGGGCCAGACTCACCGGCAGCAGCGAGAGCGGCCCTGGGTGGAGCCTGAGCGAGGACAGTGAGGAGTATAAGGAGCGGGAGAGAGAGCGAGGCCCAGACTCACCGGCAGCAGTGAGAGCGGCCCTGGGGGGAGCCTGAGCGAGGACAGCGAGGAGTATAAGGAGCGGGAGAGAGAGCGAGGCCCAGACTCACCGGCAGTGGCGAGAGCGGCCCTGGGTGGAGCCTGAGCAAGGACAGTGAGGAGTATAAGGAGCGGGAGAGAGAGAGCGAGGCCCAGACTCACCGGCAGCAGTGAGAGCGGCCCTGGGTGGAGCCTGAGCGAGGACAGTGAGGAGGATAAGGATCGGGAGAGAGCGAGGCCCAGACTCACCGGCAGCAGTGAGAGCGGCCCTGGGTGGAGCCTGAGCGAGGACAGTGAGGAGTATAAGGAGCGGGAGAGAGAGCGAGGCCCAGACTCACCGGCAGCAGTGAGAGCGACCCTGGGTGGAGCCTGAGCGAGGACAGTGAGCAGTATAAGGAGCGGGAGAGAGCGCGAGGCCCAGACTCACCGGCAGCAGTGAGAGCGGCCCTGGGTGGAGCCTGAGCGAGGACAGTGAGGAGTATAAGGAGCAGGAGAGAGAGCGAGGCCCAGACTCACCGGCAGCAGTGAGAGCGGCCCTGGGTGGAGCCTGAGCGAGGACAGCGAGGAGTATAAGGAGCGGGAGAGAGAGCGAGGCCCAGACTCACCGGCAGCAGCGAGAGCGGCCCTGGGTGGAGCCTGAGCGAGGACAGTGAGGAGGATAAGGAGCGGGACAGTGAGAGCGAGGCCCAGTCTCACCGGCAGCAGTGAGAGCGACCCTGGGTGGAGCCTGAGCGAGGAGAGCGAGGAGGATAAGGAGCGGGAGAGCGAGCGAGGCCCAGACTCACCGGCAGCAGCGAGAGCGGCCCTGGGTGGAGCCTGAGCGAGGAGAGCGAGGAGGATAAGGAGCAGGAGAGAGAGCGAGGCCCAGACTCACCGGCAGCAGTGAGAGCGGCCCTGGGTGGAGCCTGAGCGAGGAGAGCGAGGAGGATAAGGAGCGGGAGAGAGAGCGAGGCCCAGACTCACCGGCAGCAGTGAGAGCGGCCCTGGGTGGAGCCTGAGCGAGGACAGCGAGGAGGATAAGGAGCGGGAGAGAGAGCGAGGCCCAGACTCACCGGCAGCAGCGAGAGCGGCCCTGGGTGGAGCTTGAGCGAGGACAGCGAGGAGGATAAGGAGCGGGAGAGAGAGCGAGGCCCAGACTCACCGGCAGCAGTGAGAGCGGCCCTGGGTGGAGCCTGAGCGAGGACAGCGAGGAGGATAAGGAGCGGGAGAGAGAGAGCGAGGCCCAGACTCACCGGCAGCAGTGAGAGCGGCCCTGGGTGGAGCCGGAGCGAGGACAGTGAGGAGTATAAGGAGCGGGACAGAGAGAGAGAGCGAGGGCCAGACTCACCGGCGGCAGCGAGAGCGGCCCTGGGTGGAGCCTGAGTGAGTACAGTGAGGAGTATAAGGAGCGGGACAGAGAGAGAGAGCGAGGCCCAGACTCACCGGCAGCAGCGAGAGCGGCCCTGGGTGGAGCCTGAGCGAGGACAGTGAGGAGTATAAGGAGCGGGACAGAGAGAGAGAGCGAGGGCCAGACTCACCGGCAGCAGCGAGAGCGGCCCTGGGTGGAGCCTGAGTGAGGACAGTGAGGAGGATAAGGAGCGGGCGGGAGAGCGAAGCCCAGTCTCACCGGCAGCAGCGAGAGCGGCCCTGGGTGGAGCCTGAGTGAGGACAGCGAGGGGGATAAGGAGCGGGAGAGAGAGCGAGGCCCAGACTCACCGGCAGCAGTGAGAGCGGCCCTGGGTGGAGCCTGAGTGAGGACAGCGAGGAGGGTAAGGAGCGGGAGAGAGAGAGCGAGGCCCAGACTCACCGGCAGTGGCGAGAGCGGCCCTGGGTGGAGCCTGAGTGAGTACAGTGAGGAGTATAAGGAGCGGGAGAGAGAGAGAGAGCGAGGCCCAGACTCACCGGCAGCAGCGAGAGCGGCCCTGGGTGGAGCCTGAGTGAGTACAGTGAGGAGTATAAGGAGCGGGACAGAGAGAGAGAGCGAGGCCCAGACTCACCGGCAGCAGCGAGAGCGGCCCTGGGTGGAGCCTGAGTGAGGACAGCGAGGAGTATAAGGAGCGGGAGAGAGAGCGAGGCCCAGACTCACCGGCAGCAGTGAGAGCGGCCCTGGGTGGAGCCTGAGTGAGGACAGCGAGGAGGGTAAGGAGCGGGAGAGAGAGAGCGAGGCCCAGACTCACCGGCAGTGGCGAGAGCGGCCCTGGGTGGAGCCTGAGTGAGTACAGTGAGGAGTATAAGGAGCGGGAGAGAGAGAGAGAGCGAGGCCCAGACTCACCGGCAGCAGCGAGAGCGGCCCTGGGTGGAGCCTGAGTGAGTACAGTGAGGAGTATAAGGAGCGGGACAGAGAGAGAGAGCGAGGCCCAGACTCACCGGCAGCAGCGAGAGCGGCCCTGGGTGGAGCCTGAGTGAGGACAGCGAGGGGGATAAGGAGCGGGAGGGAGAGCGAGGCCCAGAAACACCGGCAGCAGCGAGAGCGGCCCTGGGTGGAGCCTGAGTGAGGACAGTGAGGAGGGTAAGGAGCGGGAGGGAGAGCGAGACCCAGAAACACCGGCAGCAGCGAGAGGGGGGAAAAACACAAGGAGTGACGTCACAGGATAGCTGGCAACATTGTTTTTCTTTGCTATTCAGATTCGGGGCCGGTGAATATCACTGGTCCTTTTTGGTCTGTTGTCTTTTAGTCTTTAACTAAGGGCAGAGGGGTATACTAAAAACTTTAGTTCATTCATCTAATAACAAAGGCATGGCAGGGCAGCTCAGTCGCGCGATTTGCACATCCTGTGCCATGTGGGAGGCCCTGGACGACCACGTGTGCAGGAAGTGTCACCAGCTACAGCAACTCGAGCTTGGGTTTCGGTTTAACAGTTTTAAAGAGTGTGCAGAGACAGAGGGACCTGGGAGTTAATGTGCATAGGTCCCTGAAGGTGGCAGAACATATTGAGAGAGTGGTTAGCAAAGCAAATGGTATCTTGGGCTTCGTAAAGAGACGGACTGGGTATTATGCAACGAGAAAGGATTAATTAACAATCTTGTTGTACAAGGCCCCTTGGGTCGGAGCGATCATAATATGATAGAATTCTTCATTAAGATGGAGAATGAAGTTGTTGACTCAGAGACTAGGGTCCTGAATTTAAACAAAGGAAACTACGATGGTCTGAGGCGCGAGTTGGGTAGGATTGATTGGGGAATGTCACTCAAAGGCTTATGTAAGAAATCACACAACACCAGGTTATAGTCCAACAGCTTTATTTGAAATCACAAGCTTTCGGAGCGCTGCTCCTTCTTCAGGTGAAGTGGAGAAATGCATAAAGACACAGCTTATATAGTCAGAGAATCATGTCAGATGTTTACAGGTAACCTTTCCAACTGCCATTTATCACACCTCGGCAGAGAGATAATCACAGCAGTCAAAGGTGTGAATGGTGTCCAAACAGGTCAGTCAGGGAAACATTACATCAAAGAACAATGAGGTGGGGTCACAAGGGGTCAAATATTGCAGATGCTGGGGTCTGTATGAAAAACAAAAAAACAGACAAAAAATATTTTTTTTGCCTGGAAATCACAGCAGGTCCGGCCGCATCTGTGTAGAGAGAACAAGCCAATGTCGACTCGAGTCTGGATGACCCTACGTCAGGTGGGGTTACATGTAGCGTGACATGAACCCAAGATCTCAGTTGAGGCCGTCCTCATGAGTGCGGAACTTGGCTATCAGTTTCTGCCCGACGATTTTGCGTTGTCGGAGCATGGTACATCGGCGAGACCATGCAAACACTGCGACAACGGATGAACGGACACCGCGCAACAATCACCAGGCAGGAGTGTTCCCTCCCAGTCGGGGAACACTTCAGCAGTCAAGGACATTCAGCCTCCGATCTTCGGGTAAGCATTCTCCAAGGTGGCCTTCGAGACACACGACAACGCAAAATCGTCGAGCAGAAACTGATAGCCAAGTTCCGCACTCATGAGGACGGCCTCAACCGAGATCTTGGGTTCATGTCACGCTACATGTAACCCCACCTGATGCAGGGTCATCCAGACTCGAGTCGACATTGGCTTGTTCTCTCTGCACAGATGCGGCCGGACCTGCTGTGATTTCCAGCCAAAAAAAATATTTTTTGTCTGTTTTTTTGTTTTTCATACAGACCCCAGCATCTGCAATATTTGACCCCTTGTGACCCCACCGCATTGTTCTTTGATGTAATGTTTCCCTGACTGACCTGTTTGGACACCATTCACACCTTTGACTGCTGTGATTATCTCTCTGCCGAGGTGTGATAAATGGCAGTTGGAAAGGTTACCTGTAAACATCTGACATTATTCTCTGACTATATAAGCTGTGTCTTTATGCATTTCTCCACTTCACCTGACGAAGGAGCAGCGCTCCGAAAGCTTGTGATTTCAAATAAAGCTGTTGGACTATAACCTGGTGTTGTGTGACTTCTTACAGTTGTCCACCCCAGTCCAATTCCGGCATCTCCACACCGTGGCTACTCAAAGGCTTGACGGTGGATAGGAAATGGCAAACATTCAAAGACTGCATGGATGAACTACAGAATTTGTTCATCCCAGTTTTGCATCAAAATAAAACAAAAAAGGTGACTCAACCGTGGCTAACAAGGGAAATTAGGGATAGCATAAGATCCAAGGAGAGGACATATAAATTGGCCAGAAAAAGCAGTAAACCGGAGGATTGGGAGCAGTTTAGGATTCAACAAAGGAGGACAAAGGGATTAATTAAGAAAGGGGAAAATAGAGTATGAGAGTAAGCTTTCAGGGAACATAAAAACTGACTGTAAAAGCTTTTATAGATATGTGAAGAGAAAAAGATTGGTGAAGTCAAGCGTAGGTCCCTTGCAGTCAGAATCAGGGGAATTTATAATGGGGAACAAAGAAATGGCAGACCAATTAAATACATATTTTGGTTCTGTCTTCACAAAGGAGGACACAAATAACCTCCCAGAGATGCCGGGGAACATAGGGTCTGATGAAAGGGAGGAACTGAAAGAAATCAGTATTTGTAGGGAAATGGTGTTAAGGAAATTGATGGGATTGAAGGCCGATAAATCCCCAGGGCCTGATAATCTACATCCTAGGATGCTTAAGGAAGTGGCCCTAGAAATAGTAGATGCATTGCTGATCATCTTCCAACATTCGATGGAATCTGGAACAGTACCCATGGATTGGAGGGTAGCTAATGTTACCCCACTATTCAAAAAAGGTGGTAGAGAGAAAACGGGGAATTACAGACCGGTAAGCCTGACATCGGTAGTGGGGAAAATGCTAGAGTCCATTATAAAAGATGTATAGCAGAGCACTTGGAAAACAGTGACAGGATCGGACAAAGTCAACATGGATTTACAAAAGGTAAATCATGCTTGACTAATCTACTGGAATTTTTTGAGGATGTAACTGGTAGAATAGATAAGGGAGAACCAGTGGATGTGGTGTATTTGGGCTTTCAGAAGGCTTTCAATAAGGTCCCGCATAAGAGATTAGCGTGTAAAGTTAAGGCACATGGGATTGGGGGTAAGGTACTGACTTGGATAGTAAACTGGTTGGCAGACAGGAAGCAAAGAGTTGGAATAAACAGCTCTTTTTCCAAGTGGCAGGCAGTGACTAGTGGGGTACCGCAGGGGTCGGTGCTAGGACCCCAACTTTTCACAATATATATTAATGATCTAGACGAGGGAACTAGATGTAATATCTCCAAATTTGCAGATGACACAAAGCTGGGTGGGCGTGTGTGCTGTGAGGAGGATGCAGAGAAACTCCAGTATGATTTGGACAGGTTGGGTGATTGGGCAGAAGCATGGCAGATGCAATATAATGTGGAAAAATGCGAGGTTATCCACTTTGGTGGCAAAAACAGAAAGATAGATTATTATCTGAACGGCAATAGATTGGGAGAAGGGGAAGTGCAACAAGACCTGGGTGTCCTTCTGCACCAGTCGCTGAAGGTAAGCATGCAGATGCAGCAGGCGGTTAAGAAGGCAAATGGTATGTTGGCCTTCATAGCGAGAGGATTCGAGTACAGGAGCAAGGATGTCTTGCTGCAGTTGTACAGGGCCTTGGTGAGACCACACCTTGAGTATTGTGTGCAGTTTTGGTCGCCTTATCTGAGGAAAGATGTTCTTGCCACGGAGGGAGTGCAGCGAAGATTCACCAGACTGATACCTGGGATGGCAGGAATGACGTATGAAGAGAGATTGGTTCGATTAGGTTTATATTCGCTAGAGTTTAGAAGAATGAGAGGGGGTCTCATTGAAACTTATAAAATTCTAACAGGACTAGACAGACTAGATGCAGGAAGGATGTTCCCGATGGCGGGGGAGTCCAGAACCAGGGATCACAGTCTAAGGATAAGGGGTAGGCCATTTAGGACTGAGATGAGGAGGAATTTCTTCACCCAGAGAGTGGTGAACCTGTGGAATTCTCTACCACAGAAGGCAGTTGAGGCCAATTCATTAAATATATTCAAGAAGAAGTTAGATATATTTCTTAAGGCTAAAGGGATCAAGGGATATGGGGAGAAGGCAGGGACAGGGTACTGAATTTGGATGATCAGCCATTATCTCATTGAATGGCGGAGCAGGCTCGAGGGGCCAAATGGCCTACTCCTGCTCCTATCTTCTATGTTTCTTCTATGTATTGCGTCCAGTTCTGGTCACCACACTTTAGGAAGGATGTGAAGGCCCTTGAGAGGGTGCAGAGGAGATTTACCAGAATGGTTCCGGGGATGGGGGATCTTAGCTACAAACAGGTTGGAGAAGCTGGATTTGTTTTCATTTGCGCAAAGGAGGTTGAGGGGTGATTTGATCGAGGTGTACAAGATTATGATGGGTTTGGATAGGCTAGCCGGGGAAAGGCTGTGCCCATTAGTTGATGGTACAAGGACCAGGGGACACAGATTTAAGGTTTTGGGCAAGAGATACGGGGGGGACGTGAGGAAAAACTTTTTTTACACAGCGAGTGGTGAGGACCTGGAGCTCGCTGCCGACGGAAGTGGTGGAAGCGGAGACACTCAATGTTTTCAAGGGGAGGCTGGATAGGCATTTGAGGGAAATAAACTTGCAGGGCTACGGGGATAGAGCGGGGGAATGGGACTGACTGGATAGCCCTACAGAGAGCCGGCACGGACTCGATGGGCCGAATAGCCTCCTTCTGTGCCATTATGACACAAAACTTGGAAGTATAGTGAACAGTGAGGAGGAGACTGATAGACTTCAGGAAGACATAGACAGGCTGGTGAAATGGGCGGACACGTGGCGGATGGAATTCAATGCAGAAAATTGTGAAGTGATGCATTTTGGTAGAAAGAATGAAGAGAGGACAAATAAACTAAAGGGTACAATCCTAAAGGGGGTGCACGAACAGAGAGACCTGGGGATATGTGTGTAAAAATCGTTGAAGGTGGCAGGGCAGGTTGAGAAAGCAGTTAAAAAGACTTACGGGATCTTGGGCTTCATAAATAGAGGTATAGAGTACAAGTGTGGAAATTATGATGAACTGGTTCGGCCCATGAGGGGGCTGCACATAGTAGATAGAAACATAGAAACATAGAAGATAGGAGCAGGAGTAGGCCATTCGGCCCCTCGAGCCTGCTCCGCCATTCAATGAGATCATGGCTGATCATCCAAATTCAGTACCCTGTCCCTGCCTTCTCCCCAAACCCCTTGATCCCTTTAGTCTTAAGAAATATATCCAACTCCTTCCTGAATATATTTAATGAATTGGCCTCTACTGCCTTCTGTGGTAGAGAATTCCACAGGTTCACCACTCTCTGGGTGAAGAAATTCCTCCTCATTTCTATCCTAAATGGCCTACCCCTTATCCTTAGACTGTGACCCCTGGTTCTGGACTCCCCGACTAGAGAGAAACTGTTCCCGTTGGCGGAAGGGTTGAGAACCAGAGGACACAGATTTAAGGTGATGGGCAAAAGAACCATAGGCGATGTAAGAAATTTTTTATTTACTCAGCGAGTGGCTAGGATCTGGAATGCAGTGGTTGACACGGCCCTTAACCGTGTCCGTTCTATCTCCCGCACTTCTGCCCTCACCCCTGCCCCTCCCTCCCGGAACCAGGACAGAGTTCCCCTTGTCCTCACCTTTCACCCCACCAGCCTCCACATTCAACGGATCATCCTCCGCCATTTCCGCCACCTCCAACGTGATTCCACCACCAAACGCATCTTCCCCTCACCTCCCCTTTCAGCATTCCGCAGGGACTGCTCCCTCTGCGACACCCTAGTCCACTCCTCTATCACCCCCAGCACCCCTTCCCCCGGCACCTTCCCGTGCAAGCGCAGGAGATGTAACACCTGCCCCTATACCTCCCCCCTTCCCACTGTCCAGGGCCCCAAACACCCCTTCCAGGTGAAACAGCGATTTACTTATACTTCTCACAATCTAGTATACTGTATTCGCTGCTCACGATGCGGTCTCCTCTACATTGGGGAGACCAAACGCAGATTGGGTGACCGCTTTGCGGAACACCTCCGTTCAGTCCGTAAGGGGGACCCCGAGCTTCCGGTCGCCTGTCACTTTAATTCACCGCACCATTCCCACTCGGACCTCACCATCCTCGGCCTCTTGTATTGTTCCACGGAAGCTCAACGTAAACTCGAGGAACAGCACCTCATCTTTCGATTAGGCACTTTGCAGCCTTCTGGACTCAACATAGAGTTCAACAATTTCAGATCATAACCTCGGCCCCTATCACATATATATATATATATATTTATCCACACTGTGTGTCTGTGTCTTTTTTTCTTCTCCCACACAGCTGTCTTCCATTCTGCCAGCGCAATTTACACTTCATCTAGAGCCATCCCTTGCTTCTTAACCTGTCCTATTACCATCTCCTTCTGCCTTGAATATCTCTTAACCTCTCCGGCCTTCTATCCTATCACCGACCTTCCCTTTTGTTCTTTCATCCCCTCCTCCCTTTCCCAGCCCCTACACTTGCTTAAAAACCTGTTCCATTTTCTGCTTTGTTCCAGTTCTGACGAAAGGTCATCGCCCTGAAATGTTAACTCTGTTTCTCTCTCTTCACAGATGCTGCCCTGACCTGCTGAGTTTCTGCACCATTTTCTGGACAGACTTGATGCACGAAGGCTGTTCCCGATGGCGGGGGAGTCCAGAACCAGGGGTCACAATCTAAGGATAAGCCATTTAGGACAGAAATGAGGAGGAATTTCTTCACCCAGAGAGTGGTGAACATGTGGAATTCTCGACCACAGAAGGCAGTAGAGGCCAATATATGAAATACTAGCTGGGGGTGCCCGGCGGTGCCGAGGCTTTTTTGAGGGCATGTTGTTGTTGGAACAGAGAGAGAGAGCAACTGGGGGGAAGAGAGAGAGAGAGTGACTGGGGGGAAGAGAGAGAGAGAGCGACTGGGGGGAAGAGAGACAGAGAGCGACTGGGGGGGAAGAGAGTGAGGGAGCGACTGGGGGGAAGAGAGAGAGAGAGCGACTGGGGGAAGAGAGAGAGGGAGCGACTTGGGGGAAGAGAGAGAGGGAGCGACTGGGGGGAAGAGAGAGAGGGAGCGACTGGGGGGAAGAGAGAGAGAGAGCGACTGGGGGGAAGAGAGAGAGGGAGCGACTGGGGGGAAGAGAGAGAGCGACTGGGGGGAAGAGAGAGAGGGAGCGACTTGGGGGAAGAGGGAGAGGGAGCGACTGGGGGGAAGAGAGAGAGGGAGCGACTGGGGGAAGAGAGAGAGGGAGCGACTTGGGGGAAGAGAGAGAGGGAGCGACTGGGGGGAAGAGAGAGAGGGAGCGACTGGGGGGAAGAGAGAGAGGGAGCGACTGGGGGAAGAGAGAGAGGGAGCGACTTGGGGGAAGAGAGAGAGGGAGCGACTGGGGGGAAGAGAGAGAGGGAGCGACTGGGGGGAAGAGAGAGAGGGAGCGACTGGGGGGAAGAGAGAGAGGGAGCGACTGGGGGAAGAGAGAGAGAGAGTGACTGGGGGGAAGAGAGAGGGAGCGACTGGGGGGAAGAGAGAGAGGGAGCGACTGGGGGGAAGAGAGAGAGGGAGCGACTGGGGGGAAGAGAGAGAGAGCGCGACTGGGGGGAAGAGAGAGAGAGCGACTGGGGGGAAGAGAGAGAGAGAGCGACTGGGGGGAAGAGAGAGAGAGAGCGACTGGGGGGAAGAGAGAGAGAGAGCGACTGGGGGGAAGAGAAAGAGAGAGCGACTGGGGGGAAGAGAGAGAGAGAGCGACTGGGGGAAGAGAGAGAGAGAGCGACTGGGGGGAAGAGAGAGAACGAGCGACGGGGGGAAGAGAGAGAGAGAGCGACTGGGGGGAAGAGAGAGAGAGAGCGACTGGGGGGAAGAGAGAGAGAGAGCGACTGGGGGAAGAGAGAGAGAGCGACTGGGGGAAGAGAGAGAGAGAGCGACTGGGGGGAAGAGAGAGACCGAGCGACTGGGGGGAAGAGAGAGAGAGAGCGACTGGGGGGAAGAGAGAGAGAGAGCGACTGGGGGGAAGAGAGAGAG
This sequence comes from Somniosus microcephalus, assembly GCF_052327205.1. Classification (NCBI taxonomy): domain Eukaryota; kingdom Metazoa; phylum Chordata; class Chondrichthyes; order Squaliformes; family Somniosidae; genus Somniosus; species Somniosus microcephalus. Next base: position 21,189,286 of record NW_028225181.1, on the reverse strand, counting down.
CGAGCGACTGGGGGGAAGAGAGAGCGAGCGACTGGGGGGAAGAAAGAGAGCGACTGGGGGGCAGAGAGAGAGAGAGCGACTGGGGGGAAAAGAGAGAGCGACTGGGGGGAAGAGAGAGAGCGACGGGGAGAAGAGAAAGAGCGACTGGGGGGAAGAGAGAGAGCGACTGGGGGGAAGAGAGCGTGACTGGGGGAAGAGAGAGAGCGACTGGGGGGAAGAGAGCGAGCGACTGGGGGGAAGAGAGAGAGCGACTGGGGGGAAGAGAGAGAGCGACGGGGGGAAGAAAGAGAGCGACTGGGGGGAAGAGAGAGAGCGACTGGGGGGAAGAGAGCGCGACTGGGGGGAAGAGAGAGAGCGACTGGGGGAAGAGAGCGAGCGACTGGGGGGAAGAGAGCGAGCGACTGGGGGGAAGAGAGAGAGCGACTGGGGGGAAGAGAGAGAGCAACTGGGGGGAAGAGAGAGAGTGACTGGGGGAAGAGGGAGAGCGACTCGGGGGAAGAGAGAGAGCGACGGGGGGGAAGAGAGAGAGCGACTCGGGGGAAGAGAGAGAGCGACTGGGGGGAAGAGAGTGAGCGACTGGGGGAAAGAGAGAGAGCGACTGGGGGGAAGAGAGAGAGCGACTGGGGGGAAGAGAGAGAGCGACTGGGGGAAGAGAGAGCGACTGGGGGGAAGAGAGAGAGCGACTGGGGGGAAGAGAGAGAGCGACTGGGGGGAAGAGAGAGCGACTGGGGGGAAGAGAGAGCGACTGGGGGGGAAGAGAGAGAGCAACTGGGGGGGACGAGAGAGAGCGACTGGGGGGGAAGAGAGAGAGCGACGGGGGGAAGAGAGAGAGCGACTGGGGGAAGAGAGAGAGCGACTGGGGGAAGAGAGAGAGCGACTGGGGGGAAGAGAGAGAGCGACTGGGGGGAAGAGAGAGAGCGACTGGGGGGGAAGAGAGAGAGCGACTGGGGGGAAGAGAGAGCGCGACTGGGGGGAAGAGAGAGAGCGACTGGGGGGTAAGAGAGAGAGCGACTGGGGGGGAAGAGAGCGACTGGGGGGAAGAGAGAGAGAGAGCGACTGGGGGGAAGAGAGAGAGAGCGACTGGGGGGAAGAGAGAGAGCGACTGGGGGAAGAGAGAGCTTGACTGGAGGGAAGAGAGAGCGACTGGGGGGAAGAGAGAGCGGCTGGGGGGAAGAGAGAGAGCGACGGGGGGAAGAGAGAGAGCGACTGGGGGGGAAGAGAGAGAGCGACTGAGGTGGAAGAGAGAGAGCGACTGGGGAGAAGAGAGAGAGCGACTGGGGGGGAAGAGAGAGAGCGACTGGGGGGGAAGAGAGAGAGCGACTGGGGGGGAAGAGAGAGAGCGACTGGGGGGGAAGAGAGAGTGACTGGGGGGAAGAGAGAGAGCGACTGGGGGGGATGAGAGTGAGTGACTGGGGGGGACGAGAGAGAGCGACTGGGGGGGAAGAGAGAGAGCGACTGGGGGAAGAGAGAGCACGACTGGGGGGAAGAGAGAGAGCGACTGGGGGGAAGAGAGAGAGCGACTGGGGGGAAGAGAGAGAGCGACTGGGGGAAGAGAGAGAGCGACTGGGGGGGAAGAGAGAGCGACTGGGGGGAAGAGAGAGAGCGACTGGGGGGGATGAGAGAGAGCGACTGGGGGGGACGAGAGAGAGCGACAGGGGGGGAAGAGAGAGAGCGACTGGGGGAAGAGAGAGCGCGACTGGGGGGGAAGAGAGAGCGACTGGGGGGAAGAGAGAGCGACTGGGGGGAAGAGAGAGAGCGACTGGGGGGAAGAGAGAGAGCGACTGGGGTGGAAGAGAGAGAGCGACGGGGGGGAAGAGAGAGAGCGACTGGGGGAAGAGAGAGAGTGACTGGGGGGAAGAGAGAGAGCGACTGGGGGGGAAGAGAGAGAGCGACTGGGGGGACGAGAGAGAGCGACTGGGGGGGAAGAGAGAGAGCGACTGGGGGGGAAGAGAGAGAGCGACTGGGGGGGAAGAGAGAGAGCGACTGGGGGGGAAGAGAGAGAGCGACTGGGGGGAAGAGAGAGCGACTGGGGGGACGAGAGAGAGCGACTGGGGGGAAGAGAGAGAGCGACTGGGGGGAAGAGAGAGAGTGACTGGGGGGACGAGAGAGAGCGACTGGGGGCGAAGAGAGAGATCGACTGGGGGGAATAGAGAGCGACTGGGGGAAGAGAGAGAGCGACTGGGGGGAAGAGAGAGAGCGACTGGGGGGGAAGAGAGAGAGCGAGTGGGGGGGAAGAGAGAGAGCGACTGGGGGGGAAGAGAGAGAGCGACTGGGGGGCAGAGAGAGAGCGACTGGGGGAAGAGAGAGCGACTGGGGGGAAGAGAGAGAGCGACTGGGGGGAAGAGAGAGAGCGACTGGGGGGTAGAGAGAGAGCGACTGGGGGGGAAGAGAGAGAGTGACTGGGGGGGACAAGAGAGAGCGACTGGGGGGGAAGAGAGAGAGCGACTGGGGGGGAAGAGAGAGAGCGACTGGGGGGGACGAGAGAGAGCGACTGGGGGGGAAGAGAGAGAGCGACTGGGGGGAAGAGAGAGAGTGACTGGGGGAAGAGAGAGCGACTGGGGAGGGGGGAAAGGGAAAGGGGGATGGGGGAGGGGGGAAGAGAGGGGGAGTGGGGTGGGGAAAGGGGGGTGGGGGAATAAGTGGGGTGGGGGAAAAGGGGGAAGGGGGGGTGGGGGGGAAATTACAAGTTGAAGGCGCTAGATAAATGCAAGCTGGGTTAACGGCGTTTCTTAGAATCCCTCTGACATCCACTACAATAAAGAGATATTTTGAAAGCATTGGCAGTACAACCTCTCGCAGAGGTCGAGCCGGATACCGACCTGGATGAGCAGAGCCCGGCCACAGAAGCTCAGGAAGCGAGCGCCGGGGCGGCTGCAGAGGAGGAAGAAGCAGCCGAGCGAGAGCAGGGCGGCGGCGGCCAGCGCCATGGTGGTGCGGCCCGAGCGAGTCCGGGCGCCGGTCGGTGCAGCCCCGCAGCGGAGCAGAGGCTCCAGCACCCGGCACCACTCAGGCTCGGAGACGGGCAGCCGGCGCCGGCACTGCCGCTCGAAATGGCCGTCAAAGTAGGCGAGCCTCCGGGCGAAGGGCAACGACCGCGGCCCGAGCAGCAGCTCCTTCCCCGCCGGCCCATCATCGCTGTGACTACTTCCGCGAGGCCGGGGTGACAGCAAGAGAGGGGAAGCACGGTGGCATAGTGGTTAGCACTGTTGCCTCACAGCGCCAGGGACCCGGGTTTGAATCCGGCCTCGGGCGACTGTCTGTGTGGAGTTTGCACATTCTCCCCGTGTTTGCGTGGGTTTCCTCCAGGTGCTTCGGTTTCCTCCCACAGTCCAAAGATGTGCGGGTTAGGTTGATTGACTATGATAAATTGACCCTTAGTGTTAGGGGGGGATTAAATACGTGGGGTTACGGGGATAGGGTGGGATATGTGTTGGTGTAGGGGTTACGGGGATCGGGTGGGATATGTGTCGGTGCAGGCTCGATGGGCCGAAATGGCCTCTATCTGCACTGTGGGGTTTCTGTGATTCTGTGAGGGGAGAAAGCTACTGAATTTGGATGATCAGCCATGATCTCATTGAATGGCGGAGCAGGCTCGAGGGGCCGAATGGCCTACTCCTGCTCCTATCTTCTATGTTTTTAAAGAGTGGTGGAGGCAGACTCAGGACCCTACGGACACCCAGCAGCCAATCAACCCTCTGAGATCACACCACTTGGGGAAGAGGCCATGGCCTGAGACAATTCACAGTCAGCGTCAAATAAAGGGAGAAATTAATCTCCACAACAACAGCCACTCATATGACCATATACTGAACATTTTCTGTCATTCATTAAAGTGGGTGGTTCCAGCTGAAACAGCCGAAACCTGCTGGACAAGTAGTAAAAGAGCTATAACCAACCAGCAACTGGCCGCAGCCCAGTATCCAACCCAGCCACAGACCCCTCACAGTGAGGGTGAGAGAGCTGGGATTGCCCAGACAGCTTTCACACATACAACTAACACCCCCACAGCTTACACATTACCGCTGCCTCCTTCACGTATCAGTTTTGAACTTAAATCTGCTGCATATCCTCGCAGCTCAACTCGGCAGTGCCTTCTGGGAGGTGCATCTCATCAACGAGCAGCTCCCTGATTGGTGGCAATTTCCAAGGCCCGATTTATGTCCTCAACTCTCTCTTTCCACCTTCTGTTTCCTTTAAACATAGAAACATAGAAGATAGGAGCAGGAGTAGGCCATTCGGCCCTTCGAGCCTGCTCCGCCATTCAATGAGATCATGGCTGATCATCCAAATTCAGTACCCTGTCCCTGCCTTCTCCCCATACCCCTTGATCCCTTTAGCCTTAAGAAATATATCTAACTCTTTCTTGAATATATTTAATGAACTGGCCTCCACCGCCCTCTGTGGCAGAGAATTCCACAGGTTCACCACTCTCTGGGTGAAGAAATTCCTCCTCTTTCAGTCCTAAATGTCCTACCCCTTATTCTTAGACTATGACCCCTGGTTCTGGACTCCCCGACCATCGGGAACATCCTTCCAGCATCTAGTCTGTCCAGGCCTGACAGAATTTTATAGGTTTCGATGAGATCCCCTCTCAATCTTCTAAACTCCAGTGAGTAAATGCCCAATCGACACAATCTCTCCTCATACGTCATTCCTGCCATTCCAGGTATCAGCCTGGTGAATCTTCGCTGCACTCCTTCCATGGCAAGAATGTCCTTCCTCAGGTAAGGCGACCAAAACTGCACACAATACTCAAGGTGCGGTCTCACCAAGGCCCTGTACAACTGCAGCAAGACATCCTTGTTCCTGTACTCGAACCCTCTTGCTACGAAGGCCAACATACCATTTGCCTTCTTAACCACCTGCTGCACCTGCATGCTTACCTTCAGCGACTGGTGCACAAGAACACCCAGGTCTCTTTGCACTTCCCCTTCTCCCAATCTATTGCCATTCAAATAATAATCTGCCTTCCTGTTTTTGCCACCAAAGTGGATAACCTCACATTTATCCACATTATAGTGCATTTGCCGTGTTTCTGCCCAATCACCTAACCTGTCCAAATTGTACTGGAGTTTCATGACATCCTCCTCACAGCATACCCTCCCACCCAGCTTTGTGTCGTCTGCAAATTTGGAGGTACTACATCCAATTCCCTCATCCAGATCATTAATATATATTGTGAACAGCTGGGGTCCTAGGACCAATCCTTGCGGTACCCCACTAGTCACTGCCTGCCACTCGGAAAACTACCCGTTTATTCCAACTCTTTGCTTTCTGTCCGCCAACCAGTTCTCTATCCAAGTCAATACCTTGCCCCAATCCCATGTGCCTTAATTTCGCACGCGAATCTCTTATGCGGGGCCTTATCGAAAGCCTTCTGAAAGTCCAAATACACCACATCCACTGGTTCTCCCTTATCTATTTTACCAGTTACATCCTCAAAAAATTCCAGTAGATTAGTCAAGCATGATTTACCTTTTGTAAATCCATGTTGACTTTGTCCGATCCTGTCACTGTTTTCCAAGTGCTCTGCTATTACATCTTTTATAATGGACACTAGCATTTTCCCACTACCGATGTCAGGCTTACCGGTCTATAATTCCCCGCTTTTTCACTGCCACCTTTTTTGAATAGTGGGGTAACATACCCCTTGATCCCTTTAGCCTTAAGAAATATATCCAACTCCTTCTTGAATATATTTAATGAATTGGCCTCTGCTGCCTTCTGTGGTAGAGAATTCCACAGGTTCACCACTCTCTGGGTGAAGAAATTCCTCCTCATTTCTGTCCTAAATGGCTTACCCCTTATCCTTAGACTGTGACCCCTGGTTCTGGAGTCCCCGACTAGAGAGAAACTGTTCCCGTTGGCAGAAGGGTTGAGAACCAGAGGACACAGATTTAAGGTGATGGGCAAAAGAACCATAGGCGATGTAAAAAATTTTTTTTTTACTCAGCGAGTGGCTAGGATCTGGAATGCAGTGGTTGACATGGCCCTTAACCGTGTCCGTTCTATCTCCCGCACTTCTGCCCTCACCCCTGCCCCTCTCTCCCGGAACCACGATAGGGTTCCCCTTGTCCTCACCTTTCACCCCACCAGCCTCCACATTCAACGGATCATCCTCCGCCATTTCCGCCACCTCCAACGTGATCCCACTACCAAACACATCTTCCCCTCACCTCCCCTTTCAGCATTCCGCAGGGACTGCTCCCTCCGCGACACCCTAGTCCACTCCTCTATCACCCCCAGCACCCCTTTCCCTTCGCCCGGCACCTTCCCGTGCAAGCACAGGAGATGCAACACGTGCCCTTATATCTCCCCCCTTCCCACTGTCCAGGGCCCCAAACACCCCTTCCAGGTGAAACAGCGATTTACTTGTACTTCTCGCAATCTAGTATACGGTATTCGCTGCTCACGCTGCGGTCTCCGCTACATTGGGGAGACCAAACGCAGATTGGGTGACCGCTTTGCGGAACACCTCCGTTCAGCCCGTAAGGGGGACCCTGAGCTCCCGGTCGCCTGTCACTTTAATTCTCCACTCCCAATCAGGCCTCACCATCCTCGGCCCCTTGCATTGCTCCACTGAAGCTCAGCATAAGCTCGAGGAACAGCACTTCATCTTTCGATTAGGCACTTTCCAGCCTTCTGAACTCAACATAGAGTTCAACAGAATAACAACAGAGAATGCTGGAAAAACTCAGCAGGTCAGGCAACATCCATGGAGAGAAATTTGAGTTGACGTTTCGGGTTGAAACCCTTCTTCAAAACTGGGAAGAAAATAAAAAGATCGAAGGCAAAGCTGCGATCGAACAAAAGAAGAAAAGGAGACAATAAAAGGTATTAGAAGCCAGATGAGATGGTAATGGGGGGAAGAGGGAGAGCGACTGGGGGGAAGAGAGAGAGCGACTGGGGGGAAGAGAGAGAGCGACTGGGGTGTAGAGAGAGAGCGACTGGGGGGAAGAGAGAGAGAGAGCGACTGGGGGGAAGAGAGAGAGCGACTGGGGGGAAGAGAGAGAGCGACTGGGGGGAAGAGAGAGAGAGAGCGACTGGGGGGAAGAGATAACGACTGGGGGGAAGAAAGAGAGTGACTGGGGGGGAAGAGAGAGAGCAACGGGGGAAGAGAGAGAGCGACTGGGGGGACGAGAGCGAGCGACTGGTGGGGAAGAGAGAGAGCGACTGGGGGGAAGAGAGAGAGCGACTGGGGGGAAGAGAGGCAGCGACTGGGGGGAAGAGAGAGAGCGACTGGGGGGAAGAGAGAGAGCGACTGGGGGGGAAGAGAGAGAGCGACTGGGGGGAAGAGGGAGAGCGACTTTGGGAAAGAGAGAGAGCGACGGGGGGAAGAGAGAGAGCGACTGGGGGGAAGAGAGCGAGCGACTGGGGGGAAGAGAGAGAGCGACTGGGGGGAATAGTGAGAACGACTAGGGGGAAGAGAGAGAGCGACTGGGGGGGAAGAGAGAGAGCGACTGGGGAAGAGAGAGCACGACTGGGGGGGAAGAGAGAGAGCGACTGGGGGAGAAGAGAGAGAGCGACTGGGGGAGAAGAGAGAGAGCGACTGGGGGGGAAGAGAGAGAGCGACTGGGGGGAAGAGAGAGAGCGACTGGGGGGGAAGAGAGAGAGCGACTGGGGGGAAGAGAGAGAGCGACTGGGGGGGGAAGAGAGAGAGCGACTCGGGGGGAAGAGAGAGTGCGACTGGGGGGGAAGAGAGAGAGCGACTGGGGGGAAGAGAGAGAGCGACTGGGGGGGAAGAGAGAGCGACTGGGGGGGAAGAGAGAGAGCGACTTGGGGGGACGAGAGAGAGCGACTGGGGGGGAAGAGAGAGAGCGACGGGGGGAAGAGAGAGAGAGAGCGACTGCGGGGAAGAGAGAGAGTGACTGGGGGAAGAGAGAGCGCGACTGGGGGGAAGAGAGAGCAACTGGGGGGTAGAGAGAGAGCGACTGGGGGGAAGAGAGAGAGAGAGCGACTGCGGGGAAGAGAGAGAGTGACTGGGGGAAGAGAGAGCGCGACTGGGGGGAAGAGAGAGCGACTGGGGGGTAGAGAGAGAGCGACTGGGGGAACAGAGAGCGCGACTGTGGGGAAGAGTGAGAGCGACTGGGGGGGAAGAGAGAGCGACTGGGGGGAAGAGAGAGAGCGACTGGGGGGAATAGAGAGAGCGACTGGGGGGAATAGAGAGAGCGACTGGGGGGGAAGAGAGAGAGCGACTTGGGGGGGACGAGAGAGAGCGACTGGGGGGGAAGAGAGAGAGCGACGGGGGGAAGAGAGAGAGCGACTGGGGGAAGAGAGAGCGACTGGGGGGAAGACAGAGAGCGACTGGGGGGAAGAGAGAGAGCGACTGGGGGGAAGAGAGAGAGCGACTGGGGGGAAGAGAGAGAGAGCGACTGGGGGGAAGAGAGAGAGCGACTGGGGGGGAAGAGAGAGCGACTGGGGGGGAAGAGAGAGAGCGACTGGGGTGGAAGAGAGAGAGCGACTGGGGGGAAGAGAGAGCGACTGGGGGGGAAGAGAGAGAGCGACTTGGGGGGACGAGAGAGAGCGACTGGGGGGAAGAGAGAGAGCGACGGGGGGAAGAGAGAGAGAGGGCGACTGCGGGGAAGAGAGAGAGTGACTGGGGGAAGAGAGAGCGCGACTGGGGGGAAGAGAGAGCGACTGGGGGGTAGAGAGAGAGCGACTGGGGGAAGAGAGAGCGCGACTGTGGGGAAGAGAGAGAGCGACTGGGGGGGAAGAGAGAGCGACTGGGGGGAAGAGAGAGAGCGACTGGGGGGAATAGAGAGAGCGACTGGGGGGGAAGAGAGAGAGCGACTTGGGGGGGACGAGAGAGAGCGACTGGGGGGGAAGAGAGAGAGCGACGGGGGGAAGAGAGAGAGCAACTGGGGGAAGAGAGAGAGTGACTGGGGGGAAGACAGAGAGCGACTGGGGGGAAGAGAGAGAGCGACTGGGGGGAAGAGAGAGAGCGACGGGGGGAAGAGAGAGAGAGCGACTGGGGGAAGAGAGAGAGCGACTGGGGGGGAAGAGAGAGAGCGACTGGGGGGGAAGAGAGAGAGCGACTGGGGTGGAAGAGAGAGAGCGACGGGGGGAAGAGAGAGCGACTGGGGGGGAAGTGAGAGAGCGACGGTGGGGAAGAGAGAGAGCGACTGGGGGGAAGAGAGAGAGCGACTGGGGGGAAGAGAGAGAGCGACTGAGGGGGAAGAGAGAGAGCGACTGAGGGGGAAGGGAGAGAGCGACGGGGGGAAGAGAGAGCGACTGGGGGAAGAGAGAGAGCGACTGCGGGGGGAAGAGAGAGAGCGACTGGGGGGAAGAGAGAGAGCGACGGGGGGAGAGAGAGAGCGACTGGGGGAAGAGAGAGAGCGACTGGCGGGGAAGAGAGAGAGCGACTGGGGGGGAAGAGAGAGAACGGCTGGGGGGGAAGAGAGAGAGCGACTGGGGGGGAAGAGAGAGAGCGACTGGGGGGGAAGAGAGAGAGCGACTCGGGGGGAAGAGAGAGAGCGACTGGGGGAGAAGAGAGAGAGCGACTGGGGGGGAAGAGAGAGAGCTGACTGGGGGAAGAGAGAGAGCGACTGTGGGGGAAGAGAGAGAGCGACTGGGGGAAGAGAGAGAGCAACTGGGGGAAGAGAGAGAGCGACTGGGGGAAGAGAGAGAGCAACTGGGGGGAAGAGAGAGAGCGACTGGGGGGGGACGAGAGAGAGCGACTGGGGGGGAAGAGAGAGAGCGACTGGGGGGAAGAGAGAGAGCGACTGGGGTGGGAAGAGAGAGAGCAGCTGGGGGGAAGAGAGAGAGCGACTGGGGGGAAGAGAGAGAGCGACTGGGGGTAAGAGCGAGAGCGACTGGGGGGGAAGAGAGAGAGCGACTGGGGGGGGACAAGAGAGAGCGACTGGGGGAGAAGAGAGAGAGCGACTGGGGGGGAAGAGAGAGAGCGACTGGGGGGAAGAGAGAGAGCGACTGGGGGGGACGAGAGAGAGCGACTGGGGGGAAGAGAGAGAGCGACTGGGGGGAAGAGAGAAAGTGACTGGGGAGGAAGAGAGAGAGCGACTGGGGGGAAGAGAGCGAGCGACTGGGAGGGAAGAGAGAGAGCGACTTGGGGGAAGAGAGAGAGCGACTGGGGGGGAAGAGAGAGAGTGACTGGGGGGAAGAGGGAGAGCGACTGGGGGAAGAGAGAGAGCGACTGGGGGGAAGAGAGAGAGCGACTGGGGGATAGAGAGAGAGCGACTGGGGGGAAGAGAGAGAGAGAGCGACTGGGGGGGAAGAGAGAGAGCGACTGGGGGGAAGAGAGAGAGTGACTGGGGGGAAGAGAGAGAGCGACTGGGGGGAAGAGAGAGAGCGACTGGGGGGAAGAGAGAGAGTGACTGGGGGAAGAGAGAGCGCGGCTGGGGGGAAGAGAGAGCGACTCGGGGGAAGAGAGAGAGCGACTGTGGGGGGAAGAGAGAGAGAGAGCGACTGGGGGGAAGAGAGAGAGAGAGCGACTGGGGGGAAGAGAGAGAGAGAGCAACTGGGAGGAAGAGAGAGAGAGAGCAACTGGGGGGAAGATAGAGAGAGAGCAACTGGGGGGAAGAGAGAGAGAGAGCGACTGGGGGGAAGAGAGAGAGCGAGCGACTGGGTGGAAGAGAGAGGGAGAGCGACTGGGGGGACGAGAGAGAGAGAGTGACTGGGGGGAAGAGAGAGAGAGAGAGCGAGAGCGACTGGGGGAAAGAGAGAGAGCGAGCGACTGGGGGGAAGAGAGAGAGCGAGCGACTGGGGGGAATAGAGAGAGCGAGCGACTGGGGGGAAGAGAGAGAGAGAGCGACGGGGGGGAAGAGAGAGAGCGACTGGGGGGAAGAGAGAGAGAGAGCGACTGGGGGAAGAGAGAGAGAGAGCGACTGGGGGGAAGAGAGAGAGAGAGCGACTGCGGGGAAGAGAGAGAGAGAGCGACTGGGGGGAAGAGAGAGAGAGAGAGCGAGAGCGACTGGGGGGAAGAGAGAGAGCGAGCGACTGGGGGGAAGAGAGAGCGCGAGCGACTGGGGGGAAGAGAGAGAGAGAGCGACTGGGGGGAAGAGAGAGAGAGAGCGACGGGGTGAAGAGAGAGAGCGACTGGGGGAAGAGAGAGAGCGACTGGGGGGAAGAGAGAGAGCGACTGGGGGGAAGAGAGAGAGCGACTGGGGGGAAGAGAGAGAGCGACTGTGGGAAGAGAGCGCAACTGGGGGGAAGAGAGAGGGCGACTGGGGGGAAGAGAGAGAGCGACTGGGGTGAAGAGAGCGAGCGACTGGGGGGAAGAGAGAGAGCGACTGGAGGGAAGAGAGAGAGCGACTGGGGGGAAGAGAGAGAGCGACTGGGGGGAAGAGAGAGAGCGACTGAGGGGAAGAGAGAGCGACTGGGGGGAAGAGAGAGAGCGACTGGGGGGGTAAGAGAGAGAGCGACTGGGGGGAAGAGAGAGAGCGACTGGGGGGAAGAGAGAGAGCGACTGGGGGGGAAGAGAGAGAGCGACTGGGGGGGGAAGAGAGAGCGCGACTCGGGGGGAAGAGAGAGAGCGACTGGGGGGGAAGAGAGAGAGCGACTGGGTGGGAAGAGATCGAGCGACTGGGTGGAAGAGGGAGAGCGACTGGGGGGAAGAGAGAGAGCGACTGGGGGGAAGAGAGAGAGAGAGCGACTGGGGGGAAGAGAGAGAGCGAGCGACTGGGGGGAAGAGAGAGAGAGAGCGAGTGGGGGGAAGAGAGAGAGAGAGCGACTGGGGGGAAGAGAGAGAGAGAGCGACTGGGGGGAAGAGAGAGAGAGAGAGTGAGAGCGACTGGGGGAAGAGAGAGAGCGAGCGACTGGAGGGAAGAGAGAGAGCGAGCGACTGGGGGGAAGAGAGAGAGCGAGCGACTGGGGGGAAGAGAGAGAGAGTGCGACGGGGGGAAGAGAGAGAGCGACTGGGGGGGAAGAGAGAGAGCGACGGGGGGAAGAGAGAGAGCAACTGGGGGAAGAGAGCGCAACTGGGGGGAAGAGAGAGGGCGACTGGGGGGAAGAGAGAAAGCGACTGGGGGGAAGAGAGCGAGCGACTGGGGGGAGAGAGAGCGACTGGGGGTAAGAGAGAGAGCGAGGGGGGGAAGAGAGAGAGCGACTGGGGGGAAGAGAGAACGACTGGGGGGAAGAGAGAGAGTGACTGGGGGGGAAGAGAGAGAGCGACGGGGGAAGAGAGAGAGCGACTGGGGGGACGAGAGCGAGCGACTGGGGGGGAAGAGAGAGAGCGACTGGGGGGGAAGAGAGAGAGCGACTGGGGGGGAAGAGAGAGAGGGACTGGGGGGGAAGAGAGAGAGCGACTGGGGGGGAAGAGCGAGAGCGACTGGGGGGAAGAGAGAGAGCGACTGGGGGGAAGAGAGAGAGCGACTGGGGGGGAAGAGAGAGAGCGACTGGGGGGGAAGAGAGAGAGCGACTGGGGGGAAGAGAGAGAGCGACTGGGGGGGAAGAGAGAGAGCGACTGGGGGGAAGAGAGACAGCGACTGGGGGGAAGAGAGAGAGCGACTGGGGGGAAGAGAGAGAGCGACTGGGGGGAAGAGAGACAGCGACTGGGGGGAAGAGAGAGAGCGACTGGGGGGAAGAGAGAGAGCGACTGGGGGGGAAGAGAGAGAGCGACTGGGGGGAAGAGAGAGAGCGACTTTGGGAAAGAGAGAGAGCGACTGGGGGGAAGAGAGAGAGCGACTGGGGGGAAGAGAGCGAGCGACTGGGGGGAAGAGAGAGAGCGACTGGGGGGAAGAGTGAGAGCGACTAGGGGGAAGAGAGAGAGCGACTGGGGGGGAAGAGAGAGAGCGACTGGGGGGGAAGAGAGAGCACGACTGGGGGGAAGAGAGAGAGCGACTGGGGGGGAAGAGAGAGAGCGACTGGGGGAAGAGAGAGAGCGACTGGGGGGGAAGAGAGAGAGCGACTGGGGGGAAGAGAGAGAGCGACTGGGGGGAAGAGAGAGAGCGACTGGGGGGAAGAGAGAGAGCGACTGGGGGGGGAAGAGAGAGAGCGACTCGGGGGGAAGAGAGAGAGCGACGGGGGGGAAGAGAGAGAGCGACTGGGGGGAAGAGAGAGAGCGACTGGGGGGAAGAGAGAGAGAGAGCGACTGCGGGGAAGAGAGAGAGTGGCTGGGGGAAGAGAGAGCGCGACTGGGGGGAAGAGAGAGCGACTGGGGGGTAGAGAGAGAGCGACTGGGGGAAGAGAGAGCGCGACTGTGGGGAAGAGAGAGAGCGACTGGGGGGGAAGAGAGAGCGACTGGGGGGAAGAGAGAGAGCGACTGGGGGGAATAGAGAGAGCGACTGGGGGGGAAGAGAGAGAGCGACTTGGGGGGGACGAGAGAGAGCGACTGGGGGGGAAGAGAGAGAGCGACGGGGGGAAGAGAGAGAGCGACTGGGGGAAGAGAGAGAGCGACTGGGGGGAAGACAGAGAGCGACTGGGGGGAAGAGAGAGAGCGACTGGGGGGAAGAGAGAGAGCGACTGGGGGGAAGAGAGAGAGAGCGACTGGGGGGAAGAGAGAGAGCGACTGGGGGGGAAGAGAGAGAGCGACTGGGGGGAAGAGAGAGAGCGACTGGGGTGGAAGAGAGAGAGCGACTGGGGGGAAGAGAGAGCGACTGGGGGGGAAGAGAGAGAGCGACGGGGGGGAAGAGAGAGAGCGACTGGGGGAAGAGAGCGAGCGACTGGGGGGGAAGAGAGAGAGCGACTGAGGGGGAAGGGAGAGAGCGACGGGGGGAAGAGAGAGTGACTGGGGGAAGAGAGAGAGCGACTGCGGGGGGAAGAGAGAGAGTGACTGGGGGGTAGAGAGAGAGCGATGGGGGGAGAGAGAGAACGACTGGGGGAAGAGAGAGAGCGACTGGGGGAAGAGAGAGAGCGACTGGGGGGGAGGAGAGAGAGCGACTGGGGGGGAAGTGAGAGAGCGACTGAGGGGGAAGAGAGAGAGTGACGGGGGGAAGAGAGAGAGCGACTGGGGGAAGAGAGAGAGCGACTGGGGGGGAAGAGAGAGAGCGACTGGGGGGGAAGAGAGAGAACGGCTGGGGGGGAAGAGAGAGAGCGACTGGGGGGGAAGAGAGAGAGCGACTGGGGGGGAAGAGAGAGAGCGACTGGGGGGGAAGAGAGAGAGCGACTGGGGGGGAAGAGAGAGAGCGACTGGGGGGGAAGAGAGAGAGCGACTGGGGGGGAAGAGAGAGAGCGACTGGGGGAAGAGAGAGCGCGACCGGGGGGAAGAGAGAGAGCGACTGGGGGGAAGAGAGAGAGCGACTGGGGGGGAAGAGAGAGAGCGACTGGGGGGGACGAGAGAGAGCGACTGGGGGGGAAGTGAGAGAGCGACTGGGGGGAAGAGAGAGAGCAACTGGGGTGGGAAGAGAGAGAGCAACTGGGGGGAAGAGAGAGAGCGACTGGGGGGAAGAGAGAGAGCGACTGGGGGTAAGAGCGAGAGCGACTGGGGGGGAAGAGAGAGAGCGACTGGGAGGGACGAGAGAGAGCGACTGGGGGGGAAGAGAGAGAGCGACTGGGGGGGAAGAGAGAGAGCGACTGGGGGGAAGAGAGAGAGCGACTGGGGGGAAGAGAGAGAGCGACTGGGGAGGGGGGGAAAGGGAAAGGGGGGAAAGGGGGATGGGGAGGGGGGAAGAGAGGGGGAGTGGGGTGGGGAAAGGGGGGTGGGGGAATAAGTGGGGTGGGGGAAAAGGGGGAAGGGGCTGGGGGGGAAGTTAGAAGTTGAAGGCGCTAGATAAATGCAAGCTGGGTTAACGGCGTTTCTTAGAATCCCTCTGACATCCACTACAATAAAGAGATATTTTGAAAGCATTGGCAGTGCAACCTCTTGCAGAGGTCGAGGCGGATACCGACCTGGATGAGCAGAGCCCGGCCACAGAAGCTCAGGAAGCGAGCGCCGGGGCGGCTGCAGAGGAGGAAGAAGCAGCCGAGCGAGAGCAGGGCGGCGGCGGCCAGCGCCATGGTGGTGCGGCCCGAGCGAGTCCGGGCGCCGGTCAGTGCAGCCCCGCAGCGGAGCAGAGGCTCCAGCACCCGGCACCACTCAGGCTCGGAGACGGGCAGCCTGCGCCGGCACTGCCGCTCGAAATGGCCGTCAAAGTATGCGAGCCTCCGGGCGAAGGGCAGCGACCGCGGCCCCGAGCAGCAGCAGCTCCTTCCCCGCCGGCCCATCATCGCTGTGACTACTTCCGCGAGGCCGGGGTGACAGGAGAGAGGGGAAGCACGGTGGCATAGTGGTTAGCACTGTCGCCTCACAGCGCCAGGGACCCGGGTTCGAATCCGGCCTCGGGTGACTGTCTGTGTGGAGTTTGCACATTCTCCCTGTGTTTGCGTGGGTTTCCTCCGGGTGCTCCGGTTTCCTCCCACAGTCCAAAGATGTGCGGGTTCGGTTGATTGGCTATGATAAATTGACCCTTAGTGTTGGGGGGATTAAATACGTGGGGTTACAGGGATAGGGTGGGATATGTGTTGGTGTAGGGGTTCCGGGAATCGGGTGGGATATGTGTCGGTGCAGGCTCGATGGGCCGAAATGGCCTCTATCTGCACTGTGGAGTTTCTGTGATTCTGTGAGGGGAGAAAGCTACGGAGAAGGCAGAGACAGGGTACTGAATTTGGATGATCAGCCATGATCTCATTGAATGGCGGAGCAGGCTTGAGGGGCCGAATGGCCTACTCCTGCCCCTATCTTTTATGTTTCTAAAGGGTGGTGGAGGCAGACTCAAGTGCCTGCGGACACCCAGCAGCCAATCAACCCTCTGGGGCCCCACCACTTGGGGAGAGAACATGGCCTGCGAGAGTTCACAGTCAGCGTGAATTAAAGGGAGAAATTAACCTCCACAACAACAGCCATTCATATGACCATATACTGAACTTTATCTGTCATTCATTAAAGTGGGTGGTTCCAGCTGAAACAGCCGAAACCTGCTGGACAAGTAGTAAAAGAGCTATAACCAACGAACAGCTGGCCGCAGCCCAGTATCCAACCCAGCCACAGACCCCTCACAGTGAGGGTGTGAGAGCTGGGCTTGCCCAGACAGCTTTCACACATACAACTAACACCCCCACAGCTTACACATTACCGCTGCCTCCTTCACCTATCAGTTTTGAACTTAAATCTGCTGCATATCCTCGCAGCTCAACTCGGCAGTGCCTTCTGGGAGTTGCATCTCATCAACGAGCAGCTCCCTGATTGGTGGCAATTTCCAAGGCCCGTTTTATGTCCTCAACTCTCTCTTTCCACCTTCTGTTTCCTTTAAACATAGAAACATAGAAGATAGGAGCAGGAGTAGGCCATTCGGCCCTTCGAGCCTGCTCCGCCATTCAATGAGATCATGGCTGATCATCCAAATTCAGTACCCTGTCCCTGCCCTCTCCCCATACCCCTTGATCCCTTTAGCCTTAAGAAATATATCTAACTCTTTCTTGAATATATTTAATGAACTGGCCTCCACCGCCCTCTGTGGCAGAGAATTCCACAGGTTCACCACTCTCTGGGTGAAGAAATTCCTCCTCTTTCAGTCCTAAATGTCCTACCCCTTATTCTTAGACTATGACCCCTGGTTCTGGACTCCCCGACCATCGGGAACATCCTTCCAGCATCTAGTCTGTCCAGGCCTGACAGAATTTTATAGGTTTTGATGAGATCCCCTCTCAATCTTCTAAACTCCAGTGAGTAAATGCCCAATCGACACAATCTCTCCTCATACGTCATTCCTGCCATTCCAGGTATCAGCCTGGTGAATCTTCGCTGCACTCCTTCCATGGCAAGAATGTCCTTCCTCAGATAAGGCGACCAAAACTGCACACAATACTCAAGGTGCGGTCTCACCAAGGCCCTGTACAACTGCAGCAAGACATCATTGTTCCTGTACTCGAACCCTCTTGCTACGAAGGCCAACATACCATTTGCCTTCTTAACCACCTGCTGCACCTGCATGCTTACCTTCAGCGACTGGTGCACAAGAACACCCAGGTCTCTTTGCACTTCCCCTTCTCCCAATCTATTGCCATTCAAATAATAATCTGCCTTCCTGTTTTTGCCACCAAAGTGGATAACCTCACATTTATCCACATTATAGTGCATTTGCCGTGTTTCTGCCCAATCACCTAACCTGTCCAAATTGTACTGGAGTTTCATGACATCCTCCTCACAGCATACCCTCCCACCCAGCTTTGTGTCGTCTGCAAATTTGGAGATACTACATCCAATTCCCTCATCCAGATCATTAATATATATTGTGAACAGCTGGGGTCCTAGGACCAATCCTTGCGGTACCCCACTAGTCACTGCCTGCCACTCGGAAAACTACCCGTTTATTCCAACTCTTTGCTTTCTGCCCGCCAACCAGTTCTCTATCCAAGTCAATACCTTGCCCCCAATCCCATGTGCCTTAATTTTGCACGCTAATCTCTTATGCGGGGCCTTATCGAAAGCCTTCCGAAAGTCCAAATACACCACATCCACTGGTTCTCCCTTATCTATTTTACCAGTTACATCCTCAAAAAATTCCAGTAGATTAGTCAAGCATGATTTACCTTTTGTAAATCCATGTTGACTTTGTCCGATCCTGTCACTGTTTTCCAAGTGCTCTGCTATTACATCTTTTATAATGGACTCTCGCATTTTCCCCACTACCGATGTCAGGCTTACCGGTCTATAATTCCCCGCTTTTTCACTGCCACCTTTTTTGAATAGTGGGGTAACATACCCCTTGATCCCTTTAGCCTTAAGAAATATATCCAACTCCTTCTTGAATATATTTAATGAATTGGCCTCTACGGCCTTCTGTGGTAGAGAATTCCACAGGTTCACCACTCTCTGGGTGAAGAAATTCCTCCTCATTTCTGTCCTAAATGGCTTACCCCTTATCCTTAGACTGTGACCCCTGGTTCTGGACTCCCCGACTAGAGAGAAACTGTTCCCGTTGGCAGAAGGGTTGAGAACCAGAGGACACAGATTTAAGGTGATGGGCAAAAGAACCATAGGCGATGTAAAACATTTTTTTTTTACTCAGCGAGTGGCTAGGATCTGGAATGCAGTGGTTGACACGGCCCTTAACCGTGTCCGTTCTATCTCCCGCACTTCTGCCCTCACCCCTGCCCCTCCCTCCCGGAACCACGATAGGGTTCCCCTTGTCCTCACCTTTCACCCCGCCAGCCTCCACATTCAACGGATCATCCTCCGCCATTTCCGCCACCTCCAACGTGATCCCACCACCAAATGCATCTTCCCCTCACCTCCCCTTTCAGCATTCCGCAGGGACTGCTCCCTCCGCGACACCCTAGTCCACTCCTCTATCACCCCCAGCACCCCTTTCCCTTCGCCCGGCACCTTCCCGTGCAAGCACAGGAGATGCAACACGTGCCCTTATATCTCCCCCCTTCCCACTGTCCAAGGCCCCAAACACCCCTTCCAGGTGAAACAGCGATTTACTTGTACTTCTCGCAATCTAGTACACTGTATTCGCTGCTCACGCTGCGGTCTCCGCTACATTGGGGAGACCAAACGCAGATTGGGTGACCGCTTTGCGGAACACCTCCGTTCAGCCCGTAAGGGGGACCCTGAGCTCCCGGTCGCCTGTCACTTTAATTCTCCACTCCCAATCTGACCTCACCATCCTCGGCCTCTTGCATTGCTCCACTGAAGCTCAGCGTAAGCTCGAGGAACAGCACCTCATCTTTCGATTAGGCACTTTCCAGCCTTCTGAACTCAACATAGAGTTCAACAGAATAACAACAGAGAATGCTGGAAAAACTCAGCAGGTCAGGCAACATCCATGGAGAGAAATTTGAGTTGACGTTTCGGGTTGAAACCCTTCTTCAAAGCTGGGAAGAAAATAAAAAGATCGAATGCAAAGCTGCGATCGAACAAAAGTAGAAAAGGAGACAATAAAAGGTATTAGAAGCCAGATGAGATGGTAATGGGCCCGTGGAGACAAAAGGCAGCTGAGATTAGGTGTGAAGTGTACTGGCAGGATAAGGACAGCTGCCAGGTGAGAGAGAGAAACAAAAGGAAAGGAGGGGGGGGGGCGTGTAAAAGGAGGCCCCAAAACAAAGGGATGGAAAAGATTAAAAGGAAAAAAGTAATAGGGGCCGAGGTTATGATCTGAAATTGTTGAACTCGATATTGAGTCCGGAAAGCTGCAGAGTGCCTAATCGGAAGATGAGGTGCTGTTCCTCGAGTTTACGTTGAGCTTGGCACCTTCCCGTGCAAGCGCAGGAGATGTAACACCTGCCCCTATACCTCCCCCCTTCCCACTGTCCAGGGCCCCAAACACCCCTTCCAGGTGAAACAGCGATTTACTTGTACTTCTCGCAATCTAGTATACTGTATTCGCTGCTCACGATGCGGTCTCCTCTACATTGGGGAGACTGAACGCAGATTGGGTGACCGCTTTGCGGAACACCTCCGTTCAGTCCGTAAGGGTGACCCCGAGCTTCCGGTCGCCTGTCACTTTAATTCACCGCCCCATTCCCACTCGGACCTCACCGTCCTTGGCCTCTTGCATTGTTCCACTGAAGCTCAACGTAAACTCGAGGAACAGCACCTCATCTTCCGATTAGGCAGTCTGCAGCCTTCCGGACTCAATATCGAGTTCAACAATTTCAGATCATAACCCCGGCCCCTATCACACATATATATATATATATTATCCACACTGTTTGTCTATGTCTTTTTTTCTTCTCCCACACAGCTGTCTTCCATTCTGCCAGCGCATTTTACACTTCATCTAGAACCATCCCTTGTTTCTTAACCTGTCCCATTACCATCTCCTTCTGCCTTGAATATCTCTTAACCTCTCCTATCACCGACCTTCCCTTTTGTTCTTTCATCCCCTCCCCCATTTCCCAGTTCCCACACTTGCTTAAAAACCTGTTCCATTTCCTGCTTTTTTCCAGTTCTGACGAAAGGTCATCGACCTGAAACATTAACTCTGTTTCTCTCTCTTCACAGATGCTGCCCTGGCCTGCTGAGTTTCTCCAGCATTTTCTGTTTTTATTTCTGGAATGCACTGCCAGGACTGGACAGACTAGATGCAGGAAGGACGTTCCTGATGGTCGGGGAGTCCAGAACCAGGCGTCACAGTCTAAAGATAAGGGGTAAGCCATTTAGGACAGAGATGAGGAGGAATTTTTTCACCCAGAGAGCGGTGAACCTGTGGCATTCTCTTCCACAGAAGGCAGTAGAGGCCAATTCATTAAATATATTCAAGAAGGAGTTGGATATATTTCTTAAGGCTAAAGGGATCAAGGTGCGCCGACAACAACCTGGCCCTTAACACCAAGAAAACAAAGGAAATAATCGTGGACTTCAGGAAGTCCAAAGGCGGAAGTCACACCCCCATCCACATCAATGGGGCGGAGGTGGAAAGGGTGGCCAGCTTTAAGTTCCTCGGAGTCCACATCACGGAAGACCTCTCCTGGTCCCTCAACACCTCCTCTCTGGTGAAGAAGGCCCAGCAGCGCCTATATTTCTTGAGGAGGCTGAAGGGATGTAATCTGTCACCCCCGATCCTCTCTAACTTCTACCGCTGCACTATAGAGAGCATCCTGACAAACTGTATCACGGTATGGTACGGCAGCTGTAGCTCCCATGACCGGAAAGCCCTGCAGCGGGTAGTCAAAACTGCCCAACGCATTACCGGCACCCGGCTACCGACCATAGAACATATATATCAGAAACGCTGCCTACGGAGGGCACGGTCCATCATCAAAGACCCTACCCACCCCAGCCACAGTCTGTTCGCCCTCCTACCATCTGGAAGACGCTACAGGTGCATTCGCACCCGTACGACCAGATTTAGGAACAGCTTCTTTCCCAGGGCTGTCATCCTACTGAACTCCACAAATAAACTCTAAAGCCTGCACATCTGCCGATGCACTTTATTATGGTCATATTTATGCTAATATATATGTACAAATGTATGTTGAAATGTTTGTGTCCTAATCCAAATTGTACACTCTCGGGAGCCGCAAGCCTACATTTCGTTGTACTGCACTTGTGCACTAACAATGACAATAAAAGTTGATTTGATTTGATTGATTTGAAAGAAAGCAGGGACAGGGTACTGAATTTGGATGATCAGCCATGATCGCAATGAATGGCGGAGCAGGCTCGAGGAGCCGAATGGCCGACTCCTGTTCCTATCATCTATGTTTTTAAAGGGTGGTGGAGGCAGACTCAGGGGCCTGTGAACACCCAGCAGCTAATCAACCCTCTGAGGTCACACCACTTGAGGAGAGAACATAGCCTGCGAGAGTTCACAGTCAGCATCAATTAAATGGAACAGTTAACCTCCACAACAACAGCCATTCATATGACCATATACTGAACTTATCTATCATTCATTAAAGTGGGTGGTTCCAGCTGAAACAGCCGAAACCTGCTAGACAAGTAGTAAAAGAGCTATAACCAACGAACAACTGGCCGCAGCCCAGTATCCAGCCCAGCCACAGACCCCTCACAGTGAGGGTGAGAGAGCTGGGATTGCCCAGCCAGCTTTCACACATACACCTTCCACCCCCACAACTTACAAATTACCGCTGCCTCCTTCACATATCAGTTTTGAACTTAAATCTGCTGCATATCCTCGCAGCTCAACTCGGCAGTGCTTTCTGGGAGCTGCATCTCATCAACGAGCAGCTCCCTGATTGGTGGCAATTTCCAAGGCCCGATTTATGTCCTCAACTCTCTCTTTCCACCTTCTGTTTCCTTTAAACATAGAAACATAGAAACAGAGAAGATAGGAGCAGGAGTAGGCCATTCGGCCCCTCGAGCCTGCTCCACCATTCAATGCGATCATGGCTGATCATCCAAATTCAGTACCCTGTCCCTGCCTTCTCCCCATATCCCTTGATCCCTTTAGCCTTAAGAAATATATCCAACTCCTTCCTGAATATATTTAATGAATTGGCCTCTACGGCCTTCTGTGGTCGAGAATTCCACAGGTTCACCACTCTCTGGGTGAAGAAATTCCTCCTCATTTCTGTCCTAAATGGCCTACCCCTTATCCTTAGACTGTGACCCCTGGTTCTGGACTCCCCGACTAGAGAGAAACTGTTCCCGTTGGCAGAAGGGTTGAGAACCAGAGGACACAGATTTAAGGTGATGGGCAAAAGAACCATAGGCGATGTAAAACATTTTTTTTTTACTCAGCGAGTGGCTAGGATCTGGAATGCAGTGGTTGACACGGCCCTTAACCGTGTCCGTTCTATCTCCCGCACTTCTGCCCTCACCCCTGCCCCTCTCTCCCGGAACCACGATAGGGTTCCCCTTGTCCTCACCTTTCACCCCGCCAGCCTCCACATTCAACGGATCATCCTCCGCCATTTCCGCCACCTCCAACGTGATTCCACCACCAAACGCATCTTCCCCTCACCTCCCCTTTCAGCATTCCGCAGGGACCGCTCCCTCCGCGACACCCTGGTCCACTCCTCTATCACCCCCAGCACCCCTTCCCCTTCGCCCGGCACCTTCCCGTGCAAGCACAGGAGATGCAACACAGGCCCTTATATCTCCCCCCTTCCCACTGTCCAGGGCCCCAAACACCCCTTCCAGGTGAAACAGCGATTTACTTGTACTTCTTGCAATTTAGTATACAGTATTCGCTCCTCACGCTGCGGTCTCCGCTACATTGGGGAGATTGGGTGACCGCTTTGCGGAACACCTCCATTCAGCCCGTAAGGGGGACCCTGAGCTCCCGGTCGCCTGTCACTTTAATTCTCCACTCCCAATCTGACCTCACCGTCCTCGGCCTCTTGCATTGCTCCACTGAAGCTCAGCGTAAGCTCGAGGAACAGCACCTCATCTTTCGATTAGGCACTTTCCAGCCTTCTGAACTCAACATAGAGTTCAACAGAATAACAACAGAGAATGCTGGAAAAACTCAGCAGGTCAGGCAACATCCATGGAGAGAAATTTGAGTTGACGTTTCGGGTTGAAACCCTTCTTCAAAACTGGGAAGAAAATAAAAAGATCGAAGGCAAAGCTGCGATCGAACAAAAGAAGTAAAGGAGACAATAAAAGGTATTAGAAGCCAGATGAGATGGTAATGGGCCCGTGGAGACAAAAGGCAGCTGAGATTAGGTGTGAAGTGTACTGGCAGGATAAGGACAGCTGCCAGGTGAGAGAGAGAAACAAAAGGAAAGGAGGGGGGGGGGTGGTGTAAAAGGAGGACCCAAAACAAAGGGATGGAAAAGATTAAAAGGAAAAAAGTAATAGAGGCCGAGGTTATGATCTGAAATTGTTGAACTCGATATTGAGTCCGGAAAGCTGCAAAGTGCCTAATCGGAAGATGAGGTGCTGTTCCTCGAGTTTACGTTGAGCTTGGCACCTTCCCGTGCAAGCACAGGAGATGTAACACCTGCCCCTATACCTCCCCCCTTCCCACTGTCCAGGGCCCCAAACACCCCTTCCAGGTGAAACAGCGATTTACTTGTACTTCTCACAATCTAGTATTACTGTATTCGCTGCTCACGATGCGGTCTCCTCTACATTGGGGAGACTGAACGCAGATTGGGTGACCGCTTTGCTGAACACCTCCGTTCAGTCCGTACGGGTGACCCCGACCTTCCGGTCGCCTGTCACTTTAATTCACCGCCCCATTCCCACTCGGACCTCACCGTCCTTGGCCTCTTGCATTGTTCCACTGAAGCTCAACGTAAACTCGAGGAACAGCACCTCATCTTCCGATTAGGCACTCTGCAGCCTTCCGGACTCAATATCGAGTTCAACAATTTCAGATCATAACCCCGGCCCCTATCACACATATATATATATATATTATCCACACTGTTTGTCTGTGTCTTTTTTCTTCTCCCACACAGCTGTCTTCCATTCTGCCAGCGCATTTTACACTTCATCTAGAACCATCCCTTGTTTCTTAACCTGTCCCATTACCATCTCCTTCTGCCTTGAATATCTCTTAACCTCTCCTATCACCGACCTTCCCTTTTGTTCTTTCATCCCCTCCCCCATTTCCCAGTTCCCACACTTGCTTAAAAACCTGTTCCATTTCCTGCTTTTTTCCAGTTCTGACGAAAGGTCATCGACCTGAAACATTAACTCTGTTTCTCTCTCTTCACAGATGCTGCCCTGGCCTGCTGAGTTTCTCCAGCATTTTCTGTTTTTATTTCTGGAATGCACTGCCAGGACTGGACAGACTAAATGCAGGAAGGACGTTCCTGATGGTCGGGGAGTCCAGAACCAGGCGTCACAGTCTAAAGATAAGGGGTAAGCCATTTAGGACAGAGATGAGTAGGAATTTTTTCACCCAGAGAGTGGTGAACCTGTGGCATTCTCTTCCACAGAAGGCAGTAGAGGCCAATTCATTAAATATATTCAAGAAGGAGTTGGATATATTTCTTAAGGCTAAAGGGATCAAGGTGCGCCGACAACAACCTGGCCCTTAACACCAAGAAAACAAAGGAAATAATCGTGGACTTCAGGAAGTCCAAAGGCGGAAGTCACACCCCCATCCACATCAATGGGGCGGAGGTGGAAAGGGTGGCCAGCTTTAAGTTCCTCGGAGTCCACATCACGGAAGACCTCTCCTGGTCCCTCAACACCTCCTCTCTGGTGAAGAAGGCCCAGCAGCGCCTATATTTCTTGAGGAGGCTGAAGGGATGTAATCTGTCACCCCTGATCCTCTCTAACTTCTACCACTGCACTATAGAGAGCATCCTGACAAACTGTATCACGGTATGGTACGGCAGCTGTAGCTCCCATGACCGGAAAGCCCTGCAGCGGGTAGTCAAAACTGCCCAACGCATTACCGGCACCCGGCTACCGACCATAGAACATATATATCAGAAACGCTGCCTACGGAGGGCACGGTCCATCATCAAAGACCCTACCCACAGTCTGTTCGCCCTCCTACCATCTGGAAGACGCTACAGATGCATTCGCACCCGTACGACCAGATTTAGGAACAGCTTCTTTCCCAGGGCTGTCATCCTACTGAACTCCACAAATAAACACTAAAGCCTGCACATCTGCCGATGCACTTTATTATGGTCATATTTATGCTAATATATATGTACAAATGTATGTTGAATGTTTAAGTGTCCTAATCCAAATTGTACACTCTCGGGAGCCGCAAGCCTACATTTCATTGTACTGCACTTGTGCACTAACAATGACAATAAAAGTTGATTTGATTTGATTGATTTGAAAGAAAGCAGGGACAGGGTACTGAATTTGGATGAGCAGCCATGATCGCAATGAATGGCGGAGCAGGCTCGAGGGGCCGAATGGCCGACTCCTGTTCCTATCATCTATGTTTCTAAAGGGTGGTGGAGGCAGACTCAGGGGCCTGTGAACACCCAGCAGCTAATCAACCCTCTGAGATCACACCACTTGAGGAGAGAACATAGCCTGAGAGAGTTCACAGTCAGCGTCAATTAAAGGGAGAAATTAACCTCCACAACAACAGCCATTCATATGACCATATACTGAACTTCAGCTGTCATTCATTAAAGTGGGTGGTTCCAGCTGAAACAGCCGAAACCTACTAGACAAGTAGTAAAAGAGCTATAACCAACAAGCAACAGGCCGCAGCCCAGTATCCAACCCAGCCACAGACCCCTCACAGTGAGGGTGAGAGAGCTGGGCTTGCCCAGACAGCTTTTACACATACACCTCCCACCCCCACAGCTTACAAATTACCGCTGCCTCCTTCACATATCAGTTTTGAACTTAAATCTGCTGCATATCCTCGCAGCTCAACTCGGCAGTGCTTTCTGGGAGCTACATCTCATCAACGAGCAGCTCCCTGATTGGTGGCAATTTCCAAGGCCCGATTTATGTCCTCAACTCTCTCTTTCCACCTTCTGTTTCCTTTAAACATAGAAACATAGAAGATAGGAGCAGGAGTAGGCCATTCGGCCCCTCGAGCCTGCTCCACCATTCAATGCGATCATGGCTGATCATCCAAATTCAGTACCCTGTCCCTGCCTTCTCCCCATATCCCTTGATCCCTTTAGCCTTAAGAAATATATCCAACTCCTTCCTGAATATATTTAATGAATTGGCCTCAACTGCCTTCTGTGGTCGAGAATTGCACAGGTTCACCACTCTCTGGGTGAAGAAATTCCTCCTCATTTCTGTCCTAAATGGCTTACCCCTTATCCTTAGACTGTGACCCCTGGTTCTGGACTCCCCGACTAGAGAGAAACTGTTCCCGTTGGTGGAAGGGTTGAGAACCAGAGGACACAGATTTAAGGTGATGGGCAAAAGAACCAAAGGCGATGTAAGAATTTTTTTTTTTACTCAGCGAGTGGCTAGGATCTGGAATGCAGTGGTTGACACGGCCCTTAACCGTGTCCGTTCTATCTCCCGCACTTCTGCCCTCACCCCTGCCCCTCCCTCCCGGAACCACGATAGGGTTCCCCTTGTCCTCACCTTTCACCCCACCAGCCTCCACATTCAACGGATCATCCTCCGCCATTTCCGCCACCTCCAACGTGATCCCACTACCAAATGCATCTTCCCCTCACCTCCCCTTTCAGCATTCCGCAGGGACTGCTCCCTCCGCGACACCCTAGTCCACTCCTCTATCACCCCCAGCACCCCCTCCCCTTCGCCCGGCACCTTCCCGTGCAAGCACAGGAGATGCAACACGTGCCCTTATATCTCCCCCCTTCCCACTGTCCAGGGCCCCAAACACCCCTTCCAGGTGAAACAGCGATTTACTTGTACTTCTTGCAATTTAGTATACTGTATTCGCTGCTCACGCTGCGGTCTCCGCTACATTGGGGAGATTGGGTGACCGCTTTGCGGAACACCTCCATTCAGCCCGTAAGGGGGACCCTGAGCTCCCAGTCGCCTGTCACTTTAATTCTCCACTCCCAATCTGACCTCACCATCCTCGGCCTCTTGCATTGCTCCACTGAAGCTCAGCGTAAGCTCGAGGAACAGCACCTCATCTTTCGATTAGGCTCTTTACAGCCTTCTGAACTCAACATAGAGTTCAACAGAATAACAACAGAGAATGCTGGAAAAACTCAGCAGGTCAGGCAACATCCATGGAGAGAAATTTGAGTTGACGTTTCGGGTTGAAACCCTTCTTCAAAACTGGAAAGAAAATAAAAAGATCGAAGGCAAAGCTGCGATCGAACAAAAGAAGAAAAGGAGACAATAAAAGGTATTAGAAGCCAGATGAGATGGTAATGGGCCCGTGGAGACAAAAGGCAGCTGAGATTAGGTGTGAAGTGTACTGGCAGGATAAGGACAGCTGCCAGGTGAGAGAGAGAAACAAAAGGAAAGGAGGGGGGGGGGGGAGGTGGTGTAAAAGGAGGACCCAAAACAAAGGGATGGAAAAGATTAAAAGGAAAAAAGTAATAGAGGCCGAGGTTATGATCTGAAATTGTTGAACTCGATATTGAGTCCGGAAAGCTGCAAAGTGCCTAATCGGAAGATGAGGTGCTGTTCCTCGAGTTTACGTTGAGCTTGGCACCTTCCCGTGCAAGCGCAGGAGATGTAACACCTGCCCCTATACCTCCCCCCTTCCCACTGTCCAGGGCCCCAAACACCCCTTCCAGGTGAAACAGCGATTTACTTGTACTTCTCGCAATCTAGTATACTGTATTCGCTGCTCACGATGCGGTCTCCTCTACATTGGGGAGACCAAACGCAGATTGGGTGACCGCTTTGCGGAACACCTCCGTTCAGTCCGTAAGGGTGACCCCGAGCTTCCGGTCGCCTGTCATTTTAATTCACCGCTCCATTCCCACTCGGACCTCACCGTCCTTGGCCTCTTGTATTGTTCCACTGAAGGTCAATGTAAGCTCGAGGAACAGCACCTCATCTTCCGGTTAGGCACTTTGTAGCCTTCTGGACTCAATATCGAGTTCAACAATTTCAGATCATAACCCCGGCCCCTATCACATATATATATATATATATATTATCCACACTGTTTGTCTGTGTCTTATTTTCTTCTCCCACACAGCTGTCTTCCATTCCGCGAGCGCAATTTACACTTCATCTAGAACCATCCCTTGTTTCTTAACCTGTCCCATTACCATCTCCTTCTGCCTTGAATATCTCTTAGCCTCTCCGGCCTTCTATCCTATCACCGACCTTCCCTTTTGTTCTTTCATCCCCTCCTCCCTTTCCCAGCCCCTACACTTGCTTAAAAACCTGTTCCATTTCCTGCTTTTTTCCAGTTCTGACGAAAGGTCATCGACCTGAACCGTTAACTCTGTTTCTCTCTCTTCACAGATGCTGCCCTGGTCTGCTGAGTTTCTCCAGCATTTTCTGTTTTTATTTCTGGAATGCACTGCCAGGA
The DNA here is from genome assembly GCF_052327205.1 of Somniosus microcephalus. NCBI lineage: Eukaryota > Metazoa > Chordata > Chondrichthyes > Squaliformes > Somniosidae > Somniosus > Somniosus microcephalus. Next base: position 21,161,072 of record NW_028225181.1, on the reverse strand, counting down.
CTGGATAGACTAGATGCAGGAAGGATGTTCCCGATGGCGGGGGAGTCCAGAACCAAGGGTCACAGTCTAAGGATAAGCCATTTAGGACAGAAATGAGGAGGAATTTCTTCACCCAGAGAGTGGTGAACCTGTGGAATTCTCGACCACAGAAGGCAGTAGAGGCCAATTCATTAAATATATTCAAGAAGGAGTTGGATATATTTCTTAAGGCTAAAGGGATCAAGGGGTATGGGGAGAAGGCAGGGACAGGGTACTGAATTTGGATGAGCAGCCATGATCACATTGAATGGCGGAGCAGGCTCGAGGGGCCGAATTGCCTACTCCTGCTCCTATCTTCTATGTTTCTAAAGGGTGGTGGAGGCAGACGCAGGGGCCAGAGGGCACCCAGCAGCCAATCAACCTTCTGAGGTCACACCACTTGTGGAAAGGGCATGGCCTGCATCAGCAACCTATCGATCAACCAAGAGAGTTCACAGTCAGCGTTAACTAAAGGGAGAAGTTACCTCCAAATACAAGTCATATGATATGACCATACTATAAATCATTATCTGTCATTCATTAAAGTGGGTGGTTCCAGCTGAAACAGCCGAAACCTGCTAGACAAGTAGTAAAAGAGCTATAACCAACGAACAACTGGCAGCAGCCCAGTATCCAACCCAGCCACAGACCCCTCACAGTGAGGGTGAGACAGCTGGGCTTGCCCAGACAGCTTTCACACATACACCTCCCACCCCCACAGCTTACAAATTACCGCTGCCTCCTTCACATATCAGTTTTGAACTTAAATCTGCTGCATATCCTCGCAGCTGAACTCGGCAGTGCATTCTGGGAGTTGCATCTCATTAACGAGCAGCTCCCTCATTGCTGGCAATCTCCAAGGCCCGCTTTATGTCCTCAACTCTCTCTTTCCACCTTCTGTTTCCTTTAAACATAGAAACATAGAAGATAGGAGCAGGAGTAGGTCATTCGGCCCCTCGAGCCTGCTCCACCATTCAATGCGATCATGGCTGATCATCCAAATTCAGTACCCTGTCCCTGCTTTCTCCCCATACCCCTTGATCTCTTTAGCCTTAAGAAATATATCTAACTCCTTCCTGAATATATTTAATGAATTGGCCTCAACTGTCTTCTGTGGTCGAGAATTCCACAGGTTCACCACTCTCTGGGTGAAGAAATTCCCCCTCATTTCTGTCCTAAATGGCTTACCCCTTATCCTTAGACTGTGACCCCTGGTTCTGGACTCCCCGACTAGAGAGAAACTGTTCCCGTTGGTGGAAGGGTTGAGAACCAGAGGACACAGATTTAAGGTGATGGGCAAAAGAACCAAAGGCGATGTAAGAATTTTTTTTTTTACTCAGCGAGTGGCTAGGATCTGGAATGCAGTGGTTGGCACGGCCCTTAACCGTGTTCCGTTCTATCTCCCGCACTTCTGCCCTCACCCCTGCCCCTCTCTCCCGGAACCACGATAGGGTTCCCCTTGTCCTCACCTTTCACCCCACCAGCCTCCACATTCAACGGATCATCCTCTGCCATTTCCGCCACATCCAGCGTGATCCCACCACCAAACGCACCTTCCCCTCACCTCCCCTTTCAGCATTCCGCAGGGACTGCTCCCTCCGCGACACCCTAGTCCATTCCTCTATCACCCCCAGCACCCCTTCCCCCGTGTAGAATTCGCAAAATTGAACATTGTCCTATAAGGGTCTATTGGCAGAAAAGGCCTTAATTTCTTTTTAAAGACTGTTTTAAAAGAAGCCCAGAAAAAGGGACACACAAAATGGCCGCCAGACCCCGTGACCAGCTTTTGGGACACTTTAAAATGGTTCCTGCAGTCCCCAGACAGCTTTTGTGGATTCAGCCCACAGGAGGTTCTGGAAGGCAGTTTCAGGGAAACGAAACCAGACAGAGCCCCATACATATAGATTGGATACAGATCCGATCAGGTCGGCCTGTAGATAAAGGCCATCTAAATGTTTACCCAGACAAAGGGGAACAGATTCAAGTTCGAAGAGAGACATTAAAGGCAATACAGGGTCGTTCCAGACCAGAGATGGCAGTTACCGGCCATCCGAAGATACTTTAAAAACAAAGACTACCCCGCTGTGCTACAAGCCTGCCAAAAGTTAAACAAAGACTAACCTTGATTTGGCGGGAGATAAGGGCCTCCATGAAAAAGTATAACTGGAGTCCCGGGGTAGCCATCGGTAGCTTTTAGCTTTTGGAGCTTGTTGGGCAGCTTTAAGCGTGGTCGCTTTGCGAAGAGCCAGTCGTTTTGAGAGATTGCTCGGGGGTCCGAAGAAGGTTTTTTTTCGGACTCAGAAGAAGAAGACGAGACCCGGGGTAGTTATTGGGAGATCGTCGACAAAAACCCCAGGCCGTTGACGAGACGAGGAGAAAGTTGACGAGAAGAAGAGAAGACGAAACGCCCCACAGCGTCGTGTGTAGGAGTACGGAGAAAAATGATGCACGGGTGAAATGATGGTCAGCGCATCTTGCTGAAGAGAAGGAGCCATCAGCTTGAGCAGCCCGCTGTTCCTACAGCCCAACGACCAGGTGGAGACAGGAAACCTGAGAGGACCAAAACGCAGACTTCAAAATCATCTATGTTTCAAATTGGGATTGGTGAGCATGTTTCTGGCCCCTCATAATCTAATCTAGCTAGGTTTAGGGGGTGGGCACTTCGGGGAATAATTAACAATGAGTTGTTGTCCCTCGATGCACCGTGTGCTTCCCTATTTCATGATGAACCTTGGTTAGTACTGTATTATGATTTGTTTTTCCCTCCCATGTACCTTATTGGCTTACATTCAATTTTTCCTTTGTGCAATAAAATTTCATTTCGTTTAATTAAACTTGGTCTATAGAGTATTCTCTGCATTGTAGTTCCTGCCTCAAAGTCCAGTGTATAGAACCTAAGGGGTGAGTGGGTCGAACCAATCGGTGTGTTACTGTGCAAGAGAGAGAGGCCTCGAGAGAGAGAGAGAGAGAGAGGCCTCGTCGATCGAAAACCCCTTACAGAAAATGGCGACCGCGGCAGGACACTGGCAGCAGGATTGCAATGTATTAGACCCAGGTTTAAATGGACGAAATGTTATGGATGAGAGGATAGCGGATTATGTTTTTGGTAATGTAAATCTCACTAAGCAGCACTTACTGGGTGAGCGTCCGGTAGACGCAGCCGTCAGGTGGACAGAGAGCAAAGAACATAAAAAGTCAGTAGAGAAGGCAGTGTGGCTGATGTGCTACAAAAGACAAGTCCAGATTTTGGACAAAGTCGTTGCAGCGCAGGCAGCCAAGATCAAAACCCAGGCTTCAGAAATAGAGGAAAAGGCCATGGGTGGGGAAAAGCTGATCGCAGCGCTTCACGCACTGAATCAGGATCGCCAAACTGTAGCCAGCCAACATCAGGTTAAACTAGAGTACCTGGAATGTCAGGTTACTGAGGCAAAGATACACGAAGCGAGAGTACGGGAGAAAAGCGCCCGCCTCGCACAACAGCTAAGAGCGCAGGAGGAGAGAGTAATAGAGGTCAAGGCAGCTTACAAGCTGGCCATTGAGAACGGGTTTGAGGGCGCAGACCACGGCCCCTGCCAGAAGGCGTTAGAAGACCTAATAACGGCCCTGGCGAAGGCAAAAGGCATGGTATGCCTCGTAAGCCCAAAAGCGAGTCAAATAGACTTCCTGAAAGACCGATGCCACACGAAGTAGTTGTGGCACCAGCCACTGAACCCTCAGGAATGCACTGCCAGGACTGGACAGACTAGATGCAGGAAGGATGTTCCCGATGGTCGGGGAGTCCAGAACCAGGGGTCACAGTCTAAGGATAAGGGGTAAGCCATTTAGGACTGAGATGAGGAGGAATTTCTTCACCCAGAGAGTGGTGAACCTGTGGAATTCTCTACCACAGAAGGCAGTAGAGGCCAATTCATTAAATATATTCAAGAATGAGTTAGATATATTTCTTAAAGGCTAAAGGGATCAAGGGGTATGGGGAGAAGGCAGGGACAGTGTACTGAATTTGGATGATCAGCCATGATCACATTGAATGACGGAGCAGGTTCGAGGGGCCGAATGGCCTACTCCTATGTACTTTTGTTTCTAAAGGGTGCTGGAGGCAGACGCAGGGGCCTGGGGACACCCAGCCGCCAATCAACACTCTAATCACAGAAATCACAGAAACCCCACAGTGCAGATAGAGGCCATTTCGGCCCATCGAGCCTGCACCGACACATATCCCACCCGATCCCCGTAACCCCTACACCAACACATGTCCCACCCTATCCCCTGTAACCCCACGTATTTAATCCCCCCAACACTAAGGGTCAATTTATCATAGTCAATCACCCTAACTCACACATCTTTGGACTGTGGGAGGAAACCGGAGCACCCGGAGGAAACCCACGCAAACACGGGGAGAATGTGCAAACTCCACACAGACAGTTGCCCGAGGCCGGATTTCACACCACTTGGGTAAAGGGCATGGCCTGCATCAACAACCTGTCAATCAACCAAGAAAGTTCACAGTCAGCATTAACTAAATGGAGAAGTTACCTCCAACGACAAGTCATATGACCATATACTGAACTTTATCTGTCATTCATTAAAGTGGGTGGTTCCAGCTGAAACAGCCGAAACCTGCTAGACAAGTAGTAAAAGAGCTATAACCAACGATCAACTCGCCGCAGCCCAGTATCCAACCCAGCCGCAGACCCCTCACAGTGAGGGTGAGAGAGCTGGGCTTGCCCAGCTAGTTTTCACACATACACCTAACATCCCCACAGCTTATAAATTACCGCTGCCTCCTTCACGTATCAGTTTTGAACTTAGATCTGCTGCATATCCTCGCAGCTAAAGTCGGCAGTGCATTCTGGGAGCTGCATCTCATTAACCAGCAGCACCCTGATTGGTGGCAATTTCCAAGGCCCGCTTTACGTCCTCAACTCTCTCTTCCCACCTTCTGTTTCCTTTAAACATAGAAACATAGAAGATAGGAGCAGGAGTAGGCCATTCGGCCCCTGGAGCCTGCTCCGCCATTCAATGCGATCATGGCTGATCGTCCAAATTCAGTACCCTGTCCCTGCCTTCTCCCCATATCCCTTGATCCCTTTAGCCTTAAGAAATATATCCAACTCCTTCTTGAATATATTTAATGAATTGGCCTCTACTGCCTTCTGTGGTAGAGAATTCCACAGGTTCACCACTCTCTGGGTGAAGAAATTCCTCCTCATCTCTGTCCGAAATGGCTTACCCCTTATCCTTAGACTGTGACCCCTGGTTCTGGACTCCCCGGCCATCGGGAACATCCTTCCTGCATCTAGTCTGTCCAGTCCTGTTAGAATTTTATAAGTTTCAATGAGATCCCCACTCATTTTTCTAAACTCCAGTGAGTATAAGCCCAATCGTCCCTGTGATGAAATATGCCATTCATCAGGTACTGTATTCCCTGTGTTTAGTTTAGTTTCAGTTTCATTTCCTTACCTGTATTGTATTGTGTGTAGGGCTCCGCCCATACCTGGCCCCTACTTAAGCAAGCCCCAGCGTGTCTCACAGCGGTACAGCAGATCTCTGGATGAGAGACACTTCTCCAATGTGTATTACTTTCTGAGTTAATAAAAGCCTTGCTTTGCTCCGTTAACGTCGAGTCTCGGATTCATTGAGGCACATCAGCCCCAATCTCTCCTCATACGTCATTCCTGCCATCCCAGGTATCAGTCTGGTGAATCTTCGCTGCACTCCCTCCATGGCAAGAACATCCTTCCTCAGATAAGGCGACCAAAACTGCACACAATACTGAAGGTGCGGTCTCACCAAGTCCCTGTACAACTGCAGCAAGACATCCTTGTTCCTGTACTCAAACCCTCTCGCTACAAAGGCCAACATACCATTTGCCTTCTTAACCGCCTGCTGCACCTGCATGCCTACCTTCAGCGACTGGTGCACAAGGACACCCAGGTCTCGTTGCACTTCTCCTTCTCCCAATCTATTGCCATTCAGATAATAATCTGCCTTCCTGTTTTTGCCACCAAAGTGGACAACCTCACATTTATCCACATTATAGTGCATTTGCCATGTTTCTGCCCAATCACCCAACCTGTCCAAAGAACTGTTCAAGCTCTGAGAGACTCTGAATAAATACTAGCTTCGCAAGGCCAGTGGGCCCATCAGAGTGAGACTGCCCCCCACACTCACACCATTGAGAGCTGAAGCCCAGATGTACAAGGAGCTTGGTCAGCCTACCCGAGAGGGGTTACCGCATCACTTCCAACCGCCCCAACAGGCTAAGGGCCTAGGCTGCTGGTCAAGCTTGACCGCCGGCACGGCCTGTTCTACCCTCACAAGCCTGACCTCTAGTACGGCCTGTTCTACCCTCAAAAGCCTGACCTCCAGTACGGCCTGTTCTACCCTCAAAAGCCTGACCTCCAGTACGGCCTGTTCTACCCTCACAAGCCTGACCACCAGTACGTACTGTTCTACCCTTACAAGCCTGACCTCCAGTACGGCCTGTTCTACCCTCACAAGCCTGACCCCTAGTATGGCCTGTTCTACCCTCACAAGCCTGACCTCCAGTACGGCCTGTTCTACCCTCACAAGACTGACCTAGAGTACAGCCTGTTCTACCCACACAAGCCTGACCTCCAGTACGGCCTGTTCTACCTTCACAAGCCTGACCTCCAGTACGGCCTGTTCTACCCTCACAAGCCTGACCCCCAGAACGGCCTGTTCTACCCACACAAGCCTGACCTCCAGTATGGCCTGTACTACCCTCACAAGCCTGACCCCCAGTACGGCCTGTTCTACCCACACAAGCCTGACCTCCAGTACGGCCTGTACTACCCTCACAAGCCTGACCTCCAGTATGGCCTGTACTACCCTCACAAGCCTGACCTCCAGTACAGCCTGTTCTACCCTCACAAGCCTGACCTCCAGTACAGCCTGTTCTACCCTCACAAGCCTGACCTCCAGTACGGCCTGTTCTACCCTCACAAGCCTGACCTCCAGTACGGCCTGTTCTACCCTCACAAGCCTGACCTCCAGTATGGCCTGTTCTACCCAAACAAGCCTGACCTCCAGTATGGCCTGTACTACCCTCACAAGCCTGACCTCCAGTATGGCCTGTTCTACCCTCACAAGCCTGACCTCCGGTACAACCTGTTCTACCCTCACAAGCCTGACCTCCGGTACAGCCTGTTCTACCCTCACAAGCCTGACCTCCAGTACAGCCTGTTCTACCCTCACAAGCCTGACCTCCAGTACAGCCTGTTTTACCCACACAAGCCTGACATCCAGTACAGCCTGTTCTACCCTCACAAGCCTGACCTCCAGTACGGCCTGTTCTACCCTCACAAGCCTGACCTCCAGTACAGCCTGTTCTACCCCCACAAGCCTGACCTCCAGTACAGCCTGTTCTACCCTCACAAGCCTGACCTCCAGTACGGCCTGTTCTACCCTCACAAGCCTGACCTCCAGTACGGCCTGTTCTACCCTCACAAGACTGACCTCCAGTACGGCCTGTTCTACCCTCACAAGCCTGACCTCCGGTACAGCCTGTTATACCCTCACAAGCCTGACCTCCAGTACAGCCTGTTCTACCCTCACAAGCCTGACCTCCGGTACAGCCTGTTATACCCTCACAAGCCTGACCTCCAGTACAGCCTGTTCTACCCTCACAAGCCTGACCTCCGGTATGGCCTGTTCTACCCTCACAAGCCTGACCGCCAGTACGGCCTGTTCTACCCTCACAAGCCTGACCTCCAGTACGGCCTGTTCTACCCTCACAAGCCTGACCTCCAGTACGGCCTGTTCTACCCTCACAAGCCTGACCTCCGGTACGGCCTGTTCTACCCACACAAGCCTGACCTCCAGTATGGCCTGTTCTACCCTCACAAGCCTGACCTCCAGTACAGCCAGTTCTACCCTCACAAGCCTGACCTCCAGTGCAGCCTGTTCTACCCTCACAATCCTGACCTCCAGTAGAGACTGTTCTACCCTCACAAGCCTGACCTCCAGTACAGCCTGTTCTACCCTCACAAGCCTGACCTCCGGTACAGCCTGTTCTACCCTCACAAGCCTGACCTCCAGTACAGCCTGTTCTACCCTCACAAGCCTGACCTAAAGTACAGCCTGTTCTACCCACACAAGCCTGACCTCCAATAGAGTCTGTTTTACCCTCGCAAGACTGACCTACAGTACGGCCTGTTCTACCCACACAATCCTGACCTCCAGTACAGCCTGTTCTACCCTCACAAGACTGACCTACAGTACGGCCTGTTCTACCCACACAAGCCTGACCTCCAGTACAGCCTGTTCTACCCTCACAAGTGTAATGTATATACCTTTAAGGGAGGAACTACATTTTACAGCTTGTAAAGTCTGTGGGTTGTGCAGTTAATAAATACACAGACTTCAGAAATAACAACAAACAGGTCTTTACTATTCGACGGTCCGGGCGAATCTGCCCCAGTTATCCTGTCACAACACTTATATACTGGTGTGGTCACTGTCGGTATTACAGTATACAGAAGCCAAACAAGTAGTGCCACACTTAAAGTAGTTCCCTTAAAGGTGAACGGTTACATACAATAATTTCCTTAAGGGTAGACGGGTACATACACTACAATCCTCCCTTTTTAGCTTTCAACATACTGAGTCCATAGTGGACATACATTATCACATATATATATACAGATTTATTTAAGACAGTTCATAGATTCAGTCTTTCGGGAGGTTTCCGGATTCTGTCCGGGTAACGCCGCAGTGGTGTCGTCATTCCAAGCGGGCTAGTAGGTGTTTCTGGTAAAGTTGAATCGGCTCGAAGCACAGTGTCAGGTTCCCCTGACTCCAGAACTACCAGATCGGACGTAGGTGTTCTGGGTAACTCAGTCTCAACCTTATCCGGGTAAGGTGGTGAAGTCGGGGGCCCATTTGTGGCGGGCCCTATGATCTGGTCAACATGGCGCCTTATTATATTGTCTCCAATGTCCACAGTGTACATCAACGGGCCTAGCCTTTTTCCAATCGTTCCAGGCTGCCATTTCTCAGTACGATAGTCCCGGGCCAAAACTCGTTGACCGGTCTGGAAGGATCTAGTGGCCCTTTTGTTCATGCCCTGGAATTGCCGGTTCTCTACGTCCCTTCTGACGTTTGGTTTGAGTAAATCCAGCCGACATCGTAGGCGTCTATTACAAAACATCATCGCGGGAGTTTGATTTGTGACCGCATGGGTTGCATTTCGGTATGCCAACAAAAAACTATCCACCTTATGCTGTAAACTTATGTCTTCATTACTCATGGCCTTTACGGCCTTCTTGAAGGTCTGGACAAACCTTTCAGCCAATCCATTGGAGGCGGGATGGTATGGGGCTGACGTGTAATGTTTAACCCCATTGCTCTTTAAGAATTTCTTAAATTCCTCAGATACAAATTGCGGTCCATTGTCAGAACAGATCTGTTCTGGCAGGCCATTCCAGGCAAACATAGTCCTTAACACCGTGATGGTTTTTTCCGTCATGGTGGTGGTCATCTTAATTACTTCTGGCCACTTGGAGTGGGCATCTACCGCTATTAGGAACATCGAGTCCATAAATGGACCAGCAAAGTCGATGTGTACTCTTTGCCAGGGAGATGAGGGCCACTCCCATGGGTGCAGAGGAGCCTGTGGTGGTGCATTCTGAACCCTCTGACATCCTAGGCAGTTCTTCGTGATCTCCTCTATGTCTCCATCAATGCCTGGCCACCACACAAACGCCCTTGCTAGATTCTTCATCTTTACGCCACCCAGGTGTCCTTCGTGCAGCTCCTTGAGTACCTTCTTTTGGAGTTTGGGTGGAATCACCACTCTAGACCCACACATCAGGGTTCCTCGACACACTGACAGTTGTTCTTTCCTCTGTGAGAATGCTTGCAGTGTTGGTTCGCACTGTGCTGGCCATCCCTCCACCGTTAAATCATAGACTCGTGAAAGAGTCGGGTCATTCCTTGTCTCATTCTCAATCATTGAGTTTGTTATCGGCAGACACTCCACTATTGATGAGTGGAACAACTCTACTGGGTCCACTGTCCTCGCTTCTTCTACCATCGGCAATGGCAAGCGTGATAGCCCATCAGCGTTTCCATGCTGTTTGGACCGTTTGTATTCAATATCATACTGGTGTGCCCCAAGTAAAACTGACCATCTTTGTAACCTTTGTGCCGTCATGGTAGAAACGGCCTTGTTTGGGTTGAATATGGACACCAATGGCTGGTGGTCCGTCAGCAATGTGAACCTCTTACACTGCAGGTAATGGTTGAATTTCTTCACGCCCCACACAAGACTGAGGGCCTCCCTATCTATCTGGGCGTAATTTCGTTCCGCTGGTGTCAATGATCGGGACGCGAATGCCACCGGCCTTTCCGAGCCATTTGGTAGTCTGTGCGAAAGTACTGCCCCAATTCCGTACGGGGAAGCATCACAAGCTAGCCGAAGGGGTAATGCTGGGTTGAAATGAGCCAACACTTCTTCAGAGGTAATCAACTCCTTGCTCCTGCGAAAAGCCTTTTTGCATTCTTCACTCCACCTCCATGGTGTTTCTTTCCGCAACAGCTCATTTAGCGGATGCAGCACCGTAGATAAATTTGGCAGAAACTTGTGATAATAATTAATCAACCCCAAGAATGACCTTAGCTGTGACACGTTTCCTGGAGCGGGGGCCTTCACGACCGCTTCTATCTTTTCCGGTGACTTATGTAGTCCCCCTCGGTCAATGACATGACCGCAGTATGAGATCCGTTTTTGGAAGAACTCACACTTCTTGCGATTAACCCGAAGGCCATACTCCTTCAACCTGGTGAGTACCAGTTTCAAATTCGTGAGGTGTTCTTCCTCATCTTTTCCCGTGATTAGAATATCATCTAAGTAGCACTGCGTGCTTGGAATTCCTTGTAACACCTGTTCCATGGCCCTCTGCCAAATTGCTGGCGCCGAAGCTACTCCAAAGACCAGTCTATTATAGCGATACAAGCCTCTGTGAGTGTTGATGGTGAGGTATTGGCGTGACTCTTCCTCAACCTCCATCTGTAAATATGCCTGAGCCAAGTCTATCTTCGTGAAGTGCTTCCCTCCAGCCAATGAAGCAAAAATATCTTCAATCCGCGGAAGCGGGTATTGTACCGTGTGAAGTACCGGATTCACTGTGATCTTGAAATCTCTGCAGATACGGACCTTCCCCGGTCCCCCTGGCTTATTACTTGGTGAGGATTTCATGACGGGAACAATGGGCGTGGCCCACTCACTCCAGTCTACTTTTGACAGAACCCCTGATCGTTCAAGTTCTTCTAGTTCTGCCTCTACTGCTGGTCGTATTGCGTACGGTACCGATCTGGCCTTAAAAAACTTTGGGCTTGCATGTTCTGCAATCTTGACCTTTGCTTTAATACCTCGCAGCGTTCCCAGTCCTTGCTGGAATACCTCTTTAGCTTCGTCTAATATTCTGGACAACCGTTCAGGTTTGGCATCCTCTTTTTCGGACTCCACCGTCATGGTGTTTAGTGCCTGCCAGTCCATCTTTATTTTTCGGATCCACTCTCATCCCAGAAGTGGTGGACCTCCCTCAGGCAACACATACAGATCTAACCGGTGGTGAACCTTATCCTGGTATCTCACCTTAACCTCTAGTTTTCCAATGGGGAATACTTTGTGCCCCGTGTATGTCTGCAGCACTAGATCTGTATTCCGTAGTGGAATATGCTTGAAAAACTTTTTATAGTCATGCTTATTCATGACAGTCAACGCCGATCCAGTGTCTACTTCCATTTTTACTTGGACCTTCTCAATCTGTAATGTTATCCAAATAGTTTGTCGGTCGGCTTCATTGCTCACGTTGTGGATTCTCAGACTGTCCAGTCCTTTGTGTTTGGAGTGTGAGTCCGACTTCTGTTCCTTCAGACTCTTCCTAGTCGCCTCTTGTACCTTTCTGTACCATTTTTGTGAGGACTCGTTATTGTTGTACGTCGTTCCTGACCGGCACACTTTAGCTATGTGCCCGGTCTTGCCACATTTCCGGCATTCTTGGTTTTTACCCCAGCAACGCTTCTGGTCGTGTGTTGTCTTCCCACAACGATAGCATTTCGTAGTCCTCGAGGTGATGTGGTCCACCCCTAGTGCCACCGCCTTCCGCTGCATTACCGCCATTCCTTTTGCTGCGGCTTCGTATGATGCGGCTATAAGGACAGCCCTGTCAAGTGTGAGGTTGTTCTCTTCCAGTAATCGTTTTTGCGTCCCTTCTTTGGACAATCCACATACGAACTTGTCTCGCAGTGCCTCTGTCAGATTCCCTCCGAACTGGCAGTGTTTCGCTAGCCTCCGCAGTTCGAACAAGTATTCCGCGTTGCTTTCGTCTTTCTTCTGCGTTCTCGCATAGAATCTGAATCGTTCAGCCAGCTTCAACGGTGTGGGGTTCAAGTGATCCTTCAGCACTGCTACTATATCCTCGAAAGTCTGATCCGCCGGTTTAGCTGGAGAGAGAAGATGTTTCAACAACCCGAATGTTTTCGCACCCATCACGTTAATTAAGGTTACAGCTTTTTCCTCCTTAGCTATTTTGTTAGCCTTACAATGTATCTCAATACGTTCCACGTACGTGGGCCAGTCTTCTATTTCGGAGTTAAAATCGTTGCTGTCCCCACGCTTAGGCATCTTCCTTTCTTTGGGTACAACACAAATATTTCTTTAAATTCTTATGTATTTTTTTTTTTCTAAGATGGCGGCTTTTCCCACGAATTTGGCGGTTTCCCGCTCTTCCTTTCTCTCCCCGCCCACTTCAATGGCGGTTTCCCGCTTCTGTCGGCTCCTCCGCCTAATGGCGGCTTCCCGCGTTTCTTCCTGGTGGAAGGGGTACGCTTTCCCCGCAGCGGACAGGTTCAGCCGCTGGGCTGGCTCTCGCACAGCTCCCCCTACTCGGCTCTGTCTTCTCCTCCCGCCCGCACGGCTCTACTGGCCCTGGGTACACCCCGTTAACGGAGGACAGTTCAGCCGCTGGACTGGCTCTCGCGCAGTCTCTCACCCCGTTTTCGGCTGTGTTTCTCTCCCACTCCCGCACGTTCGGTTTTGCCGGCTCTGAGTACCCCGTTGGTGGAGAACAGCTCAGCCGCTGGACTGGCTTCTCGCAGTCTCTCTCTCCGCACCCGGCTCTCACCCGCACGGTTCCCGTTCGCCTCCCCAGCCCTCTCGCAGACCGGTGTTTCCCTCCCTGGCTGCGGCTGGGTTTCTCTTCCCGCGCCTACTCGCAGGCTCAGCGCTTCGTGGCTGCGGTCGCTGCCCGGATTTTTCCCGCCGATCGCGGTCCGGCTGTCACCCGACGCCGTTGGACCCGACTTTTGACCGGCTCAGCTCCCCCTCGACCGAGGTCGAGTGCTCTGCCCTTATCCTCCGGATATTCTCTACACCTTCCCCTACTCACAGTCTCTTCGGCCGCCTTGTTCCCTGCTGATTGGCTCACTCCGCACCGTGGTAGAAGGGTAGTCAGTGCCTGTTGCAGACGAAAGCTTTTGTTGTTAGTCTTCCACCTCTCCTGCTGCAGCCTCGTGTTTTCTTCCAGCAGCACGACGAGGCGGTTGCCTCTCTTTGACGCTCTTCTTGCTTTGGTAGTCTTGCCGCAGGGTACGATTGGACTCGTCGCCACTGTAAAGTCTGTGGGTTGTGCAGTTAATAAATACACAGACTTCAGAAATAACAACAAACAGGTCTTTACTATTCGAAGGTCCGGGCGAATCTGCCCCAGTTATCCTGTCACAACACTTATATACTGGTGTGGTCACTGTCGGTATTACAGTATACAGAAGCCAAACAAGTAGTGCCACACTTAAAGTAGTTCCCTTAAAGGTGAACGGTTACATACAATAATTTCCTTAAGGGTAGACGAGTACATACACTACACAGCTCATGTATACTGTAGTACCGGCAGTGACCACACCTCTATATAGCACTGAGTAGTAATCTGTACAGGCAGTTGCAGTGTGAGCCACGTTGAGTAAACACCTGTTGTACCATTCTCCGCAGTCTGTGTCTTATTATACACGGACGCAACATTGGCGCCGAGGCAGGTTCGAACCTACCTGCAACTCTGCATCACCTCCCGGGGATTCGTTCCTGGAGATCAGTGGATTGGAGGTCAAGGCCAGAGACTCGGGCGTCAACCACGGGCAACCACCCAGTCATCCAGCAGAGACTCGAGAATTGCGGGGGAGGCTGTTGAGAGCCAGGCTTGGCTTTCCAGTCGTGGTGGTCCAGTGAAACGGGCTGGCAACAGGCAGTGCGCAGACCTTTCACGGACAGCGGCGGGCTAGAGCCCGACCGAGCGGCACAGCAAAGGGCCGAGCAGCGTCGACAGGGGAAAGAGAGAGAGGGCAGAGCGCACAGGGCACAGCCGGTGTTCAGGGGCCGAGCAGCGTCGGAGAGAGGGAGAGAGAGACGCGCAGAAACCCGCAAGGCGCCGGCATTACCACGAGGACCGCCGAGAGCGGCGTTGGCAGCAGCGCAGGAGAAGCACGTGAAACGTACAGGGCACCGCCATTGCCACGAGAACCGCCGGGAGCGGCGTTGGCAGCAGCGGGGGAGGAAGAAAAGCGCGGGAGACGCCATTTTAAGCCATTGGGAGACGCCATATTAAACCACACCCAAAATGCCGAAGAGTGGCAGTATCACCGCATTTGACAATGAAGTCGAAGATTGGACTACATATGTCGAACGAATAGAGGTGTACTGCAAGGCAAATGGGGTGTCAGATGACAAGAAAGCGTCGGTATTGTTAAATTTAATGGGTGCAAAGATGTATGGTTTATTATGAAATCTAGTAACCCCAACAAAGCCAATGGAAAAGAGTTTTGGAGACATAGTAACGATACTAAAGGAACATTTAAACCCCACACCGCTGCTGATAGCAGAAAGATTCAAGTTTCACAAACGGAACCAGCATAAGGATGAAAGCAATGCTGATTATTTAACAGAACTGCGCAAACTATCGAAACACTGCCAGTTTGGAGCAGGACTGGCAGATACCTTAAGGGACAAGTTTGTGTGTGGGCTTCAAAGTGAAGGAACCCAGAAACGGCTTTTATCTGAAAAGGACCTTACGCTGGAAAAGGCTTTCAGCATTGCGGTATCATATGAAGCAGCAGCACGGGGCGCTGCAGAGATACAACAGAGACCGCAAGAATATGGCACAACCGAAATGTCATATGGAACAGAGAAGTGCTATCGCTGCGGCAGAACAAGACACGACCAGAATGATTGCTGGTTCAAAGACAAAGTGTGCAGACAGTGTGGAAAAGTAGGACACATAGCACGAGTCTGCAGGTCGGGAAAGAAAACCAGCAATAAGAAACCTACCAAAGGAAAGTACAAGAAGGTACATAAGATGATGGAGAATAGTTCAGACGAACAAAAGAGTGATAACGACTCCGAAAGCAGGGAACTGAGTTGTCTGAAACTACATAATGTGATCACAACAGAGGATCACCGAACCATTTGGGTCACTCTCAAGATAGCAGGAGTCCAGGTAAAGATGGAATTGGACACAGGATCAGCCCTAACAGTCATAAACCGACGGGACTACGAGCGGCTATTCTCACACATACCCTTGAGAGACGCAAAAATTATTTTGAAGACGTACAGGTCGCATCTACCCCAGAAACAGTAGCATCGGAAGCTGATGAACCAACCGACGACAGGGGGCCAGAATTGCCTCCGCACCAAGAGCAAGACACTCGGGAAAGGCGGTATCCAGAAAAGATCAGGAAGCCTCCCCAAAGACTGAATATATAAATAGACTATTTTCAGCTAATGTTGCATGTTAAAAGTGTTAATTGTAATTAGTTTGATATTTAATTGTTAAATGAGTGTTATGGTACTGTTAATCTAAAAGGGGAGGAATTGCAATGTATATACCTTTAAGGGAGGAATGACTTTTTACAGCTCATGTATACTGTAGTACCAGCAGTGACCACACCTGTATATAGCACTGAGTAGTAATCTGTACAGGCAGTTGCAGTGTGAGCCACGTTGAGTAAACACCTGTTGTACCGTTCTCCGCAGTCTGTGTCTTATTATACACGGACGCAACAACAAGACTGACCTGCAGTACAACCTGTTCTACCCTCACAAGCCTGAAATCCAGTACAGCCTGTTCTACCCACACAACACTGACCATCAGTACAGCCTGTTCTACCCTCACAAGCCTGACCTCCAGTACGGCCTGTTCTACTCCCACAAGCCTGACCTCCAGTACGGCCTGTTCTATCCCCACAAGTCTGACCTCCAGTATGGCCAGTTGCACCCTCACAAGCCTGACCTCCAGTACGGCCTGTTCTACCCCCACAAGTCTGACCTCCAGTACGGACTGTTGCACCCTCACAAGCCTGACTTCCCGTATAGCCTGTTCTACCCTCACAAGCCTGACATCCAGTACGGCCTGTTCTATCCACACAAGCCTGACCTCCAGTATGGCCTGTTCTACCCCCATAAGCCTGATCTCCAGTACGGTCTGTTCTACCCCCACAAGTCTGACCTCCAGTACGGACTGTTGCACCCTCACAAGCCTGACTTCCCGTATGGCCTGTTCTATCCTCACAAGTCTGACCTCCAGTATGGCCTGTTCTACCCACACAAGCCTGACCTCCAGTACGGCCTGTTCTACCCTCACAAGTCTGACCTCCAGTACAGCCAGTTTTACCCTCACAAGCCTGACCTCCAGTACAGCCTGTTCTACCCTCACAAGCCTGACCTCCAGTACAGCCTGTTCTACCCTCACAAGCCTGACCTCCAGTATGGCCTGTTCTACCCTCACAAGTCTGACCTCCAGTACGGCCTGTTCTACCCTCACAAGCCTGACCTCCAGTACAGCCTGTTCTACCCTCACATGTCTGACCTCCAGTACGGCCTGTTCTACCCTCACAAGCCTGACTTCCAGTACGGCCTGTTCTACCCTCACAAGCCTGACCTCCAGTACAGCCTGTTCTACCCTCACAAGACTGACCTACAGTACGGCCTGTTCTACCCACACAAGCCTGACCTCCAGTACAGCCTGTTCTACCCTCACAAGACTGACCTCCAGTATGGCCTGTTCTACCCACACAAGCCTGACCTCCAGTACAGCCTGTTCTACCCTCACAAGTGTAATGTATATACCTTTAAGGGAGGAACGACTTTTTAAAGCTCATGTATACTGTAGTACCGGCAGTGACCACACCTGTATATAGCACTGAGTAGTAATCTGTACAGGCAGTTGCAGTGTGAGCCACGTTGAGTAAACCCCGTGTTGTACTGTTCTCCGCAGTCTGTGTCTTATTATACACGGACGCAACAACAAGACTGACCTGCAGTACAACCTGTTCTACCCACACAAGCCTGACCTCCAGTACCACCTGTTCTACCCTCACAAGCCTGACCTCCGGTACAGCCTGTTCTACACACACAACACTGACCTTCAGTACAGCCTGTTGTACCCTCACAAGCCTGACCTCCAGTACGGCCTGTTCTACCCACACAAGCCTGACCTCCAGTACAGCCTGTTCTACCCTCACAAGCCTGACCTTCAGTACGGCCTGCTCTTCCCTCACAAGCCTGACCTCCAGTGCGGCCTGTTCTATCCACACAAGCCTGACCTCCAGTACAGCCTGTTCTACCCTCACAAGCCTGACCTCCAGTATGGCCTGTTCTACCCTCACAAGTCTGACCTCCAGTACGGCCTGTTCTACCCTCACAAGCCTGACTTCCCGTATGGCCTGTTCTATCCTCACAAGTCTGACCTCCAGTACAGCCTGTTTTACCCACACAAGTCTGACCTCCAGTACGGCCTGTTCTACCCTCACAAGCCTGACCTCCAGTACGGCCTGTTCTACCCTCACAAGCCTGACCTCCAGTACGGCCTGTTCTACCCACACAAGTCTGACCTCCAGTATGGCCTGTTCTACCCACACAAGCCTGACCTCCAGTACGGCCTGTTCTACCCACACAAGCCTGACCTCCAGTATAGCCTGTTCTACCCTCACAAGCCTGACCTCCAGTACAACATGTTCTACCCACACAAGCCTGACCTCCAGTACGGCCTGTTCTACCGACACAAGCCTGACCTCCAGCACGGCCTGTTCTACCCTCACAAGCCTGACTTCCCGTACGGCCTGTTCTATCCTCACAAGCCTGACCTCCAGTACAGCCTGTTCTACCCTCACAAGCCTGACCTCCAGTACGGCCTGTTCTACCCTCACAAGCCTGACCTCCAGTACGGCCTGTTCTACCCTCACAAGCCTGACCTCCAGTACGGCCTGTTCTACCCACACAAGTCTGACCTCCAGTATGGCCTGTTCTACCCACACAAGCCTGACCTCCAGTACGGCCTGTTCTACCCACACAAGCCTGACCTCCAGTACAGCCTGTTCTACCCTCACAAGCCTGACCTCCAGTACAACCTGTTCTACCCACACAAGCCTGACCTCCAGTACGGCCTGTTCTACCGACACAAGCCTGACCTCCGGTACGGCCTGTTCTACCCTCACAAGCCTGACCTCCAGTACAACCTGTTCTACCCACACAAGCCTGACCTCCAGTACGGCCTGTTCTACCCACACAAGCCTGACCTCCAGTACGGCCTGTTCTACCCTCACAAGCCTGACCTCCAGTACAGCCTGTTCTACCCTCACAAGCCGGACCTCCAGTACAGCCTGCTCTACCCTCACAAGCCTGACCTCCAGTACAACCTGTTCTACCCTCACAAGCCTGACCTCCAGTATGGCCTGTTCTACCCTCACAAGCCTGACCTCCAGTATGGCCTGTTCTACCCTCACAAGCCTGACCTCCAGTACAGCCTGTTCTACCCTCACAAGCCTGACCTCCAGTACGGCCTGTTCTACCCTCACAAGCCTGACCTCCAGTACAGCCTGTTCTACCCTCACAAGCCTGACCTCCGGTACAGCCTGTTCTACCCTCACAAGCCTGACCTCCAGTACGGCCTGTTCTACCCTCACAAGCCTGACCTGCAGTACAACCTGTTCTACCCTCACAAGCCTGACCTCCAGTACAGCCGGTTCTACCCTCACAATCCTGACCTCCAGTACAGCCTGTTCTACCCTCACAAGCCTGACCTCCAGTACGGCCTGTTCTACCCACACAAGCTTGACCTCCAGTACGGCCTGTTCTACCCACACAAGCCTGACCTCCAGTACGGCCTGTTCTACTCACACAAGCCTGACCTCCAGTACAACCTGTTCTACCCTCACAAGCTTGACCTCCAGTACAGCCTGTTCTACCCACACAAGCCTGGCCTTCAGTACAGCCTGTTCTACCCTCACAAGCCTGACCTCCAGTACGGCCTGTTCCACCCTCACAAGCCTGACCTCTGGTACAGCCTGTTCTAACCTCAGAAGCCTGGCCTCCAGTATGGCCAGTTCTACCCTCACAAGCCTTGTTGGATCCGTGGTTCAGTGGATATGCTGTTATTAAATAATTACACGGATGCTGTACATTAACAATAAACAGGTCTTTACTGGAGGAGGGTAGTCTCAAGACTGGGTGTACAGAGGGATGCGCAAAGCTTATATACATGTGTGGTCACTGCCGGTACTACAGCATACAGGAGCTGTAAAAGTAGTTCTGACTTAAAGGCACATACACTACAATTCCTCCCCTTTTAGATTAGTAGTACCCCTAATATTCAAATAACAATTAACACTTTAACATGTACATTAAACAACAAAAGTCCATTTATAGATTCAGTCTTTGGGGCGGCTTCCTGACCCTTTCGGGATAGCGCCTTTCCGGAGGTTCTTGTTCTTGGTGCAGAGGCGATTCTGACCCCTTTTCATCGGGTAGTTCATCGGGTTCCACTGTTACTGGGTCTGAGGTAGATGCTACCGGTATGTCGGGTTCATCCCCAGGTACTCGAGACATGGGGTTGACGCGTTCCTGTGACGCTAAGATCTGATCGACGTGGCGTCTCACAATGTTCTCCCCGACATCCACTGTGTACATTAATGGCCCCTGCCTTGTACATATCGTTCCGGGTTGCCATTTCTCTGTTCGATAGTCACGGGCCAAGACTGGTTGCCCTACATTGAAGCTCCTTGTCGGCTTCTCATTGATGTGCTGGAATTGTTTGTCCTCAACATTTCTTCGCACATTTGGTCTGAGCAAGTCCAGACGAGATCTCAACCTTCGGTTAAAGAACATCATGGCCGGGATCTGGTTGGTAACTGCATGTGTCGCGTTTCGGTAGGCTAATAAGAAATTGTCCATCTTATGCTGTAGTGGAATTTCATCATCGCACATGGCCTTTATCGCCTTCTTAAAGGTTTGTACGAACCTCTCAGCCAATCCATTGGTGGCTGGATGATACGGGGCGGATGTGTAATGCCTTATCCCATTCCTTCTCATAAATTTTTTGAACTCGTCGGACACAAACTGTGGTCCATTATCAGAGCAAATCTGCTCTGGCAACCCGTTTCTGGCAAATATGGTCCGTAGGACTGCAATCATTTTCTCTGTAGTGGTTGAAGACATTTTTATCACCTCAGGCCACTTTGAATGAGCATCCACTGCTATTAAGAACATCGAGTCCATGAATGGACCAGCGAAATCAATATGCACCCGTTGCCATGGAGAGGAGGGCCACTCCCATGGGTGTAGAGGGGCATGTGGTGGTGCATTTTGGACCTTCTGGCATCCTAAGCAGCTCTTAGTTAGGTCTTCGATTTGTTGATCGATTCCCGGCCACCACACATAAGCCCTAGCAAGGCTTTTCATTTTCACTCCCCCCAGATGACCTTCATGTAGCTCATTTAGCACTCTCTCCCTTAACTTGGGTGGAATCACCACTCTGGATCCACACATCACTGTCCCCTGGCATACTGACAGCTGTTCTCTTCTGGATGAGAATGCTGGCAACAGTGAGTCGCCATGAGTTGGCCATCCCCTCACCGTCAATTCATATACCTGAGACAGCGTCGGATCATTGCGGGTCTCCTTCTCTATATCCGCGTTCGTTACTGGTAATCGTTCAATTATTGACGAATAAAATATCTCGATAGGGTCCACTGCTGGTGCTTCCTCCACAGTAGGCACTGGCAGGCGTGATAGCCCATCAGCGTTCCCATGCTGTTTCATGCCTTTATATTCTATTTCATATTGATTCGCCCCTAGAAACAGGGACCATCTTTGTAACCGTTGTGCAGTCATCCCTGGAATGCCCTTCTTAGGATTAAAGATGGAGACAAGTGGTTGGTGGTCAGTCAGCAAGGTGAACTTCTGCCCATGCAGATAGTGGTTGAATTTTTTTACTCCCCATACTAGGCTGAGGGCCTCCCTGTCAATCTGGGCGTAGTTGAGCTCGGCTGAGGTTAGTGACCGAGACGCAAAGGCTACTGGCCTCTCCAACCCGTCAGGGAATTTGTGCGACAGCATCGCTCCAATACCATAGGGTGATGCACCACATGCCAAACGAATTGGTAGTGCTGGGTTGAAATGGGCCAACACCTCTTTTGATGTGATCAATTCTTTACACTCCTGGAAAGCTCGTCTACGTTCGTCATCCCACTTCCATGGTACCCCTGTTTGCAGTAGGGTGTTCAGTGGGTGTAATACCGTAGACAAATTTGGTAAGAATTTGTGGTAGTAGTTCACCAGTCCGAGGAATGACCTTAGTTGTGACACATTTTCTGGTGCTGGAGCCTTGATTACAGCCTCAATCTTGTCAGGGGACTTATGTAACCCCTCTTCATCGATGACGTGGCCACAATATGAGATCTGTTTCTGGAAAAACTCGCACTTGTGGCGATTAGCTCGTAGCCCATACTCCTTTAATCTGGTGAGCACCTTCTCCAAGTTGGCGAGGTGATCACCGTCATTTTCGCCCGTGACCAAGGTGTCGTCCAAATAACACTGGGTCCCTGGAATCCCTTGCAGGACCTGATCCATCGCCCTTTGCCAGATAGCCGGAGCCGCGGCTACTCCAAACACCAGCCGATTGTATTGATAGAGGCCTTTATGAGTGTTGATCGTAGGGTATTGTTTCGAAGCTTCTTCTACCTCCATTTGCAAGTACGCCTGGGCTAGATCAATTTTGGTGAAGCGTTTACCTCCAGATAGCGAGGCGAAAATATCCTCAATTCGTGGAAGCGGATATTGTACCGTGTGAAGGACTGGGTTCACTGTCACCTTAAAACCCCCACAGATGCGGACCTTCTTTGGTTCCCCAGGCGTATTACTCAGTGACCTCTTCATTACAGGAACGATGGGTGTAGCCCACTCGCTCCAGTCCACTTTGGATAGTACTCCTGAACGTTCCAACCCTTCCAGCTCTGCTTCAACAGCTGGTCTGATCGCATAAGGCACTGGTCTGGCCTTCAGAAACTTTGGGCTTGCATTTTCCTCTATTTTAATCATTGCTGTTATTCCTTTTAGTGTTCCTAGTCCCTCCTGGAACACTTCTTTTGCGTCAGTTAGCATTTTTGACAGTCGTCCAGGTGTGACGTCATCATCCTTTTTGGCCTCAACCTTCAGTGCCTGTATGGAATGCCAATCTAATTGTATCTTCCGGATCCATTCATGTCCTAGCAGTGGTGGTCCTCCATCTGGCGATACATATATATCCATTTTAGGTATTTCCTGGCCTTTATATGTCACTTTCACCCTTATATTTCCTTTGGGGTAGACTTTTTGCCCCGTATACGTCTTCAAGACAATCTCTGTAGCTTTCAAGGGTATGTGTGAAAATAGCCGCTTGTAGTCTCTTTGATTTATGACTGTTAGAGCTGACCCTGTGTCCAATTCCATTTTCACTTGGACTCCGTCTATCTTGAGTGTAACCCAGATAGTCTGGTGATCCTCCATTTCTGTTACCTTATGTAGTTTCAGACAACCCAGCTCCTTGATTCCGGAGTCTGTGTCACTTTTCTGTTCGTCTGAACCACTGTCCATCACCTGGTGTACCTTTTTGTACTTCTCCTGTGGAGATTTCTTACTGTTGGTTTTCTTCCCAGACCTGCAGACTCTTGCTACGTGTCCTGCTTTCCCACACTGTCTGCACACTTGGTCCTTGAGCCAACAATCTTTCTGGTCATGTGTTGTTCTGCCGCAGTGATAGCACTTCCCTGTTCCATAGGACATTTCATTGGTGCCATATTCTTGCAGTCTCCGTTGTATCTCTGCAGCGCCCCTTGCGGCTGCTTCGTGTGATACTGCCATACTGAAAGCTTTGTCCAGCGTAAGGTCCTTTTCTGATAGAAGCCGTTTCTGGGTTCCTTCACTTTGTAGCCCACACACAAACTTGTCCCTTAATGTGTCTGCTAGTCCCGCTCCAAACTGGCAGTGTTTCGATAGCTTGCGCAGTTCCGTTAGGAACTCAGCATTGCTTTCGTCTTTGTGTTGGTTCCTTTTATGGAACTTAAATCGTTCTGCTATCAGCAGCGGTGTGGGGTTTAAGTGGTCCTGTAGGATTTCTACTATGCTTTCAAAATTCTTGTTTACCGGCTTCTCTGGGGTTATTAGATTTCGCAGTAACCCATAAGTTTTTGCACCCATGGAATTGAACAGAACCAGTGCTTTATTAGCATCTGGCACTTCATTCGCCCTGCAGTACACCTCAATACGTTCCACATATGTCGACCAATCTTCGACTTCATTGTCGAACGTAGAGATACTGCCACTCTTCGGCATCCTTGGGTGTGAGTTAACTGTCAAAAATGGCACCTCCCGCGCTTCCCCTTCTTCTCCGCTGGCACAAAATGGTGTCTCCCGCGCTTTCCTTCCTTCCCACGCTCGCCCTTCTTCTCCGCTGCGGCTTCTAAAAATGGCGTCTCCCGCGCTCTTTCTTCTTCTCCACGGCTCAATGGCGTCTCCCACGCTCCCCTTTCTTCGCCCCGTGGACCGTGTTCAGCCCGTGAGCCCTGGCTGTGCTCTGTGCGTTCTTCTTTTTATATTTTTCGACGCCGCTCAGTCTAGAACCCGGCTTTTTCTTTACCCTCTCTCTCTCCGGTTTGTTTTCTTTTTCTCGACGCCGCTCGGTGTTCAACCCCCGGCTGCGCCCTGCGCTCTTCACCCTCTGTCTTACCCTGTCGATGCTGCTCGGCTTTCTCCCCGCCGTCGGTCGGCTCCAGCCGCCGCTGCTCGGGAAGGGTCTGCTCTGGACCTGTCGTCGGTCTCTTGCTGCTCGTCGTGGCTGGGGAACCAAGCCCGGCTCTCCACAGCCTCCCCTGCGAAGTTCAATCTCTGCCTGACTGCTGGGCAGTTGCTCGTGGTCAACGCCCGTGTTCCAGGCCTCGACTATTTATTTATTTATTAATTTTTTTAATGTTGCAGGTGGATTCGAATCGACACTTGTCGCCACTGTTGGATCCGTGGTTCAGTGGCTATGCTGTTATTAAATAATCACACGGATGCTGTACATTAACAATAAACAGGTCTTTACTGGAGGAGGGTAGTCTCAAGACTGGGGGTACAGAGGCATGCGCAAAGCTTATATACAGGTGTGGTCACTGCCGGTACTACAGTATACAGGGGCTGTAAAAGTGGTTCTGACTTAAAGGCACATACACTACAAGCCTGACCTCCAGTGCAGCCTGTTCTACCCTCACAAGCCTGATCTCCAGTACGGCCTATTCTACCCTCACAAGCCTGACCTCCAGTACAGCCTGTTCTACCCTCACAAGCCTGACCTCCAGTACAACCTGTTCTACCCTCACAAGCCTGACCTCCAGTACAACCTGTTCTACCCACATAAGCCTGACCTCCAGTACAACCTGTTCTACCCACACAAGCCTGACCTCCAGTACAGTCTGTTCTACCCTCACAAGCCTGACCTCCAGTACAGTCTGTTCTACCCTCACAAGCCTGACCTCCAGTACAACCTGTTCTACCCACACAAGCCTGACCTCCAGTACAGTCTGTTCTACCCACACAAGCCTGACCTCCAGTACAGTCTGTTCTACCCTCACAAGTCTGACCTCCAGTACAACCTGTTCTACCCTCACAAGCCTGACCTCCAGTACAACCTGTTCTACCCACACAAGCCTGACCTCCAGTGCAGTCTGTTCTACCCACACAAGCCTGACCTCCAGTACAACCTGTTCTACCCACATAAGCCTGACCTCCAGTACGGCCTGTTCTACCCTCACAAGCCTGACCTCCAGTAGAACCTGTTCTACCCACACAAGCCTGACCTCCAGTACAGCCTGTTCTACCCACACAAGCCTGACCTCCAGTATGACCTGTTCTACCCTCACAAGCCTGACCTCCAGTACAGCCTGTTCTACCCACACAAGCCTGTCCTCCAGTACAGCCTGTTCTACCCTCACAAGCCTGACCTCCAGTACAGCCTGTTCTACCCTCACAAGTCTGATCTCCAGTACAGCCTGTTCTACCCTCACAAGTCTGACCTCCAGTACAGCCTGTTCTACCCACACAAGCCTGACCTCCAGTACGGCCTGTTCTACCCTCACAAGCCTGACCTCCAGTACGGCCTGTTCTGCCCTCACAAGCCTGACCTCCAGTACAGCCTGTTCTACCCTCACAAGTCTGATCTCCAGTACAGCCTGTTCTACCCTCACAAGTCTGACCTCCAGTACGGCGTGTTCTACCCACACAAGCCTGACCTCCAGTACGGCCTGTTCTACCCACACAAGCCTGACCTCCAGTATGGCCTGTTCTACCCACACAAACCTGACCTCCAGTACGGCCTGTTCTACCCTCACAAGCCTGACCTCCAGTACGGCCTGTTCTACCCTCACAAGCCTGACCTCCGGTACAGCCTGTTCTACCCACACAAGCCTGACCTCCAGTACAGCCTGTTCTACCCTCACAAGCCTGACCTCTAGCACGGCCTGTGCTACCCTCACAAGCCTGACCTCCAGTACAGCCTGTTCTACCCTCACAAGCCTGACCTCCAGTACGGCCTGTTCTACCCTCACAAGCCTGACCTCCAGTACGGCCTGTTCTACCCTCACAAGCCTGACCTCCAGTATGGCCTGTTCTACCCTCACAAGTCTGACCTCCAGTACAGCCTGTTCTACCCTCACAAGCCTGACCTCCAGTATGGCCTGTTCTACCCTCACAAGCCTGAC
This sequence comes from Somniosus microcephalus, assembly GCF_052327205.1. Classification (NCBI taxonomy): domain Eukaryota; kingdom Metazoa; phylum Chordata; class Chondrichthyes; order Squaliformes; family Somniosidae; genus Somniosus; species Somniosus microcephalus. The sequence goes on along the minus strand of NW_028225181.1, from coordinate 21,134,993 downwards.
CTCCAGTACGGCCTGTTCTACCCTCACAAGTCTGACCTCCAGTGTGGCCTGTTCTACCCTCACAAGCCTGACTTCCAGTACAGCCTGTTCTACCCTCACAAGCCTGATCCGGTACAGCCTGTTCTACCCTCACAAGCCTGACCTCCAGTACGGCCTGTTCTACCCTCACAAGCCTGACCTCCAGTACAGCCTGTTCTACCCTCACAAGCCTGACCTCCAGTACAGCCTGTTCTGCCCTCACAAGCCTGACCTCCAGTACAGCCTGTTCTACCCTCACAAGCCTGACCTCCAGTATGATCTGTTCTACCCTCACAAGCCTGACCTCCAGTACGGCCTGTTCCACCCTCACAAGCCTGACCTCCAGTACAGCCTCTTCTACCCTCACAAGCCTGACCTCCAGTACAGCCTGTTCTACCCTCACAAGCCTGACCTCCAGTACAGCCTGTTCTACCCTCACAAGCCTGCCCTCCAGTACAGCCTGTTCTACCCTCACAAGCCTGACCTCCAGTACAGTCTGTTCTCCCCACACAAGCCTGACCTCCAGTACAGCCTGTTCTACCCTCACAAGCCTGACCTCCAGTACAGCCTGTTCTACCCACACAAGTCTGACCTCCTGTACGGCCTGTTCTACCCTCACAAGCCTGACCTCCAGTACGGCCTGTTCTGCCCTCACAAGTCTGACCTCCAGTATGGCCTGTTCTACCCACACAAGCCTGACCTCCAGTACGGCCTGTTCTACCCTCACAAGCCTGACCTCCAGTACGGCCTGTTCTGCCCTCACAAGCCTGACCTCCAGTACGGCCTGTTCTACCCTCACAAGCCTGACCTCCAGTACGGCCTGTTCTACCCTCACAAGCCTGACCTCCAGTACGGCCTGTTCTACCCTCACAAGCCTGACCTCCAGTACGGCCTGTTCTACCCTCACAAGCCTGACCTCCAGTACGGCCTGTTCTACCCTCACAAGCCTGACCTCCAGTACGGCCTGTTCTACCCTCAGCATCCTCGGCCTCTTGCATTGTTCCACGGAAGCTCTGCGTAAGCTCGAGGAACAGCACCTCATGTTTCGATTAGGCACCCCGCAGCCTTCTGGATTCAACATAGAGTTGAACAATTTCAGGTCATAACCTCGGCCCATATCACATATATATTTTTTATCCACACTTTTTGTCTCTGCCTTTTTTTCTTCTCCCCCACATGGCAGCTGTCTTTCATTCTGCCAGCGCAATTTACACTTCATCTAGAACCATCCTTTGTTTCTTAACCTGTCCCATCTCCTTTTGCCTTGAATATCTCTCAATGTCTCTTAACCTCTCCTGCCTTCGATCCTATCACCGACATTCCCTTTTGTTCTTTCATCCCCTCCCCCCTTTCCCAGCTCCTGCATGTAAAGTCCGCGCCTCAATAATACACGGACTTCGGGAGAACAGTTTAACAGGTACTTTACTGAACAAGAGGCAGCATGAAACTGAAACTACAGAAGCCTGCTAGGGCCTTTTATACAGGGGTGGTCACTGCCGGTACTGCAGTCTAAGACCAGTTATTCCCTTAAAGGTACATACACAACAGTTCCTCCCCTTTTAGATAAACAGTACATAACATTCATTTAACAACTAAATAATAACGAATTACAATTACAATTTCCTCAGTAATATATACATCAACTGAAATAGTCATTTATAAGTTCAGTCTTTGAGGAGGCTTCCTGATCCGGACTGGATAGCGCCTTTCTCAAGTATCCTGTTCTGGCGGTGGAGTCAATTCTGGCTCATTGTCATTGGTTGGTTCATCAGCTTCCAATACTCCTGCTTCTGAGGTAGACGCAATCTGTACTTCGGGCTCATCACCAGGTGCACATGCTTGTGGTACAGGTTTGGCTTGTTCCTGTGACTCTAGAATCTGGTCAGCATGGCGTCTCACGATGCTCTCTCCAACGTCCACTGTGTACATTAGTGGTCCCTGCTGTGTGCATATCGTTCCTGGCTGCCATTTTTCTGTTCAGTAGTTGCGGGCCAAGACTGGTTGCCCTATCTTGAAGCTCCTGGTTGGCTTCTCATTTATGTGCTGGAACTGCTTATCCTCAACATCTCGTCTTATGTTTGGTTTGAGCAAATCCAAGCGACATCTTAGTCTTCGTTGAAAAACAGTACGGCTGGAGTTTGGTTGGTTACTGCATGTGTCGCATTCCGGTAAGCAAACAGGAAGTTATCCACCTTGTGTTGCAGTGGAATGTCGTCATTATACATTGCCTTTATGGCCTTTTTAAAGGTCTGAACAAACCTCTCAACCAATCCATTTGTGGCTGGATGATATGGGGCAGATGTGTAATGTTTCACCCCATTATTCTTCAGGAACCTCCGGAAATCCTCAGACACAAACTGTGGGCCATTGTCAGAACAGATCTGTTCTGGTAACCCATTCCTGGCGAAGATGATCCTTAGGACTGCAATAGTATTCTCCGTGGTGGTGGAGGACATTTTAATGACCTCTGGCCATTTCGAATGGGCGTCCACAGCGATTAGAAACATTGAGTCCATAAATGGACCAGCGAAATCAATGTGTACCCATTGCCATGGAGATGAGGGCCACTCCCATGGATGTAGCGGGGCCTGTGGTGGAGCGTTTTGGACCTTCTGGCATCCTGTGCATCTCTTGGTCATATGCTCGATTTCTTTATCGATTCCCAGCCACCACACAAACGCCCTGGCTAGGCTCTTCATTTTTACCCCTCCCAGATGACCCTCGTGAAGCTCATTGAGTACTCTATCTCTCAACTTGGGTGGAATTACCACTCGGGATGCACACATCAAGGTTCCCCGGCACACTGACAGCTGTTCCCTCCTTGGCGAGAATGCTGGCAACAGTGAGTCGCCATATGCTGGCCATCCCTTCACCGTCAAATCATAGACCCGAGAGAGTGTCGGGTCATTTCGGGTTTCCTTCTCAATACTTGCGTTTGTAACAGGCAAACATTCGACTATGGTCGCATGGAATATCTCCACAGGGTCCACTGCAGGTGCTTCCTCTACCGTAGGCAACGGTAGGCGCGACAACCCATCAGCGTTTCCATGTTGTTTCGTACCTTTGTATTCTATGTCATACTGATGTGCCCCTAGAAAAAGTGACCATCTTTGCAGCCGTTGCTCCGTCATCACCGGAACGCCCTTCTTTGGGTTAAAAATTGAGACCAGGGGTTGATGATCAGTCAGTAGAGTGAATTTCTGCCCGTGCAGATAGTGATTGAACTTCTTCACCCCCCACACCAGGCTGAGGGCCTCCCTGTCAATCTGGACGTAGTTACGCTCGGCTGAGGTTAGCGAGCGCGATGCAAAGGCTACTGGCCTCTCTGAACCGTCACGGAATTTGTGTGACAGCACCGCTGCAATGCCGTAAGGTGACGCATCACATGCCAACCGAATCGGTAGTGTTGGGTTGTAGTGGGCCAATACTTCTTTTGAAGTGATTTGGCATTTACATTCCTGAAAGGCACGCTTACACTCATCACTCCATTTCCATGTTACACCAGTTTGAAGGAGGGCGTTCAGTGGGTGCAGAATTGTAGATAAATTCGGCAAGAACTTATGGTAGTAGTTCACCAACCCGAGGAACGACCTCAGTTGCGACACATTTTCTGGTGCTGGAGCCTTGACTACAGCCTCAATCTTGTCCGGCGACTTATGCAACCCTTCCTCATCAATCATGTGGCCACAATACGAGATTTGTCTCCTGAAGAACTCGCATTTGGGGCGGTTGGCTCGTAGCCCATATTCCTGTAATCTCATGAGCGCCTGTTCCAGGTTGGCAAGGTGTCCATTGTCATTTTCGCCCGTAACCAGGATGTCGTCCAAATAACACTGGGTCCCCGGGATCCCTTGCAGGACTTGTTCCATTGCCCTCTGCCACATAGCTGGGGCCAATGCTACCCCAAATACCAGTCGATTGTACTGGTAAAGGACTTTGTGAGTGTTTATCGTGAGGTATTTCCTAGATGCTTCTTCCACCTCCATTTGTAGATACGCTTGAGCCAGGTCAATCTTTGTAAAACGTTTCCCTCCAGATAGTGAGGCGAAAATATCTTCTATCCGCGGAAGCGGATAATGTACTGTGTGCAGGACTGGGTTCACAGTCACCTTGAAGTCCCCACAGATGCGAACCTTCCTTGGCTCCCCAGGTGTGCTGCTCAATGCTTCCTTCATTACAGGAATGATGGGTGTGGCCCACTTGCTCCAGTCCACCTTAGACAGCACCCCCGAACACTCCAGACTCTCCAGTTCAGCTTCCACGGCTGGGCGTATCGCATATGGCACCGGTCTGGCCTTGAAAAATTTTGGGGTTGCGTTATCCTCAATCTTTATGGTTGCCTTTACTCCTTTTAGAGTCCCAAGCCCTTGTTGGAACACCTCTCCCACGTCAGATAGAATTTGTGACAGACGTCCAGGTGCGACGTCATCATCTTTTTTGTCAGTCACACTTAGTGCCAGAATGGAATGCCAATCCAATTGTAGTCTTCGGATCCATTCACGTCCCAATAATGGTGGTCCTCCATCTCGTAGTATATACATGCATAGTTTCTGTGTTTCCTTTCCGTTATATTCAACTGGCACCCTTATTTTTCCTCTGGGGTAGACCTTTTGCCCCGTGTATGTCTTCAATACAATGGACGTGTCCTTTAAGGGTATGTGTGAGAATAGCTGCTCATAGTCTCGTCGATTCATGACAGTTAGGGCTGATCCTGTGTCCAATTCCATCTTCACTGGGGACCCTGCTATCATGAGGGTGACCCAAATGGTTCGGTGATCTTCTTTTGCGATCACGTTGTGTAATTTTAAACAACTTAGTCGCCTGCTCCCGGAGTCCTTATCACTCTCCTGATCTTCGGAACTACTGGCTGTCAGTTTCTTTACTTTCCTGTACTGTTCCTTAGTAGTTCTTGTCGTGTTGGTCTTCTTTCCCGACCTGCAGACTCTTGCTATATGTCCCATTTTCCCGCATTGCCTGCATATTTTGTCTTTAAACCAGCAGTCCTTCTGCTCATGGGTTGTTCTGCCGCAGCGATAGCACTTTTCGGCTCCATACGCCATTTCGTTAGCGCTGTATTCTTGTGGTTTCTGTTGTATTTCCGCAGCTCCCCGTGCTGCTGCTTCGTAGGATACTGCCACACTGAAAGCCTGTTCTAGCGTCAGGTCCTTTTTTGAAAGTAATCATTTCTGGGTTCCTTCACTCTGGAGCCCGCAGACAAACTTATCCCGTAAGGTGTCTGCCAGTCCTGCTCCGAACTGGCAGTGCTTCGAAAGCTTGCATAGTTCCGTAAGATAGTCAGCATTGCTCTAATCTTTGTGCTGAATTCTTTTATGGAACTTGAATCTTTCTGCTATCAGCAGTGGTGTAGGGTTTAGGTGTTCCTGTAAGATATGAACAATCTCCTCAAAACTTTTCTCCATTGGTTTAGCTGGGGTAATTAAATTCCGCAATAGGCCGTACGTACTCGCACCCATCAGATTTAATAATACCGACGCCCTCTTTCCATCAGCCACCTCATTTGCCTTGCAGTACACTTCAATTCTTTCCACATACGTGGTCCAGTCTTCTACCTTGTTGTCGAAAGCAGTGATACTGCCACTTTTTGGCATCTTGGGCGATTTTAAATGGTGCCTCCCGCGCTTTTGCTTCTACCCCAGTGGAATAAAATGGCGCCTCCCGCGCTTTTGCTTCTTCCCCAACGGGATAAAATGGCGCCTCCCGCGCTTTTGCTTCTTCCCCTTACTGCCACGCTGCTCCTAGCGTTCTATAGGGTAATGGCGGCGACCCGCAGCTTTGGCGCATCTCGCTTTCCTTCCCCCCCCGTTTGGTTTCTCTCCGCTGTCCTGTTCTCGAGCACCGACCGTGCCCTGTGCGCTCCACCCTCTCTCTCTTGTTTTCTTTTCCCGGCGACGCTGCGCGGCCCGATTTGTAGAGCTGCTCGATCGAGCTTGAGCCCGCCGCAATCCGGAAAGGCCAGCGCGCTACCTGCTACCAGCACGATTTGCTGGAACACCTTAACTGGGGAGCCAAGCTCAGCTCTCCACAGCCTCTCCCGCAATTCTCCGAACACCGATGGATCCTTGGGCAGTTGCCCGCGGTCGACGCCCGTTGCTCAGACTTCGACCTCCAAGAAACTTCTTCTCAGGGTGAGATCCCCGTGAGGTGATGTAACTCTGCCGGTGAGTTCGAACTTGCTCGTCGCCACTGTAAAGTCCGCGCCTAAATAATACACGGACTTCGGGAAAACAGTTTAACAGGTATTTTACTGAACAGAGGGTAACGTCAGACTGAAGTACAGAAGCCTGCTAGGGCCTTTTATACAGGGGTGGTCACTGCCGGTACTGCAGTATAAAATCAGTTCTTCCCTTATAAAGGTACATACACAACAATTTCAGCTGTTGTGAAATGCTTTGAGATGTACTGAGATAGAGTGGCGGTGTGTCAATGCATGTCTTTCTTTCTGTACTGCTGCAAGTTCCTTGTCTCGTTTCTCAACCTTTCTACCTCGCACCCCCCACCAAGCCAACGCACTGATCGGCACAAAGGCTGGGCGAGCTTGGTCTTGCCTGCTGCAGTTAGTCAAACAATCTTCTCACATTACCTGTGACATCAGAGGAAGTCAACAAGATTTTCACAAACAAGACACTCCCCAGAGAGCCACAGGAGCAGTCTGCTTCCGAACCTTGCATCGGCCTCTTTAGGACTCTGAGGCAAATCAAATTGGCCGTACGGAGGCAGAGTTCACCGGGATAACCCATTGGAACAAAGGGGGTAAGTTTCAAACTGGCCACCTCTTCAGAAGGGCTTTGTTCTGTCTAACTCATTCTTCTCTCAGGAAGTTGCCTGGGATTTTCCCCCACTGCTCCCCGGTCTGGACATAGAGTCAGAGGGGGAAAAATTCAGTTGGCAGCGCCACCCATTAGCGCCTTAAGAGGGCGCTTAGTGGGGCGCAAACCAACTTGCGCCCGGGCGTGGCACTGCCCACGCCTCCCGCAAAATTCAGCGGGAGGTTAGTGGTGGCGCTAGCCGGTAGCGCTGCGCCGCTGGCGATGACGTCATTGGTGTGCGCAGCGCCCCGCTCACGCCCCGGCCGCGATCCTCGGGAGCGCCCCCTGATTTACTGCCGGACGCTATGTCCGACAGGGTCAGGGGGGCGTACCTGCGGCCGGGGAGGCGCAATGTAAAGACGAGGTGCGGGGCGACCATTTTTGTTGCTGGCCGCCTGCCAGCACCTGCCTACGCTCCTGTCCCCGGCCTCCTGAACCCCCCCCCCTGCGGAGTGCCGGCTGCGCTCCAAGAGCCCGGCACTTCTCTTGGGTTCCGGGCTCTTTTGCCTGCACTCCCGATCCCCGGGGGCCCAGCTGGGCCCCAGGTCGCGCTGCACAAGGCCCCTCCTCTTTAAGAAGGGGAGGAAGGCCTGCAATACCGTGACGCGACGTGCCGCAGCGTGTGGTGCTGCGGCACGTAGTGCCACGATATTCACTCACGGCACCCCAAGAGGGATGTGGGGCGCTTCCAGTAGCGCCCCGCTTCCCTCTTGGGGCGCAACCACTCAATTTCCGGTGCGGGGGCGCTAATTTTCCCAGGGCGCGCGCCCCGGCGAAGTTAGCACCTCAATTGGGGCGCTACTCAATTTCTAGCCCATATATATAGAGTCATAGGCCTAGAAATTCAGTTGTTTGCGCCAGCCGCTAGCGCCTTAGGAGGAGGAGAAGTGGGGCGCTAAGCGGCTAACGCCCGGGCGCGGCGCGATCTGTGCCTCTCGCGAAATTCAGTTAAGATTTAGCGGCGGCGCAAAACCTTTGCGCACGCTCAGCTGCGCGCACAGATCCTGACGTCATTTCATGGTGCAACACCCTTTGTGCGCCCTGAACCGGAAATTCAGTGGCGTCAGCCTATTGTGCGCCTGGCACCCCCCGCGACTGGTAGAGGGGAACGGTTCCCAGTCGCTGTGGGGCGCGGGGGGCATCAGTCTGTCCAACGGCTGGTGGCAGCTGCAATGGAGGAGTGACAGTGTTGGCTGCAGGAATGCTGCCAACCTGACAGATCACAGGCACTACCTGGTCGGCTGATACATTGGCACTCGCACGGGCCAGGACTGCAGCATGCGCAGCAATCTGCTGAAGCCCAGACTGCTGGGCTGCTGCGGAGCGGCGAGTGCCCCGGCGATGCCTGGCCGATCCAGCGAGGGTGGCAGCAGTTAGTGCCCGTGTGGCCCTGGTCTGTGTCTGCATGACACCAGCCAGTGAATGCATGGCACGACTGAGCACTTGGCTAGAAGCCGCCTGTGATGCAGCGAAGTCCTGCTGACTCCTAGCCTGTGCTGCCGCGAAGTCCTGCAGACTCCTGGCCTGTGCTGCACTGAATTGTTGCAGACTCCTGGCCTGTGCTGCCCCGAATTCCTGCACACTCCTTGCCAGTGACTCTATGGAGTCAGGCATCCTTGCCACTGCAGCCATGAGCTCAGTGTGCCTGTGCTCAGCCTGGGCGCCCATTTCCACTAGGAGCCGCACCTCCTCTGCGCTCACCGTAGCAGGACTGGAGGCCGCACTCACCCTCCGGGGAGAAGGCCGCCGAGCTTCTCCACCCCTCCCGCGTTGATGCAGCCTGCTGGTCCCCGGAGCTTCACTCTCCTCCGACCCTTCCCCCCTGCTCCCCTCCAGGGAAGATGTGTCACCATCATGGCCATGGGCCGCCTCAGCTGAGGGTGTCCCTGATGGGCAGGCTTCCTCTTCCTCCTCCTCTATGTCTGACTCGGACACAGTGCCAGCTTGAGGGGCCGCCTCCTCACCTGGCGAGTCACCATCTGAAAGCAGGGAGGCACAAGAGTTGCTTTAGAGTGAGGACAGGGCGGCAGCGAGGGAGGCATGAGTGCTGCTGTGCACTGCATTGGTTCGATAGTGGCAAAGGATGCTGGTGTGAGGCGCAAGTGGAAAGAGAGAGGTCAAAAAGGTGATGACCTTACCATTGGTGCCCAGAACAGGGTCAGCATCTCCAGTGGCGACGGGGCCACTCAGCCGGCCTGCCATGATCCGCTCCACTCGCTGCTCGAGGTCGCTCAGCTGTTTCAGGTCAGGACGGCCTCCCCCGGTCTGTTGCTGCTGTCTTCTGTTATGCGCCAGCTTGCCCTGCAAGAGAAAGGACGGCCTCTAAGTACAGTGCCAAGCCCTGATCTTGCCCGCACTGCTTCCCATGGTCGAATAGCCCTGACAGTGTCAAGCCCTGATCTTGCCCGCACTGCCTCCCATGGTGGAATAGCCCTGACAGTGTCTAAAGTCCTGAATGCGCAAGTGCTTTTCATGACAGTCCCATAGCTGCTGGATGAGGGCTGGCCATTAGGGCTTTCAGGCCCCTTTGGCCATAAAGTGAGGTGCACATGCAGGGATGAGGAGGATACTGGAAAGGGTACTCACCCTGACAACCCGAGTGAGGTCGTTGAATTTTTTCCGGCACTGGGTTGGTGTCCTGCCAACCATGCTGTTGGACGTGACCCTGTTTGCCACATCCCTCCATGCGTTCCGATATTCGGCGGGCAGCGGCCTCCTGCCACCCTCAGGGAAGAGGATATGGCGCCTGCGGTCCACTGCGCCAACCAGCAGCCTCAGGTCACCCTCGCCGAAGCGCTGCGCTCTCTCCCTGGCCTTCTCCATTCTCCTGGGCGTGGAGCAGTTCCAGAAGCAGTGTTCAGGCCTTGCCTTAGGGCTGCAGTGTGCAGGGCGTGGCAGCCAAACAATTCCACCCTCCCCCTTTAAGTGCTGACCGGCGCCTGACTGTCTGCCCTCAATGAGCAACTCGCCGCACCTGCGCTGCGCCCGCCTTTGGTGTTTGTGCCCTGGATCGCCAGCTTAGCGCCTAATGATAGTCGTGCATCGCCTGCTTTAGCGCAGCAGCAACCTCTTGGGGCGATGCAACTGAATATCGGCGAAGGTGGCGCTAAGTTGCGCCGGGCGCAAAAGTTAGCGAACGCCATGCTGTAGCGCCCCAAACGTGGCTATACTGAATTCCTAGGCCATAGAGTTATACAGCACAGAAAGAGGCCCTTCGGCCCATCGTGTCTGCACCAGCCATCAAGCCCTGTCTATTCTAAATAACAACAGAAAATGCTGGAAAAACTCAGCAGGTCAGGCAACATCCGTGGAGAGAAATTTGAGTTGACGTTTCGGGTCGAACCCTTCTTCAAAACTGGAAAGAAAAGAAAATAGAGCGAAGGCAGGGCTGCGATCGGACAAAAGAAGTGAAAGAGACAAAAGAGGTAGAAGAGACAATAAAAGGTATATGAAGCTAGACGAGATGGTAATAGGCTGAGATTAGGTGTGAAGTGTACTGGCAGGGCAAGAGATAGCTGCCAGGTGGGAGAGAGAAACAAAAGGAAAGGGGGGGGGGGAAAGGAGTGGAAGAATTACAAGAAAAAAGTGATAGGGGCCGAGGGTATGATCTGAAATTGTTGAACTCGATGTTGAGTCCGGAAGGCTACAAAGTGCCTAATCGGAAGATGAGGTGCTGTTCCTCGAGTTTACGTTGAGCTTCCGTGGAACAATACAAGAGGCCGAGGACGGTGAGGTCCGAGTGGGAATGGAGCGGTGAATTAAAGTGACAGGCGACTGGAAGCTCGGGGTCACCCTTACGGACTGAACGGAGGTGTTCCGCAAAGTGGTCACCCAATCTGCGTTTGGTCTCCCCAATGTAGAGGAGACCGCATCGTGAGCAGCGAATACAGTATACTAGATTGCGAGAAGTACAAGTAAATCGCTGTTTCACCTGGAAGGGGTGTTTGGGGCCCTGGACAGTGGGAAGGGGGGAGGTATAGGGGCAGGTGTTACATCTCCTCCGCTTCCAGCATTTGGTTCGTAGCCTTGTATGCTGTGGCATTTCAAGTGCTCATCTAAATGCTTCTTTAATGTTGTGAGGGTTCCTGCCTCTACCACCCTTTCAGGCATGGTGTGGAGATGCCGGAGTTGGACTGGGGTGGACAAATGTAAGAAATCACACAACACCAGGTTATAGTCCAACAGCTTTATTTGAAATCACAAGCTTTCGGAGCGCTGCTCCTTCTTCAGGTGAAGTGGAGAAATGCATAAAGACACAGCTTATATAGTCAGAGAATCATGTCAGATGTTTACAGGTAACCTGTCCAACTGCCATTTATCACACCTCGGCAGAGAGATAATCACAGCAGCCAAAGGTGTGAATGGTGTCCAAACAGGTCAGTCAGGGAAACATTACATCAAAGAACAATGAGGTGGGGTCACAAGGGGTCAAATATTGCAGATGCTGGGGTCTGTATGAAAGACAAAAAAACAGACAAAAAACATTTTTTTTGGCTGGAAATCACAGCAGGTCCAGTCGCATCTGTGTAGAGAGAACAAGCCAATGTCGACTCGAGTCTGGATGACCCTGCATCAGGTGGGGTTACATGTAGCGTGACATGAACCCAAGATCTCGTTTAAGGCCGTCCTCATGGGTGCGGAACTTGGCTATCAGTTTCTGCTCGACGATTTTGCGTTGTCGTGTGTCTCGAAGGCCACCTTGGAGAATGCTTACCCGAAGATCGGAGGCTGAATGTCCTTGACTGCTGAAGTGTTCCCCGACTGGGAGGGAACACTCCTGCCTGGTAATTGTTGCGCGGTGTCCGTTCATCCGTTGTCGCAGTGTCTGCATGGTCTCGCCGATGTACCATGCTCCGGGGCATCCTTTCCTGCAACGTATGAGGTAGACAACGTTGGCCGAGTCACATGAGTATGTACCATGTACCTGGTGGGTGGTGTCCTCACGTGTGATGATGGTATCTGTGTTGATGATCTGGCATGTCTTGCAGAGGTTGCTGTGGCAGGGTTGTGTGGTGTCGTGGTCGCTGTTCTCCTGGAAGCTGGGTAATTTGCTGCGAACGATGGTCTGTTTGAGGTTAGGCGGCTGTTTGAAAGCGAGTAGTGGAGGCGTGGGGATGGCCTTAGCGAGGTGTTTGTCGTCATCGATGACATGTTGAAGGCTGCGAAGAACATGGCGTAGTTTCTCCGCTCCGGGGAAGTACTGGACGACGAAGGGTACTCTGTTGGTTGTGTCCCGTGTTTGTCTTCTGAGGAGGTCTATGCGATTTTTCGCTGTGGCCCGTCGGAACTGTTGATCGACGAGTCGAGCGTCATATCCCGTTCTTACAAGGGCGTCTTTCAGTGTCTGTAGGTGTCCATCGCGTTCCTCCTCGTCTGAGCAGATCCTGTGTATTCGCAGGGCTTGTCCATAGGGGATGGCTTCTTTAACGTGGTTAGGGTGGAAGCTGGAGAAGTGAAGCGTCGTGAGGTTGTCCGTGGGCTTGCGGTAGAGTGAAGTGCTGAGGTGTTCGTCTTTGATGGAGATTCGTGTGTCCAGGAATGAGACTGATTCTGAGGAGTAGTCCATGGTGAGTTTGATGGTGGGATGGAACTTGTTGATGTTATCGTGTAGTCTTTTCAGTGATTCTTCGCTGTGGGTCCATAGGAAGAAAATGTCGTCGATGTATCTGGTGTATAGCGTTGGTTGGAGATCCTGTGCAGCGAAGAAGTCTTGCTCGAACTTGTGCATGAAGATGTTTGCGTATTGGGGTGCGAATTTGGTCCCCATGGCTGTTCCGTGTGTTTGGGTAAAGAACTGGTTGTCGAAGGTGAAGACATTGTGGTCAAGGATGAAGCGGATGAGTTGTAGGATGGCGTCTGGAGATTGGCTGTTGTTGGTGTTGAGTACTGAGGCTGTCGCAGCGATGCCGTCATCGTGGGGGATACTGGTGTAGAGTGCCGAGACGTCCATCGTGGCGAGGAGTGTTCCTGGTTCAACTGGTCCGTGGGTGCTGAGCTTCTGTAAGAAGTCTGTAGTGTCGCGACAGAAGCTGGGGGTTCCCTGTACGATGGGTTTCAGGATGCCCTCGACATATCCAGAGAGGTTCTCACACAGGGTTCCATTGCCTGATGCGATAGGACGTCCAGGTGTGTTGGCTTTGTGTATCTTTGGGAGGCAGTAGAAGTCACCCACGCGGGGAGTACGTGGGATGAGAGCATGTAGGATGCTTTGAATGTCTGGATCGAAGGTTTTGATCAGTCTGTTGAGTTGGCGGGTGTGTTCTTTGGTCGGATCTGCGGGTAACTGTCTGTAGTGTTCCTGGTTGTCCAGTTGTCGGCATACTTCTTTGCAATAGTCCGTTCTGTTCTGTATGACGATGGCACCTCCTTTGTCTGCTGGTTTGATGACGATGTTGCGGTTGGTCTTGAGAGCGTGGATGGCGTTGCGTTGTGCTCGGGTGACATTCTGGACTGTCTTGTGAGTGCGGCTGATGAATCTGGCATTGATGCATCTCCTGACAGCTTGAGCATACATGTCAAGCTTAGGGCAGCGACCCTCCGGAGGGGTCCAATTTGACTCTTTCTTCTTCGGTCGCTGCACTGCGGATCCCTCTGTCTGCTGTTCCGGATCATTGATTGTCTCATTGGGTTCGCTGCTGACATCTTGGGATTTGTGGAAGAATTCCCGGAGCCTCATTCTCCTGATGAATTCCTCTGTGTCTGCCGCGAGACCGATGGGGTCCATTTTGGTGGTGGGGCAGAAATTGAGCCCTCGGCTGAGAACTTCGATTTCGTCTGGTTGAAGGGTGTGGTCGGACAGGTTGACGATGGATTTCCCTGTGGTTTCAACCGTGGTACCGGGGGAGGCTTGGTTGCTGCTGCTGGTGATGCCAAGTTTCTCAAGCTTCCTGTTCTTGGTGTGCATGTAGGTAGCGTAGTTCCGTTGCCTTGTTTGTTTGGCGGTGTCTCGTAGCTGGTCTGCTGCGTCCTGAGCACAGGCTGAGAACATGGACTCCATCTCGGTTTCGAGGTTGCGGCGTCTGCTGTAGAGCTGGTGTACGAGATGGTTGAGGAGTGTGCGAGAGGTACGACGGCAGAGTCTCTCAGCGTAGTCTGTGTTGTAGGTCGACTTGAGTGGGTTAGTGATCTGTAGTCCTTTCGGGATCTTGTCTGCTTTCTTGCATCTCTGTAGAAACTTGATGTCTGTGTCGATATGCGCGATCTTCTTGGAGATCCTCTCCACTTTGAGCCGGCAGTTTGTGGTGTCGATAGTAGCCATGGTGTGGAGATGCCGGAGTTGGACTGGGGTGGACAAATGTAAAAAATCACACAACACCAGGTTATAGTCCAACAGCTTTATTTGAAATCACAAGCTTTCGGAGCGCTGCTCCTTCTTCAGGTGAAGTGGAGAAATGCATAAAGACACAGCTTATATAGTCAGAGAATCATGTCAGATGTTTACAGGTAACCTGTCCAACTGCCATTTATCACACCTCGGCAGAGAGATAATCACAGCAGTCAAAGGTGTGAATGGTGTCCAGGCAGTGAGTTCCAGATTCCAACCACCCTCTGGGTGAAAAAGTTTTTCCTCAAATCCCCTCTAAACCTCCTGCCCCTTACCTTGAAACTATGCCCCCTGGTTATTGACCCCTCTACTAAGGGGAAAAGTTCCTTTCTATCTACCCTTTCTATGCCCCATATAATTTTGTACACCTCAATCAGGTGCTCCCTCAGCCTTCTCTGCTCTAAGGAAAACAACCCCAGCCTGTCCAGCCTCTCTTCATAGCTGAAGCGTCCAGTCCAGGTTAACATCCTGGTGAATCTCCTCTGCACCCTCTCTAATGCAATTGCTTCCTTCCTATAGTGTGGCGACCAGAACTGCACACAGTATTCCAGCTGTGGCCTAACTAGCGTTTTGTACAGCTCCATCATAACCTCCCTGCTCTTGCCTTCATTAGCCGAGGCATAGAATATAAGTATCCCATATGCCTTTTTAACCACCTTATCTACCTGTCCTGCTGCCTTCAGGGATCTATGTACATGCACACCAAGGTCCCTCTGATCCTCTGTCTTTCCTAGGGTCCTACCATTCATTGTGTATTCCCTTGCCTTGTTAGTCCTCCCAAAATGCATCACCTCACACTTTTCAGGGTTAAATTCCATTTGCCACTGTTCTGCCCATCTGACCAACCCGTCTATATCGTCCTGTAGCCTGAGGCTTCCCTCCTCGCTATTTACGATTCCACCAATTTTCGTGTCATCTGCGAACTTACTGATCATACCTCCGACATTCATATCTAAATCAGAGCTTTATTCTGTATCCAACCCGTGCAGTACCTGCCCTGGGAGTGTTTGATGGGACAGTGTAGAGGGAGCTTTACTCTGTATCTAACCTGTGCTGTACCTGCCCTGGGAGTGTTTGATGGGACAGTGGAGAGGGAGCTTTACTCTGTATCTAACCTGTGCTGTACCTGCCCTGGGAGTGTTTGATGGGACAGTGTAGAGGGAGCTTTACTCTGTATCTAACCCATGCTGTACCTGCCCTGGGAGTGTTTGATGGGACAGTGTAGAGGGAGCTTTACTCTGTATCTAACCCGTGCTGTACCTGCCCCGGGAGTGTTTGATGGGACAGTGTAGAGGGTGCTTTACTCTGTATCTAACCCATGCTGTACCTGCCGTGGGAGTGTTTGATGGGACAGTGTAGAGGGAGCTTTACTCTGTATCTAACCCGTGCTGTACCTGCCCTGGGAGTGTTTGATGGGACAGTGCAGAGGGAGATTTACTCTGTATCTAACCCGTGCTATACCTGCCCTGGGAGTGTTTGATGGGACAGTGTAGAGGGAGCTTAACTCTGTATCTAACCCGTGCTGCACCTGCCCTGAGAGTGTTTGATGGGACAGTGTAGAGGGAGCTTTACTCTATATCTAACCCATGCTGTACCTGCCGTGGGAGTGTTTGATGGGACAGTGTAGAGGGAGCTTTACTCTGTATCTAACCCATGCTGTACCTGCCCTGGGAGTGTTTGATGGGACAGTGCAGAGGGAGCTTTACTCTGTATCTAACCCGTGCTATGCCTGCCCTGGGAGTGTTTGATGGGACAGTGCAGAGAGAGCTTTACTCTGTATCTAACCCGTGCTGTACCTGCCCTGGGAGTGATGGGACAGTGTAGAGGGAGCTTTACTCTGTATCTAACCCGTGCTGTACCTGCCCTAGGAGTGTTTGATGGGACAGTGTAGAGGGAGCTTTACTCTGTATCTAACCTGTGCTGTACCTGCCCTGGGAGTGTTTGATGGGACAGTGTAGAGGGAGCTTTACTCTGTATCTAACCCATGCTGTACCTGCCGTGGGAGTGTTTGATGGGACAGTGTAGAGGGAGCTTTACTCTGTATCTAACCCGTGCTGTACCTGCCCTGGGGGTGTTTGATGGGACAGTGTAGAGGGAGCTTTACTCTGTATCTAACCGGTGCTGTACCTTCCCTGGGAGTGTTTGATGGGACAGTGTAGAGGGAGCTTTACTCTGTATCTAACCCGTGCTGTACCTGCCGTGGGAGTTTTTGATGGGAAAGTGTAGAGGGAGCTTTACTCTGTATCTAACCCGTGCTGTACCTGCCCTGGGAGTGTTTGATGGGACAGTGTAGAGGGAGCTTTACTCTGTATCTAACCCGTGCTGTACCTGCCCTGGGAGTGTTTGATGGGACAGTGTAGAGGGAGCTTTACTCTGTATCTAACCCGTGCTGTACCTGCCCTGTGATTGTTTGATGGGTCAGTGTAGAGGGAGCTTTACTCTGTATCTAACCCGTGTTGCACCTGCCCTGGGAGTGTTTGATGGGGCAGTGTAGAGGGAGCTTTACTCTGTATCTAACCCATGCTGTACCTGCCCTGGGAGTGTTTGACGGAACAGTGTAGAGGGACCTTTACCCTGTATCTAACCCGTGCTGTACTGGCCCTGGGAGTGTTTGATGGGACAGTGTAGAGGGAGCTTTACTCTGTATCTAACCCTTGCTGTACCTGACCTGGGTGTGCTTGATGGGGCAGTGTAGAGGGAGCTTTACTCTGTATCTAACCCATGCTGTACCTGTCCTGGGAGTGTTTGATGGGACAGTGTAGAGGAAGCTTTACTCTGTATCTAACCCGTGCTGTACCTGCCCTGGGAGTATTTGATGGGACAGTGTAGAGGGAGCTTTACTCTGTATCTAACCCGTGCTATACCTGCCCTGGGAGTGTTTGATGGGACAGTGTAGAGGGAGCTTTACTCTGTATCTAACCCATGCTGTACCTGCCCTGGGAGTGTTTGATGGGACAGTGTAGAGGGAGCTTTACTCTGTATCTAACCCGCGCTGTACCTGCCCTGGGAGTGTTTGATGGGACAGTGTAGAGGGAGCTTTACTCTGTATCTAACCCATGCTGTACCTGCCCTGGGAGTGTTTGATGGGACAGTGTAGAGGGAGCTTTACTCTGTATCTAACCCGTGCTGCACCTGCCCTGGGAGTGTTTGACGGGACAGTGTAGAGGGAGCTTTACTCTGTATCTAACCCATGCTGTACCTGCCCTGGGTGTGTTTGATGGGGCAGTGTAGAGGGAGCTTTACTCTGTATCTAACCCGTGCTGTACCTGCCCTGGGAGTTTTTGATGGGACAGTGCAGAGGGAGCTTTACTCTGTATCTAACCCGTGCTGTACCTGCCCTGGGTGTGTTTGATGGGGCAGTGTAGAGGGAGCTTTACTCTGTATCTAACCCGTGCTGTACCTGCCCTGGGAGTTTTTGATGGGGCAGTGTAGAGGGAGCTTTACTCTGTATCTAACCCATGCTGTACCTGCCCTGGGAGTGTATGATGGGACAGTGTAGAGGGAGCTTTACTCTATATCTAACCCATGCTGTACCTGCCCTGGGAGTGTTTGATGGGGCAGTGTAGAGGGAGCTTTACTCAGTATCTAACCCGTGCTGTACCTGCCCTGGGAGTGTTTGATGGGACAGTGTAGAGGGAGCTTTATCTGAGCTGTGGTGTCAGCCGTGGCTCACTTGGTAGCACCCTTGCCTCTGAGTCAGAGGTTGTGGCTTCAAATCCCACTCGAGAGTCTTGAGCCCCATAATCCAGGCCGATACTTCCAGTGCAGTACTGATTGAGCGCTTCACTGTTGGAGGGGCAGTACTGTGAGAGCGCTGCACTGTCGGAGGGGCAGTACTGAGGGAGAGCTGCACTGTCGGAGGGGCAGTACTGAGGGAGCGCTGCACTGTCGGAGGGGCAGTACTGAGGGAGCGCTGCACTGTCGGAGGGGCAGTAATGAGGGAGCGCTGCACTGTCGGAGGGGCAGTAATGAGGGAGCGCTGCACTGTCGGAGGGGCAGTGCTGAGGGAGTGCCGCACTGTTGGAGGGGCAGTATTGTGAGAGCGCTGCACTATCGGAGGGGCAGTACTGAGGGAGCGCTGCACTGTCGGAGGGGCAGTAATGAGGGAGCACTGCACTGTCGGAGGGGCAGTACTGAGGAATTGATGCACTGTCAGAGTGGCAGTAGTGAGGGAGCGCTGCACTGTCGGAATGGCAGTACTGAAGGAGTGCTACACTGTCAGAGGGGCAGTAATGAAGGAACGCTGCCCTGTCGGAGGGGCAAAACTGAGAGAGAACTGCACATGCCGGAGGGGCAATACTGAGGGAGCGCTGCACTGTCGGAGAGGCAGTAACGAGGGCGTGCTGCACTGTCAGAGTGGCAGTAGTGAGGAAGTACTGCACTGTCGGAGTGGCACTGCTGAGGAAGTGTTGCACTGTCGGAGTGGCAGTACTGAGGGAGCGCTGCACTGTCGGAGAGGCAGTACTGTGGGAGCGCTGCACTGTCGGATTAGCAATACTGAGGGAGTGCTTCACTGTCGGAGGGGCTGTACTGAAGGAGCGCTGCACTGTCGGAGGGGCAATAATGAGGGCGCGTTGCACTGTTGGAGGGGTAGTACTGAGGTGTTCTGCACTGTCGGAGGGGCAGCACTGAGGGAGCACTGCACTGTCGGAGGGGCAGTACTGAGGGAGTGCTGCACTGTTGGAGTGGCAGCACTGAGGGAACGCTGCACTGTCGGAGGGGCTGTACTGAGTGAGTGCTGCACTGTTGGAGGGGCAGTACTGAGGGTGTTCTGCACTGTTGGAGTGGCAGTACTGAGGGAGTGCTGCACTGTCAGAGGGGCAGTACTGAGGGAGTTCTGCACTGCAGGAGTGGCAGTACTGAGGGAGTGCTGCACTGTTGGAGGGGCAGTACTGAGGATGTTCTGCACTGTCGGAGTGGCAGTACTGAGGGAGCGCTGCACTGTCAGAAGGGCAATAATGAGGGAGCGTTGCACTGTTGGAGGGGCAGTACTGAGGGTGTTCTGCACTTTCAGAGTGGCAGTACTGAGGGAGCGCTGCACAGTCGGAGGGGAAGTACTGAGGGAGTTCTGCACTGTAGGAGTGGCAGTACTGAGGGAGCGCTGCACTGCAGGAGTGGCAGTATTGAGGAACTGATGCACTGTCAGAGTGGCAGTATTGAGGAAGTGCTGCACTGTCGGTGTGGCAGTACTGAGGGAGTGCTGCACTGTCAGAGGGGCAGTACTGAGGGAGCGTTGAACTGTCGGAGGGGCAGTAATGAGGGAGCGCTTCACTGTTGGAGGGGCAGTACTGTGAGAGCGCTGCACTGTCGGAGGGGCAGTACTGAGGGAGTGCTGCACTTTCGGAGGGGCAGTACTGAGGGAGCGCTGCACTATCGGAGGGGCAGTACTGAGGGAGCGCTGCACTGTCGGAGGGGCAGTAATGAGGGAGCGCTCAACTTTTGGAGGGGCAGTACTGAGGAAGCGCTACACTGTAGGGTGGCAGTACTGAGGGAGCGCTGCACTGTCGGAGGGGCAGCACTGTGGGAGCGCTTCACTGTAGGGTGGCAGTACTGAGGGAGCACTGCACTGTCGGAGGGGCAGCACTGAGGGAGCACTGCACTGTCGGAGGGGCAGTACTGAGGAATTGATGCACTGTCAGAATGGCAGTAGTGAGGGAGCGCTGCACTGCCGGAATGGCAGTACTGAAGGAGTGCTACACTGTCAGAGGGGCAGTAATGAAGGAACGCTGCCCTGTCGGAGGGGCTATACTGAGAGAGAACTGCACATGCCGGAGGGGCAATACTGAGGGAGCGCTGCACTGTCGGAGAGGCAGTAACGAGGGCGTGCTGCACTGTCAGAGTGGCAGTAGTGAGGAAGTACTGCACTGTCGGAGTGGCACTGCTGAGGAAGTGTTGCACTGTCGGAGTGGCAGTACTGAGGGAGCGCTGCACTGTCGGATTAGCAATGCTGAGGGAGCGCTTCACTGTCGGAGGGGCTGTACTGAAGGAGCGCTGCACTGTCGGAGGGGCAATAATGAGGGCGCGTTGCACTGTTGGAGGGGTAGTACTGCGGAATTGATGCACTGTCAGAATGGCAGTAGTGAGGGAGCGCTGCACTGTCGGAATGGCAGTACTGAAGGAGTGCTACACTGTCAGAGGGGCAGTAATGAAGGAACGCTGCCCTGTCGGAGGGGCTATACTGAGAGAGAACTGCACATGCCGGAGGGGCAATACTGAGGGAGCGCTGCACTGTCGGAGAGGCAGTACTGAGGGAGCGCTGCACTGTCGGATTAGCAATACTGAGGGAGCGCTTCACTGTTGGAGGGGCTGTACTGAAGGAGCGCTGCACTGTCGGAGGGGCAATAATGAGGGCGCGTTGCACTGTTGGAGGGGTGGTACTGAGGTGTTCTGCACTGTCGGAGGGGCAGCACTGAGGGAGCACTGCACTGTCGGAGGGGCAGTACTGAGGGAGTGCTGCACTGTTGGAGTGGCAGCACTGAGGGAACGCTGCACTGTCGGAGGGGCTGTACTGAGGGAGTGCTGCACTGTTGGAGGGGCAGTACTGAGGGTGTTCTGCACTGTTGGAGTGGCAGTACTGAGGGAGTGCTGCACTGTCAGAGGGGCAGTACTGAGGGAGTTCTGCACTGTAGGAGTGGCATTAATGAGGGAGCACTGCACAGTCGGAGGGGAAGTACTGAGGGAGTTCTGCACTGTAGGAGTGGCAGTACTGAGGGAGCGCTGCACTGTAGGAGTGGCAGTATTGAGGAACTGATGCACTGTCAGAGTGGCAGTAGTGGGGAAGTGCTGCACTGTCGGAGTGGCAGTACTGAGGGAGCGTTGCACTGTCGGAGGGGCTGTACTGAGGGAGCGCTGCACTGTCGGAGTGGCAGTACTGAGGGAGCGCTTCACTGTTGGAGGGGCAGTACTGAGGGAGCGCTGCACTGTCGGAGGGGCTGTACTGAGGAAGTGCTGCACTGTCGGAGGGGCAGTACTGAGGGAGTTCTGCACTGTCAGAGTGGCAGTAGTGGGGAAGTGCTGCACTGTCAGTGTGGCAGTACTGAGGGAGCGCTGCACTGTTGAAGGGGCAGTACTGAGGGTGTTCTGCACTGTCGGAGGGGCAGTACTGAGGGAGCGCTGCACTGTCGGAGGGGCAGTACTGAGGGAGCGCTGCACTGTCGGAGGGGCAGTACTGAGGGAGTGCTGCACTGTCGGAGGGGCAGTACTGAGGGTGTTCTGCACTGTCAGAGGGGCAGTAATGAGGGAGCGCTGCACTGTCGGAGTGGCTGTACTGAGGGAGCGCTGCACTGTCGGAGGGGCAGTAATGAGGGAGCGCTCAACTGTTGGAGGGGCAGTACTGAGGGAGCACTGCACTGTCGGAGGGGCAGTACTGAGGAAGTGATGCACTGTCAGAGGGGCTGTACTGAGGGAGTGCTGCACTGTCGGAGGGGCAGTAATGAGGGAGTGCTGTACTGTCAGAGGGGCAGTAATGTGGGAGCGCTGCACTGTCGGAGGGGCAGTAATGAGCGAGCGCTCAACTGTTGGAGGGGCAGTACTGAGGGAGCGCTGCACTGTCGGATTAGCAATACTGAGGGAGCGCTTCACTGTCGGAGGGGCTGTACTGAAGGAGCGCTGCACTGTCGGAGGGGCAATAATGAGGGCGCGTTGCACTGTTGGAGGGGTGGTACTGAGGTGTTCTGCACTGTCGGAGGGGCAGCACTGAGGGAGCACTGCACTGTCGGAGGGGCAGTACTGAGGGAGTGCTGCACTGTTGGAGTGGCAGTACTGAGGGAACGCTGCACTGTCGGAGGGGCAGTACTGAGGGTGTTCTGCACTGTTGGAGTGGCAGTACTGAGAGAGTGCTGCACTGTCAGAGGGGCAGTACTGAGGGAGTTCTGCACTGTAGGAGTGGCAGTACTGAGGGAGCGCTGCACAGTCGGAGGGGAAGTACTGAGGGAGTTCTGCACTGTAGGAGTGGCAGTACTGAGGGAGCGCTGCACTGTAGGAGTGGCAGTATTGAGGAACTGATGCACTGTCAGAGTGGCAGTAGTGGGGAAGTGCTGCACTGTCGGAGTGGCAGTACTGAGGGAGCGCTTCACTGTTGGAGGGGCAGTACTGAGGGAGCGCTGCACTGTCGGAGGGGCAGTACTGAGGGAGCGCTGCACTGTCGGAGGGGCTGTACTGAGGAAGTGCTGCACTGTCGGAGGGGCAGTACTGAGGGAGTTCTGCACTGTCAGAGTGGCAGTAGTGGGGAAGCGCTGCACTGTCAGTGTGGCAGTACTGAGGGAGCGCTGCACTGTCAGAAGGGCAATAATGAGGGAGCGTTGCACTGTTGAAGGGGCAGTACTGAGGGTGTTCTGCACTGTCGGAGTGGCAGTACTGAGGGAGCGCTGCACTGTCGGAGGGGCAGTACTGAGGGCGTTCTGCACTGTCAGAGGGGCAGTAATGAGGGAGCGCTGCACTGTCGGAGTGGCTGTACTGATGGAGCGCTGCACTGTCGGAGGGGCAGTAATGAGGGAGCGCTCAACTGTTGGAGGGGCAGTACTGAGGGAGCACTGCACTGTCGGAGGGGCAGTACTGAGGGAGTGATGCACTGTCAGAGGGGCTGTACTGAGGGAGTGCTGCACTGTCTGAGGGGCAGTAATGAGGGAGCACTGCACTGTTGGACGGGCAGTACTGAGGAAGTGATGTACTGTCAGAGGGGCTGTACTGAGGTAGTGCTGCACTGTCTGAGGGGCAGTAATGAGGGAGTGCTGCACTGTCAGAGGGGCAGTAATGAGGGAGCGCTGCACTGTCGGAGGGGCAGTAATGAGCGAGCGCTCAACTGTTGGAGGGGCAGTACTGAGGGAGCGCTCCACTGTAGGAGTGGCAGTACTGAGGGAACGCTGCATTGTCGGAGGGGCAGTAATGACGGAGTGCTGCACTGTCGGAAGGGCTGTTCTGAGGGAGTGCTGCACTGTCGGAGAGGCAGTAATGAGGAAGTGCTGCACTGTCGGAGGGGCAGCACTGAGGGAGCGCTGTACTGTCGGAGGGGCCGCACTGAGGGCGCACTGCACTGTCGGAGGTTCAGTACTGAGGGAGCGCTGCACAGTCAGAAAGGCAGTACTGAGGGTGTTCGGCACTGTCGGAGTGGCGGTACTGAGGGAGCGCAGTACAGTCGGAGGGGAAGTACTGAGGGAGTTCTGCACTGTCAGAGGGGCGGTAATGAAAGAGCGCCGCACTGTCAGAGGGGCAGTAATGAGAGAGCGCTGCACTGTCAGAGGGGCAGAAGTGAGGGATTTCCGTTCTGTCGGGGGGACAATACTGAGGGAGCAATGCACTGTCGGACCGGCAGTACTGAGGGAGTGCTACACTGTCGGAGGGGCAGTAATGAAGGAACGCTGCACTGTCGGAGGGGCAGCACTGATAGATTACTGCACATGTCGGAGGGGCATTACGGAGGGAGCACTGCACTGTCGGAGAGGCAGTAACGTGGGCATGCTGCACTGTTGGAGGGGCAGTAGTGATGGAGCGCTGCACTGTCAGAATGGCAATAATGAGGGAGCGTTGCACTGTTGGAGGGGCAGTACTGAGGGTGTTCTGCACTGTCGGAGTGGCAGTACTGAGGGAGCACAGCACAGTTGGAGGGGGAGTACTGAGGGAGTTCGGCACTGTCAGAGGGGCGGTAATGAACGAGCGCCGCACTGTCAGAGGGGCAGTAATGAGGGAGCGCTGCACTGTCGGAGGGGCAGTACTGAGGGAGCGCTGCAGTGTTGGAGTGGCAGTACTGAGGGAGCACTGCACTGTCAGAGGGGCAGTAATGAGGGATCGCTCAACTGTAGGAGTGGCAGTACTGAGGGAGCGCTGCACGGTCGGATGGAAAGTACTGAGGGAGTTCTGCACTGTCAGAGGGGCAGTACTGAGGGAGCGCTGCACTGTCAGAAGGGCAATAATGAGGGTGCGCTGCACTGCAGGAGTGGCAATACTGAGTAAGTGCTGCACTGTCGGAGTGGCAGTACTGAGAGAACACTGGACTGTCGGAGGGGCAGTACTGAGGAAGTGCTGCACTGGCGGAGGGGCAGTAATGAGGGAGCGCTGCACTGTCGGAGGGGCAGTACTGAGGGAGTGCTGCACTGTCGGAGGGGCAGTACTGAGGGTGTTCTGCACTGTCAGAGTGGCAGTACTGAGGGAGTGCTGCACTGTCGGAGTGGCAGTACTGAGGGTGTTCTGCACTGTCGGAGGGGCAGTACTGAGGGAGTGCTGCACTGTCGGAGGGGCTGTATAGAGGGAGTGCTGCACTGTTAGAGTGGTAATACTGAGGGAGCGCTGCACTGTCGGAGGGTCTGTACTGAGGGAGCGCCTCACTGTTGGTTTGGCTGTACTGAGGGTGCGCTGCATTCTCGGAGGGGCTGTACTGAGGGAGCACTGCACTGTCGGAGGGGGAGTACTGAGGGAGCACTGCACTGTCAGAGGGGCAGTAATGAGGGAACACTGCACTGTTGGAGTCGCAGTACTGAGGGAGCGCTGCACTTTCGGAGGGGCAGTATTGAGGGAGCGCTGCACTGTCAGAGTGGCAGTAGTGAGGAAGTGCTGCACTGTCGGAGGGGCTGTACTGGGGGAGCGCTGCACTGTCAGAGGGGCAGTACTGAGGGAGCTCTGCACTGTCGGAGGGGCAGTACTGGGGGACCACTGCACTGTCGGAGGGGCAGTACTGAGGGAGAGCTGCACTGTCGGAGGGGCTGTACTGAGAGAGCGCTAAACTGTTGGAGTGGCAGTACTGAGGGAGCGCTGCACTGTCGGAGGGGCAGTAATGAGGGAGCGCTCAACTGTTGGAGGGGCAGTACTGAGTGTGCGCTGCGCTGTCGGAGGGACAGTACTGAGGGAGCGCTGCACTGTCGGAGGGACAGTACTGAGAGAGTGCTGCACTGTCTGTGGCGCAGTACTGAGGGAGCGCTGCACTGTCGGAGGGGCAGTACTGAGGGAGTGCTGCACCGTTGGAGTGGCACTACTGAGGAAATGCTGCACTGTCGGAGGGGCAGCACTGATGGCGCACTGCACTGTCGGAGGGTCAGTACTGAGGGAGCGCTGCACAGTCAGAGAGGCTGTACTGAGGGAGCGCTGCACTGTCGGAGTGGCAATACTGAGGAAGTGCTGCACTGTCGGAAAGGCAGCACTGAGGGCGCACTGCACTGTCGGAGGGGTAGTACTGAGGAAGTGATGCACTGTCAGAATGGCAGTAGTGAGGAAATGCTGCGCTGTCGGAGTGGCAGTGCTGAGGACGCGCTGCACTGTCGGAGTGGCAGTATTGAGGGAGCGCTGCACTGTCGGTGTGGCAGTACTGAGGGAGCGCTGCATTGTCGGAGGAACAGTACTGAGGGAGCATTGCACTGTCAGAGGGGCAGTAATGAGGGAGCACTGCACTGTCGGAATGTCAGTACTGAGGGAGCGCTGCACTGTCGGAGGGGCAGTACTAAGGGAGCGCTGCACTGTCGGAGCTGCAGTACTGAGGGAGTGCTGCATTGTCGGAGGGGCAATATTGAGGGAGCGCTGCACTGTTGGAGGGGCAGTACTGAGGGAGTGCTGCACTGTCGGAGTGGCAGTACCTCGGGGAGCGCTGCACTGTCGGAGGGGCAGCACTGAGGGAGCGCCGCACTGTCAGAGGGGCCGTACTGAGGAGCGCGGCACTGTCGGAGGGGCAGTACTAAGGGAGCGCTGCACTGTCGGAGTGGCAGTACTGAGGGAGCGCCGTGCTGTCAGATGGGCAGCACTGAGGGAGCGCTGCATTGTTGGAGGGGCGGTACTGAGGGAGTGCTGCACTGTCGTGTGTAAGCGGGTGGTGTGTGTGGTCAGCTTCGCCGCTGACTTATGAGCTGTTCGAATCGTTCCCACTCCCTTGGTTCTAGACCTTGGACTTATTTGGGGGCTGTAATGAAATTGCAGCAGACAACTGAATTTAGTTGAAAGAACTTTGATCTTTATTTGAGTAAGAAAATACACAACACAATAACCTTCACACTCTAAAAGTGGGGAACACTTCGGAATATACAAGGGAAAATTACATTAGACAGAATACTTCACCCCTCCCAATCCCACTACACTAACTAAGTTGGACTCCAGAGGACCAGGGATAATGCTCACCAAACGACTTCTTTTGACAGCTGTCGAGGTTTGCGATTTCGGGGTTCTCTAGATGTGGTGGATGGGGCCTGCCGTAGCCTAGATGCGGTAGAAGACTTCACCTGCGTTGCTGTTTCAGTCTCCACGTGTCCGCTGATGCGGTCGGGTGCGTATTGGATCTATCAGGTAAGTACCCAATTTCTTTTGGTCAGAAATAGAGTTTAGAGTCTTTCCATCAAATCTTACCCAGGGGTAAGTCAGAATAATTTGTAGAGTGGAAACAAACTTGCGAATCTTCGGTTTCTTCCAGGTTGGTTTCTTGTCGGTCGCGGTGGCCCAATATTACCTAGTTGCTGGTAATATTTTCAGTTGTTTGTTTCTTGGGGCCTTTGGTTGCCACGAGGTGTTCGATGATGTCTTCTCCTGGCTTGGACTCCTGATACTTTTGTGACTTGACGTGGCTCTTGAAGTCTTCTTCTCTTCAACACGAGCCGTGCTGTATCGAACAGACCGAAACCGAACTGCTCTCTTCTTCCGGACTGTACTGAACCGAACTCCTTGACCAAACGAACCGACTCACCAACCAACTGAAAAAGCAGGACCCAATTATACCATTTGAGGCCTTGCTTATCCGCCTGTCAAATCTTCTCTGGCCCATTGTCATTTTTGGCGGGCTCGTTAACATTAATAGTTTTTGAATTCTTTAACGGGTTTCAAGCTGGTCCCATCTATCTTAATTGGTTTAAGTTGGTGTGAATTAGTTTCGGGATGGTCCATCGAAACCTAAATTGGCTTTAAATGACTGTTTAATCTCTGGGTTGATGAGTGTTATATCCGAGTAATAAGGTCCAAATATAATTGATATAAGTGAGACTTCAGGAACTCAAAACTTTACTTTTAATTACACAGAATAAGGAGAGAACAGAGCTCTTACAGTTACAGGCATGCACTCTGTATTTCTTACTGCATGATGCAACCAACATGGAGGATGCTATGAGTCATTCTACCCATAATGCAATTTTACCTTAAGACTAGTAAATATAATCCTTTTGCATTTGTCTCCATCTGGTGGATAACTTAAGCATTACATCCAAGATTACTATATCCCCCCCCTCTTAAGTTACAATAATTCTTAACAACATTCTTAAAAAGTCCATAAGGAAACTCCTTTAACGATAGTCCATCCTGAACGAATCTAGCAGGTTGTGATCAATCTGTCTGGCGGCTTGTGAGACCTTGTTGAACGTCTTACAGTCAAGTCCCTGCTTGGTTGTGGTAAAGCCACCTGCTGCTCCTGAGCAGTACTCAGAGTATCTGACTCTGCTACGATGGTTTCCTCTTGATTAAGGGGTCCAGGTATAACTGTCTCTGTTCGTGATGTTGGTACCACCAAGGCATTTGGATAACTGGGGACCAACTTGTCCTCCAACATTTCCTCTGGAACCTCCAGTTCGATTTCCCTTTGTCTGGTCAGTATCTGATCTACATGTCTGCGTACTACCTGACCAGTTCCCAACATCAAAACTCTGCCCTCTGGAGCTGCACGGGTAGGTGTACCTGGTAGTG
Source organism: Somniosus microcephalus (assembly GCF_052327205.1). Lineage (NCBI taxonomy): Eukaryota > Metazoa > Chordata > Chondrichthyes > Squaliformes > Somniosidae > Somniosus > Somniosus microcephalus. Next base: position 21,107,186 of record NW_028225181.1, on the reverse strand, counting down.
GAAGACGGCTCAAGGCATCTGCGTTCCCATGGTACTTGCCCGCTTTGTAAACGATGACATACTCATATGCCCTCAACGTCACTGCCCATCTCTAGATTCGGGGTGACACCATCTGTGGTACTGCTTTCATCTCATTAAAAAGAGATAGAAGAGGTTTATGATCGGTGCATATGGTGAATTTCCTGCCATATATGTACTTATGAAACCTCTGTAACCCAAACATTACTGCTAATCCCTCTTTATCTAACTGGGAATAGCTTTTTTCTGCTGGGGTCAGAGTTCGAGACATAAACCCTATCGGTCTTTCTGTTCCATCTTCCATACAGTGTGAAAGAACTGCCCCCACCCCGTAAGGTGAAGTGTCACAAGAGAGAATGATGTCTTTCTCTGCATTGTAGTGCACCAACACATCCGAGGACAGCATCAGTTTCTTGGACTGTTCAAATGAAACCCTCTGTTCCTCTTCCCACTGCCACAGTGTCTCCTTGCACAGTAGTTTGTGAAGAGGTGCTAACACTGTTGACAAGTTTGGCAAAAACCTGTTATAATAGTTTAGCAGTCCCAGGTAAGCTTTTAACTCAGTCACATTTGTAGGATCTGGTGCCTCCTGCAGTGCTTTTACCTTCTCCTTGATTGGATGGAGCCCTGTGGCGTCCACTCTGTGTCCCAGGAACACGGCCTCATTTCCCATGAAAGTACACTTACTCCTCTTGAGCCGTAACCCAGCCTTATCCAATCTTTGAAGTACCTCTCTCAGAGTGCTCAGATGCTCCTGGTCGGTTCTTCCTGTCACCAGAATATCATCCAGATAGATGGAAACATGTGGAATCCCTTGCAGTACACCCTCAATTGTTCTCTGGAAGATAGCTGGACTAGATGAGACACCAAATGGCAAGCAGTTATAGGTAAACAAACCCTTGTGTGTATTTATGGTTACATACTTCTTGGATTCCTCATCTAGTGTAATCTGCAAGTAAGCATGACATATCCAGCTTCGTGAATTTCTTCCCCCCAGCCAGGTTTGCAAAAAGATCTTCAGTTTTAGGAATAGGATACTGTTCTAGTTTAGACAACCTATTTACAGTCAATTTATAATCTCCACAGATTCTTACCAAATTGTCTGGTTTTAAAACAGGTACAATGGGAGCTGCCCATTCTAAACATTTCACGGGTTCCAGAATGTTCTCCCGCAAAAGACGATCAAGCTCAGCCTCTACCTTTGGTTTCATGGCATAAGGCACAGGTTGTTGTTTAAAAAATCTTGGCAGTGCCTCCTTGTCGACATAAATCGTAGCTGGGGGGCCATTAAATGTTCCAAGTTCTTCCTTGAACACATTCTCATGTTCAATCAACACGTCTTGCAAAGACAATTGTTTGCCTCTCTCCATTTGATTTACTGCTCCCCAATCTAATTTACGTTCTTTTATCCAGCCCCGACCTAACAAATTTGGTCCAGAACCCGATACTACAACTACAGGTAGCTGTTACACGGTGTCCCTGTGTTTCACAGTTACAGTAGCTGTACCCAAGGTTGCCACTCGTTCACCGGTATAGGTTTTAAGCTTCATAGAGCAAGACTTTAACTCTGGAACTTTTGCACGGTTCCACAATTTTGAATATTCCTCCCTGTTCATTATGGTTACGCCACATCCAGTGTCCACCTCAAAGTTGACCTTAGTGTCATTTACTATCAGTTGCAAAGTGATAGGATCCACTTTAGGAATGTCCTCTACCATACTATGCATTATGAACACGTCATCTTCTTTCTCAGCTTCTCCACTGATGTGATGTGCTCCCTGTTTTTTCACTTCTCTTACCAGGTTTTGCTTTTCTCCCCCTTTAGGTTTGTACTCCTTTTCAGGGGCTTTTGCTCTACATGCACATTTTATATGTCCTTTTTTCCCACACTTGTGGCACTTTTCCTCCAGAAACCTGCATTCCCTTGCCAGGTGATCTCCATTGCATCTATAGCATGCCTTTAAATGCGCACGTTGTGGTGTACGACTCATATTTAACTTGTGCACCAGCGTCTGACCTGCAACTTGCTTTGTAGTAGACCAGTCACAACCTTGTATTTCTTTTACATCTCGGTTCGCTGTCTCTATTAATTGAGCAAGTTCCAACGCTTTTTCATACGTAAGCCCAGTCTCGGACAATAATCTCCTCTGTATTCGAGCATCCATTATCCCGCAAACCAGTCTATCTCTCAGCATGTCCTTCAAGCTGTTCCTGTAATTGCAATCATGTGCCAGTTTTCTCAACACCATTACATAATCCAACACAGACTCTCCCGGTATCCTGTTCCGTGAATTAAATTTGAAACGCTGTACAATCTCACTCGGTCTGGGATTGAAATGTTCCTTTAGCAAGTCCACTAATTCAGTAAATGATTTATCTCCAGGCTTTGCAGGACTGCATAAGTTTCTCAATAAACTATATGTCAGACTTCCCACCGAAGTTAGCAAAATAGCTCTCCCTTTTCCAACATCGACAACATAATTTGCCACAAAGAAATGCTCCAATAACTCACAGTACGCTATCCATGTTTGATTTTGAACATCAAAAGCAGAAATCTCTCCTACTTGAGTAGCCATGATTCAAATGCAGTGTTCTTGTATTTTCCCTTCTTCAAGTTGATATCTGTTAATCCTCATCGCCAAATGTTATATCCGAGTAGTAAGGTCCAAATAATTGATATAGGTGAGACTTCAGCAACTCAAAGCTTTACTTTTAATTACACAGAATAAGGAGAGAACAGAGCTCTTACAGCTACAGGCATGCACACTGTATTTCTTACTGCACGATGCAACCAACATGGAGGATGCTATGAGTCATTCTACCCATAATGCAATTTTACCTTAAGACTAGTAAATATAATCTCTTTGCATTTGTCTCCATCTGGTGGATAACTTAAGCATTACATCCGAGATTACTATAATGAGTAAGATTTGTCTTTTCCTGCTGGGGTCAGGGTCCCTTTTGTTGGTCAGTGGCATGTTCTGCATTATGCATACTTTGGATGGCTCTGTAGTTTTTGGCAGGAATGGCTTTTCTGCTGGTCTTTTATCATTATGTAAAACGACTGAAACAGTCCAGAATGTTCCCAGACAGTTTTGCTTATGCCAATATCCAAACTGCTCGTTTTACAGAGGCCCATCCCAATCCCTTTGTCACAGCCTTTCACAGGCCTGAACATGCCTTTTTTTTAAATAACCAAAATCCTGGGGTTTTGACTTTTGAGCCCCTTTTAGGCCCAATATTCTTATACCATTCTGACATGGTTTATTAACAGTTCAAAAATCCCTTCTTTAGGGTAATCTTCTTGGTTTTGGGGAATCTGTTGAATTTTGTGAATCTTACATGTGTCAGACAAGCAGAACTGAGGTAACGCCGCACTGTTGGAGTGGCAGTACTGAGGGAGCGCTGCACTGACTGAGGGAGCGCTGCACTGTTGGAGTGGCAGTACTGAGGGAGCGCTGCACTGTCGGAGGGGCTGTACTGAGGGAGCACCTCATTGTTGGTGGGGCTGTACTGAGGGAGCGCTGCATTGTCGGAGGGGCTGTATTGAGGGAGCACTGCACTGTTGGAGGAGCAGTACTGAGGGACCACTGCACTGTCAGGGGGGCAGTAATGAGGGAGCACTGCATTGTCAGAGGGTCAGTACTGAGGGAGCACTGCACTGTCGGAGGGGCAGTACTGAGGGAGCACTGCACTGTCGGAGGTGCAGTAATGAAGGAAGGCTGCACTGTTGGAGGGGCATTACTGAGGGAGCGCTGCACTGTTGGAGGGGCAGTAATGAGGGAGCACTGCAGTGTCGGAGGGGCATTACTGAGGGAGTGCTGCACTGTCGGAGGGGCAGTAGCGATGGAGTGCTGCACTGTCGGGGGGCAGTACTGAGGGAGTGCTGCACTGTCTAGGTGCAGTACTGAGGGAGCGCTGTACTTTCGGAGTGGCTGTACTGAGGGAGCGCTGCACTGTCGGATGGGCAGTACTGAGTGAGCGCTGCTCTGTCGGATGGGCAGCACTGAGAGAGCACTACAGTGTCGGAAGGGCAGTACTGAGAGAGTGCTGCACTGTCGGAGGGGCAATACTGAGGGAGCGCTGCACTGTCGGAGAGGCAGTAAAGAGGGCATGCTGCTCTGTTGGAGGGGCAGTGGTGATGGAGCGCTGCGCTGTCAGAAGGGCAATAATGAGGGAGTGCTGCACTGTTGGAGGGGCAGTACTGATGGTGTTCTGCACTGTCGGAGTGGCAGTACTGAGAGAGCGCTGCACGGTCGGAGGGGAAGTACTGAGGGAGTTCTGCACTGTAGGAGTGGCAGTAATGAGGGAGCGCTCAACTGTTGGGAGGAGCAGTACTGAGGGAGCGCTGCACTGTAGGAGTGGCGGTACTGAGGAAGTGCTGCACTGTCGGAGGGGCTGTACTGAGGGAGCGCTGCACTGTCGGAGTGGCAGTACTGAGGGAGTGCTGCACTGTCGGAGGGCTGTACTGAGGGAGTGCTGCACTGTTTGGGGGCAGTACTGAGGGAGAGCTACAATGTCGGAGAGGCAGTACCGAGGGAGCGGTACACTGTCGGAGGGGCAGTACTGAGGGAGCGCTGCACTGTCGGAGGAGCAGTACTGAGGGAATGCTGCACTGTCAGAGGGTCAGTACTGAGGGAGCGCTGCAGTATCAGAGGGGCAGTACTGAGGGAGCGCTGCACTGTCGGAGAGGCATTACTGAGGGAGCACTGCACTTTTGGAGGGTTAGTACTGAGGGAGCACTGCACTGTCGGAGGTGCAGTACTGAGGGAGCGCTGCACTGTCGGAGGGGCAGTACTGGGGGAGCACTGCACTGTCGGAGGGGCAGTACTGAGGGAGCGCTGCACTTTTGGAGGGGCAGTACTGAGGGAGCACTGCACTGTCGGAGGGGCAGTACTGAGGGAGCGTTGCACTGTCGGAGGAGCAGTACTGAGGGAGCACTGCACTGTTGGAGGGGCAGTACTGGGGGAGCACTGCACTGTCGGAGGGGCTGTACTGAGGGAGCGCTGCACTGTTGGAGGGGCAGTACTGAGAGAGCGCGGCACTGTCGGAGAGGCAGTACTGAGGGAGCGCTGCACTGTTGTAGGGGCAGTACTGAGGGAGCACTGCACTGTCGGAGGGGCAGTACTGAGGGAGCGTTGCACTGTCGGAGAGGCAGTACTCAGGGAGCACTGCACTGTCGGAGAGGCAGTACTGAGGGAGCGCTGCACTGTCGGAGGGGCAGTACTGAGGGAGCGCTGCACTGTCAGAGGGGCAGTACTGAGGGAGCACTGCACTGTCAGAGAGGCAGTACTGGGTGAGCGCGGCACTGTCGGAGGGGCAGTACTGAGGGAGCGCTGCACTGTCGGAGAGGCAGTACTGAGTGAGTGCGGCACTGTCGGAGGGCAGTACTGAGTGAGCGCGGCACTGTCAGAGAGGCAGTACTGAGGGAGCACTGTGCTGTTGAAGGGGCTGTACTGAGGGAGTGCTGCACTGTCGGTGTTGCTAGTTTAGGATGAGGCGTTAATTCAAAGTCCCATCTGCCCTTTCAGGTGGATGTAAGGATCCCATGGTGGTATTTTGAAGAAGAGCAGGGGATTTCTCCCGCAACCAACTAAAGCAGATGATCTGATCATTTATCTGATTGCTATTTATGGGAGCTTGCTGTGTGCAAATTGGCTGCCACATTTCGTACATTACGGCAGTGACTACCCTTCACAATATAGTACTTCATTGGCTGTAAAGTGCTTTTGGATGTCCTGAGATGGTGACAGGTGTTATAGAAATAGTTATTTGTTAATCTTCCACTGATCACTGGGTACAGAACTTTTTCCCTTGAAACTCGGAAGCTTTTTTCAGACATGTGTTGACGTGACGGAAAATATTGGTCACTGTCCTTTCGCATGTTGTCTCTTCCTTTCTTCTTCCTCTTCTTAGGCATTCCCTTGGAACCGAGGATGACTTGCTTCCACATTAAAAATGAGTTCTCAGCTGACTGATGAGTCCAATTCGGGACCTACAGTCTCTGTCACAGGTGGGGCAGACGGTGGTTGAAGGGGCGGGTGGGTGGGGTGCTTGGGTTGACGTGCGCTCCTTGCGCTGCCTGCGCTTGGCTTCCGCTTGCTCCCGGCGAAGTGACTCGAGGTGCTCGGCGCCTTTCCGCATGCTTCTCCTCCACTTTGTGCGGTCTTGGGCCAGAGATTCCCAGGTGTCGGTGGGGATGTTGCACTTTTTCAAGGAGGCTTTAAGGGTGTCCTTGAAGTGTTTCCTCTGCCCACCTGGGGCTCTCTTGCTGTGTCGGAGCTCCGAGTAGAGCACTTGTTTATGGGCGTCTTGTATCGGGCATGCGGACAATGTGACCCGTCCATCGGAGCTGATCAAGCGTGGTCAATGCTTCGATGCTGGGGATGTTGGCCTGGGCGAGAACACTGACCTTTGTACGCCTATCCTGCCAATGGATTTGCAGGATCTTGCGGAGGTAGTTTCTTACAGAACCTTCAGATGCCGGTTAGGCCAACGGCTGTGTGTGAATGCCAGTGTAGATTTAGATGGTGGATGAAGTCTGTTGAGGTTGTGCAGTTATTGAGAAGTGTCTTTGTGAGATGGGATCTTACCTTGACCAGCCGTGTCAAGTCATTGAATTCCTTTGCGGCACTGGAGCCACATCCTGGGGCCACGGCTCCTGGCTGAGACGTCCCGGGCGATCTGCTCCCACATGCGGAGCATCAGTTGCCTCTGTGGCCTCCTACCCCCCAGGGGGTAGAGTACATTCCTCCTGCTCTCTACCTCCTCCACCAGGACCTCCACTCCCGCTACTGGGCGACCTCTCTCTTGCAGCTCGAGGCATCCTTCCACTCCCAGCCAGCACACTCCACACCTTCAGTGCACCTGGGTGAGTGCAGGCAACAGATGCAGCTCCAGGAACATTGCATCTAACCAGGGCTTGGGTGCTTAAACCTGCGGTTCTCAGTTTCAGCGGCCGCAGGCAAGTTCAAATCATGACAGTCATCAATTAATCTGGAAATTGCATGCTAAATCCGGACTTTCAAACACGCGTTTCTTGCTAGCGCAGCAACCATTTAATTCCTGTTTCCACCAGATGGCCAAAATAACCACCCAGAACAGTGCACAGTGCTCCAAGTGTGGTCTAACCCAGGTACATAGAGACCAGAACAGTGCACAGAGCTCCAAGTGTGGTCTAACCAAGGTATATAGAGACCAGAACTGTGCACAGTACTCCAAGTGTGGTCTAACCAAGGTATATAGAGACCAGAACAGTGCACAGAGCTCCAAGTGTGGTCTAACTAGTGTATATGGAGACCAGAACTGTGCACAGTGCTCCAAGTGTGGTCTAACCAAGGTATATAGAGACGAGAACAGTGCACAGAGCTCCAAGTGTGGTCTAACTAGTGTATATGGAGACCAGAACTGTGCACAGTACACCAAGTGTGGTCTAACCAAGGTATATGGAGACCAGAACTGTGCACAGTACTCCAGGAGTGGTCTAACCAAGGTATATGGAGACCAGAACTGTGCACAGTGCTCCAAGTGTGTTCTAACCAGGTTATATGGAGACCAGAACTGTGCACATTGCTCCATGTGTGGTCTAACAAAGGTATATGGAGACCAGAATTGCGCACAGTGCTCCAAGTGTGGTCTAACTGAGGTATATGGAGACTAGAACTGTGCACAGTGCCCCAAGTGTTGTCTAACCAAGGTATATGGAGACCAGAACTGTGCACAGTATTCCAAGTGTGGTCTAACCAAGGTATATGGAGACCAGAACTGAGCAGTACACCGAGTGTGGTCTAACCAAGGTTTATGGAGACCAGAACTGTGCACAGTGCTCCAAGTGTGGCCTAACCAAGGTATATGGAGTCCTGAACTGTGCACAGTACTCCTAGTGTGGTCTAACCAAGGTATATGGAGACCTGAACTGTGCACAGTGCTCCAAGTGTGGTCTAACGAAGGTATATGGAGATCAGAACTGTGCAGAGTGCTCCAAGTATGGCCTAACCAGGTTATATGGAGACCAGAACTGTGCACAGTGCTCCAAGTGTGATCTAACCGAGGTATATGGAGACCTGAGGTGTGCACAGTGCTCCAAGTGTGGTCGAACCAAGGTAAATGGAGACCAGAACTGTGCACAGTGCTCCAAGTGTGGTCTAACCAAGGTATACCAAGTCCAGAACTGTGCACAGTGCTCCAAGTGTGGTCTAACCAAAGTATATGGAGACCAGAACTGTGCACAGTGCTCCTAGTGTGGTCTAACCAAGGTATATGGAGACCAGAACTGTGCACAGTGCTCCAAGTGTGGTCTAACCAAGATATGGAGACCAGAACTGTGCACAGTGCTCCAAGTGTGTTCTAACCAGGTTATATGGCGACCAGAACTGTGCACATTGCTCCGTGTGTGGTCTAACCAAGGTATATGGAGACCAGAACTGTGCACAGTGCTCCAAGTGTGCTCTAACCGAGGTATATGGAGACCAGAACTGTGCACAATGCTCCTAGTGTGGTCTAACCAAGGTATATGGAGACCAGAACTGTGCACCGTGCTCCAAGTGTAGCCTAACCAAGGTACATGGAGATCTGAACTGTGCACAGTGCTCCAAGTGTGGTCTAACCAAGGTATATGGAGACCAGAACTGTGCACAGTGCTCCAAGTGTGGTCTAACCGAGGTATATGGAGACCAGAACTGTGCACAATGCTCCTAGTGTGGTCTAACCAAGGTATATGGAGACCAGAACTGTGCACCGTGCTCCAAGTGTAGCCTAACCAAGGTACATGGAGATCTGAACTGTGCACAGTGCTCCAAGTGTGGTCTAACCAAGGTTTATGGAGACCAGAACTGTGTGCAGTGCTCCAAGTTTGTTCTACCCAAGGTATATGGAGACCTGAAACGTGCACAATGCTCCAAGTGTGGTCTAACCACGGTATATGGAGACCAGAACTGTGCACAGTGCTCCAAGTGTGGTCTAACCAAGGTATATGGAGACCAGAACTGTGCACAGTGCTCCAAGTGTGGTCCAACCAAAGTATATGGAGATCAGAACTGTGCACAGTGCTCCAAGTGTGGTCTAACCAAGGTATATGGAGACCAGAACTGTGCACAGTGCTCCAAGAGTGATCTAACCAAGGTATATGGAGATCAGAACTGTGCACAGTGCTCCAAGTGTGGGCTAACCAAGGTATATGGAGCCCAGAACTGTGCACAGTGTTCCAAGTGTGGTCTAACCAAGGTACATGGAGGCCTGAACTGTGCACAATGCTCCAAGTGTTGTTCAACCAAGGTGTATGGAGACCAGAACTGTGCACAGTGCTCCAAGTGTGGTCTAACCAAGGTATATGGAGACCTGAACTGTGCACAGTGCTCCAAGTGTGGTCCAACCAAGGTATATGGAGACCTGAACTGTGCACAGTGCTGCAAGTGTGGTCTAACCAAGGTATATGGAGACCAGAACTGTGCACAGTGCTCCAAGTGTGGTCCAACCAAGGTATATGGAGACCAGAATTTTGCACAGTGCTCGAAGTGTGGTCTAACCAAGGTATATGGAGACCAGAACTGTGCACAGTGCTCCAAGTGTGGTCTAACCGAGGTATATGGAGACCAGAACTGTGCACAATGCTCCTAGTGTGGTCTAAATAAGGTATATGGAGACCAGAACTGTGCACAGTGCTCCAAGTGTGGTCTAATCATGGTATATGGAGACCAGAACTGTGCACAATGCTCCAAGTGTGGTATAACCAAGGTATATGGAGACCAGAACTGTGCACAGTGCTCCAAGTGTGGTCTAACCAAAGTATATGGAGACCAGAACTGTGCACTTTGCTCCAAGTGTGGCCAAACCAAGCTATATGGAGACCTGAACTGTACACAGTGCTCCAAGTGTGGTCAAACCAAGGTATATGTCGACCAGAACTGTGTGCAGTGCTCCAAGTGTGATCTAACCAAGGTATATGGAGACCTAAACCATGCACAATGCTCCAAGTGTTGTCTAACCACGGTATATGGAGACCAGAACTGTGCACAGTGCTCCAAGTGTGGTCTAACCAAGGTATATGGAGACCTGAACTGTGCACAGTGCTCCAAGTGTGGTCTAACCACGGTATATGGAGATCAGAACTGTGCACAGTGCTCCAAGTGTGGTCTAACCAAGGTATATGGAGACCAGAACTGTGCACAGTGCTCCAAGTGTGGTCTAACTAAGCTATATGGAGACCTGAACTGTGCACAGTGCCCCAAGTGTGGTCTAACCAGGGTATATGGAGACCAGAACTGTGCACAGTGCTCCAAGTGTGGTCTAACCAAGGTATATGGAGACAAGAACTGTGCACAGTGCTCCAAGTGTGGTCTAATCAAGGTAAATGGAGACCAGAACTGTGCACAGTGCTCCAAGTGTGGTCTAACCAAGGTATATGGAGACTGGAACTGTGCACAGTGCTCCAAGTGTGGTCTAACTAAGGTATATGGAGACCTGACCTGTGCACAGTGCTGCAAGTGTGGTCTAACCAAGGTATATGGAGACCAGAACTGTACACAGTGCTCCAAGAGTGGTCTAACCAAGGTATATGGAGACCAGAACTGTGCACAGTGCTCCAAGTGTGGTCTAACCAAGGTATATGGAGACCAGAACTGTGCACAGTGCTCCAAGTGTGGTCTAACCAAGGTATATGGAGACCAGAACTGTGCACAGTGCTCCAAGTGTGGTCTAACCAAAGTATATGGAGACTAGAACTGTGCACAGTGCTCCAAGTGTGCTCTAACCAAGGTATATGGAGACCAGAACTGTACACAGTGCTCCAACTGTGGTCTAACCAAGGTATATGGAGACCAGAACTGTGCACAGTGCTCCAAGTGTGGTCTAACCAAGGTATATGGAGGCCAGAACTGTGCACAATGCTCCAAGTGTGGTCTATCCAAGGTATATGGAGACCAGAACTGTGCACAGTGCTCCAAGTGTGGTCTAACCAAGGTATATGGAGACCAGAACTGTGCACAGTGCTCCAAGTGTGGTCTAACCAAGGTATATGGAGACCAGAACTGTGCCCAGTGCTCCAAGTGTAGTCTAACCAAGGTATATGGAGACCAGAACTGTGCACAGTGCTCCAAGTGTGGTCTAACCAAGGTATATGGAGACCAGAACTGTGTACAGTGCTCCAAGTGTGGTCTAACCAAGGTATACGGAGACCAGAACTGTGCACAGTGCTCCAAGTGTGGTCTAACCAAGGTATATGGAGACCAGAACTGTACACAGTGCTCCAAGTGTGCTCTAACCAAGGTATATGGAGACCAGAACTGTACACAGTGCTCCAACTGTGGTCTAACCAAGGTATATGGAGACCAGAACTGTGCACAGTGCTCCAAGTGTGGTCTAACCAAGGTATATGGAGGCCAGAACTGTGCACAATGCTCCAAGTGTGGTCTATCCAAGGTATATGGAGACCAGAACTGTGCACAGTGCTCCAAGTGTGGTCTAACCAAGGTATATGGAGACCAGAACTGTGCACAGCGCTCCAAGTGTGGTCTAACCAAGGTATATGGAGACCAGAACTGTGCCCAGTGCTCCAAGTGTAGTCTAACCAAGGTATATGGAGACCAGAACTGTGCACAGTGCTCCAAGTGTGGTCTAACCAAGGTATATGGAGACCAGAACTGTGTACAGTGCTCCAAGTGTGGTCTAACCAAGGTATACGGAGACCAGAACAGTGCACAGTGCTCCAAGTGTGGTCCAACCAAGGTATATGGAGACCAGAACTGTACACAGTGCTCCAAGTGTGATCTAACCAAGGTATATGGAGACCAGAACTGTGCACAGTGCTCCAAGTGTGGTCGAACCAAGGTATATGGAGACCAGAACTGTGCACTGTGCTCCAAGTGTGGTCTAACCAAGGTATATGGAGACCAGAACTGTGCACAGTGCTCCAAGTGTGGTCTAACCAAGGTATATGGAGACCAGAACTGTGCCCAGTGCTCCAAGTGTGGTCTAACCAAGGTATATGGAGACCAGAACTGTGCACAGTGCTCCAAGTGTGGTCTAACCAAGGTATATGGAGACCAGAACTGTGCACAGTGCTCCAAGTGAGGTCTAACCAAGGTATATGGAGACCAGAACTGTGCACAGTGCTCCAAGTGTGGTCTAACCAACGTATATGGAGACCAGAACTGTGCACAGTGCTCGAAGTGTGGTCTAACCAAAGTATATGGAGACCAGAAATGTGCACAGTGCTCCACGTGTGGTCTAACCAAGGTATATGGAGACCAGAACTGTGCACAGTGCTCCAAGTGTGGTCTAACCAAGGTATATGGAGACCAGAACTGTGCACAGTGCTCCAAATGTGGTCTAACCAAGGTATATGGAGACCAGAACTGTGCACAGTGCTCCAAGTGTGGTCTAACCAAGGTATATGGAGACCAGAACTGTGCACAGTGCTCCAAATGTGGTCTAACCAAGGTATATGGAGACCAGAACTGTGCACAGTGTTCCAAGTGTGGTCTAACCAAGGTATATGGAGACCAGAACTGTGCCCAAGTGCTCCAAGTGTGGTCTAACCAAGGTATATGGAGGCCAGAACTGTGCCCAGTGCTCCAAGTGTGGTCTAACCAAGGTATATGGAGACCAGAACTGTGCACAGTGCTCCAAGTGTGGTCTAACCAAGGCATATGGAGACAAGAACTGTGCACAGTGTTCCAAGTGTGGCCTAACCAAGGTATATGGAGACCAGAACTGCGCACAGTGCTCCAAGTGTGGTCTAACCAAGGTATATGGAGACCAGAACTGTGCACAGTGCTCCAAGTGTGGTCTAACCAAGGTTTATGGAGACCAGAACTGTGCATAGTGCTCTAAGTGTGGTCTAACCAAGGTATATGGAGACCAGAACTGTGCACAGTGCTCCAAGTGTGGTCTAACAAGGTATATGGAGACCAGAACTGTACACAGTGCTCCAAGTGTGGTCTAACCAAGGTATATGGAGACCAGAACTGTGCACAGTGCTCCAAGTGTGGTCTAACCAAGGTATATGGAGACCAGAACTGTGCACAATGCTCCAAGTGTGGTCTAACCAATGTATATGGAGACTAGGACAGTGCACAGTGCTCCAAGTGTGGTCTAACCAAGGTATGTGGAGACCAGAACTGTGCACAGTGCTCCAACTGTGGTCTAACCAAGGTATATGGAGACCAGAACTGTGCACAGTGCTCCAAGTGTGGTCTAACCAAGGTATATGGAGACCAGAACTGTGCACAGTGCTCCAAGTGTGGTCTAACCAAAGTATATGGAGACTAGAACTGTGCACAGTGCTCCAAGTGCGCTCTAACCAAGGTATATGGAGGCCAGAACTGTGCACAATGCTCCAAGTGTGGTCTATCCAAAGTATATGGAGACCAGAACTGTGCACAGTGCTCCAAGTGTGGTCTAACCAAGGTATATGGAGACCAGAACTGTGCACAGTGCTCCAAGTGTGGTCTAACCAAGGTATATGGAGACCAGAACTGTGCCCAGTGCTCCAAGTGTAGTCTAACCAAGGTATATGGAGACCAGAACTGTGCACAGTGCTCCAAGTGTGGTCTAACCAAGGTATATGGAGACCAGAACTGTGCACAGTGCTCCAAGTGTGGTCTAACCAAGGTATATGGAGACCAGAACTGTGCACAGTGCTCCAAGTGTGGTCTAACCAAGGTATATGGAGGCCAGAACTGTGCACAATGCTCCAAGTGTGGTCTATCCAAGGTACATGGAGACCAGAACTGTGCACAGTGCTCCAAGTGTGGTCTAACCAAGGTATATGGAGACCAGAACTGTGCACAGTGCTCCAAGTGTGGTCTAACCAAGGTATATGGAGACCAGAACTGTGCCCAGTGCTCCAAGTGTAGTCTAACCAAGGTATATGGAGACCAGAACTGTGCACAGTGCTCCAAGTGTGGTCTAACCAAGGTATATGGAGACCAGAACTGTGTACAGTGCTCCAAGTGTGGTCTAACCAAGGTATACGGAGACCAGAACTGTGTACAGTGCTCCAAGTGTGGTCTAACCAAGGTATACGGAGACCAGAACTGTGCACAGTGCTCCAAGTGCGGTCTAACCAAGGTATATGGAGACCCGAACTGTACACAGTGCTCCAAGTGTGATCTAACCAAGGTATATGGAGACCAGAACTGTGCACAATGCTCCTAGTGTGGTCTAACCAAGGTATATGGAGACCAGAACTGTGCACTGTGCTCCAAGTGTGGGCTAACCAAGGTATATGGAGACCAGAACTGTGCACAGTGCTCCAAGTGTGGTCTAACCAAGGTATATGGAGACCAGAACTGTGCCCAGTGCTCCAAGTGTGGTCTAACCAAGGTATATGGAGACCAGAACTGTGCACAGTTCTCCAAGTGTGGTCTAACCAAGGTATATGGAGACCAGAACTGTGCACAGTGCTCCAAGTGTGGTCTAACCAAGGTATATGGAGACCAGAACTGTGCACAGTGCTCCAAGTGTGGTCTAACCAATGTATATGGAGACCAGAACTGTGCACAGTGCTCCAAGTGTGGTCTAACCAAGGTATATGGAGACCAGAACTGTGCACAATGCTCCAAGTGTGGTCTAACCAAGGTATATGGAGACCAGAACTGTGCACAGTGCTCCAAGTGTGGTCTAACCAAGGTTTATGGAGACCAGAACTGTGCACAGTGCTCTTAGTGTGGTCTAACCAAGGTATATGGAGACCAGAACTGTGCACAGTGCTCCAAGTGTGGTCTAACCAAGGTATATGGAGACCAGAACTGTGCACAGTGCTCCAAGTGTAGTCTAACCAAGGTATATGGAGACCAGAACTGTGCACAGTGCTCCAAGTGTGGTCTAACCAAGGCATATGGAGACCAGAACTGTGCACAGTGCTCCAAGTGTAGTCTAACCAAGGTATATGGAGACCAGAACTGTGCACAATGCTCCAAGTGTGGTCTAACCAAGGTATATGGAGCCCAGAACTGCGCACAGTGCTCCAAGTGTGGTCTAACCAAGGTATATGGAGACCAGAACTGTGCACAGTGCTCCAAGTGTAGTCTAACCAAGGTATATGGAGACCAGAACTGTGCACAATGCTCCAAGTGTGGGCTAACCAAGGTATATGGAGACCAGAACTGTGCCCAGTCCTCCAAGTGTGGTCTAACCAAGGTATATGGATACCAGAACTGTGCACAGTGCTCCAAGTGTGGTCTAACAATGGTATATCGAGACCAGAACTTTGCACAGTGCTCCAAGTGTGGTCTAACCAAGGTATATGGAGACCAGAACTGTGCACAGTGCTCCAAGTGTGGGCTAACCAAGGTATATGGAGACCAGAACTGTGCCCAGCGCTCCAAGTGTGGTCTAACCAAGGGATATGGAGACCAGTACTGTGCACAGTGCTCCAAGTGTGGCCTAACCAAGGGATATGGAGACCAGAACTGTGCACAGTGCTCCACGTGTGGGCTAACCAAGGTATATGGAGACCAGAACTGTGCACAGTGCTCCACGTGTGGGCTAACCAAGGTATATGGAGACCAGAACTGTGCCCAGTGCTCCAAGTGTAGTCTAACCAACGTTCACTGCAAGCTTATCAGGAACAGCTTGCATTTATATGGCACCTTTAAAGTAGTAAAACGTCCCAAGGTGTTTCACAAGAGCGTTTTTGAACAAAATTTGAGACTGAGTCACATATGGAGATATTCGGACAGGTAAGGGGTAGATCTTTAAGGAGGAGAGAGAGGTCGAGAGGCAGCGGGGTTTAGGGATGGAATTCCAGAGTTTAGGCATAACTTCAATATAAGTTATCTGCTTTTATGGAATAGTGCAGCACAGAAGGAGGCCATTCGGCCCATCGTGTCTGTGCCGGCGCTTTGGTGGAACTCTCCAAATAGTCCCACTCCCCCTGCTCTTTCCCCAGAGCCCTGCACATTTCTCTCCTTCGAGTATTTATCCAGTTCTGCTTTTGAGACTTACTATTGAATCTGCTTCCACCGCCCTTTCAGACAGCGCATTCCAGATCACAACAACTCGCTGCGTAAAACACTTTCTTCTCATCTCCCCCTCTGATTATTTTGCCAGGTACCTTTAATCTGTGTCCTTTGGTTACCAATTATCCTACCACTGGAAACAGTTTCTCCTTATTTACTCTATCCAAACCCTTCATGATTTTGAACACCTCGATTAAATCTCTCCCTTAACCTTCTCTGCTCCAAGGAGAACAATTTTAATTCTATTCCTCTGTTTTAATATTCTCATCCTCGTGTTCCAGACTGATACCTGGGATGGCAAGAATGACATATGAAGAGAGATTGGGTCGATCAGACTTATATTCGCTGGAGTTTAGAAGAATGAGAGGGGATCTCATTGAAACTTATAAAATTCTAACAGGACTAGACAGACTAGATAAGGAAGGATGTTCCCGATGGCGGGGGAGTCCAGAGCCAGGGGTCACCGTCTAAGGATAAGGGGTAAGCCATTTAGGACAGAGATGAGGAGGAATTTGCCAGCCGTGACAGGTCCGGTACGTCTAGATCTGTGTTTACGTGTTCAATCATACATGTTTTTCTGTGCTTTGGCAACATAAGATGTATCTTGTCATGCCAATAAAGCAATTTGAATTGAATTGAAAATTGAGAGAGAGAGACAGAGAGAGGGAGTGAGGGTGAGTGAGAGAGGGCGAGAGAGAGACAGGGAGAGGGAGAGAGAGTGAGTGAGAGAGGGCGAGAGAGAGACAGAGAGCGGGAGAGAGAGAGACAGAGTGAGAGAGAGACAGAGAGAGAGACAGAGGCTGCGATTTTGCCAGCCGTGACGGGTCCGGTACGGCCGGAGCAGACAGCGGCTGCAAATTCTGCACCCTTCTTCATCCAGCCTCCTCTGAACGATGATGCCCTGATTGGGTTTGTTAAGCCCACCCTGCGAGGTTTCCGGCCAATTAAAAGGAACCAGATCCGATGACGTCATCTGATGACGCGTCATCAGCCGGTTTCCTTAAAGGGACCATGTCCCCGTTGATTTTGACAGTTGAGCTGTCAGTGTTCAGCAGCATTGTCAACCACTGCACAGAGGTGCAGGGCTGCACCCAGGCTCTCCCATGGCTCCCTTCATAAGCAGCACACAGGGAGGTCCTCTCCCCTTCCGATGGGCTGAAGAGACCTCCCCAGGAGGCCAATGGTTGCACATTGTACAGGAGGACACAGGCAAGAATGTCGTCAGGAGAACCAGGCTGCAGTGGGGCAAATCTTTCAATGATCTCAGTAGCTCACGAAAAGTTACTGCAAAGCCACACTCAACCTCAACCTGCTGTGGCACTCATCACATCCCCATCACTCTGCCTCCCCTACCCTACTCCTGCACATCCTTACTCACACCAACTTACCTTGCACCTCCACCCATCCCTCTCTATCTACATTATCACTTCCCCATCTCACTAGCCACCCCTCACACTCACCCTCATCCTACTGCAGGCACACCAACTAACAACACACAAGGGGAGGCACTTGTGTGTTTTAGCCAATGGTTGTGTAAACTTTCTGTTGATGTGTTCTAGATCTGTTGCACTAAGCTCATGGTCTACAGAGCAGCAGTGATGGGGTCACAGTCTAAGGATAAGGGGTAAGCCATTTAGGACAGAGATGAGGAGGAATTTCTTCACCCAGAGAGTGGCGAACCTGTGGAATTCTCTACCACAGAAGGCAGTAGAGGCCAATTCATTAAATATATTCAAGAAGGAGTTGGATATATTTCTTAAGGCTAAAGGGATCAAGGGATATGGGGAGAAAGCAGGGACAGGGTACTGAATTTGGATGATCAGCCATGATCGCATTGAATGGCGGAGCGGGCTCGAGGGGCCGAATGGCCTACTCCTGCTCCTATCTTCTATGTTTCCATGTTTCTATGATACCCACCCTGCTATATGCCTCAGAGACATGGACCATGTGCTGCAGGTACCTCAAAGCACTGGCGAGGTACCACCAACGCTGCCTCCGCAAGATCCTGCAGATCCATTGGCAGGATCGGCGCACCAACGTCAGTGTTCTCGCTCAGGCCAACATCCCTAGCATCGAAGCTTTGACCACGCTCGATCAGCTCCGATGGACGGGCCACATCGTTTGCATGCCCGATACAAGATTCCCAAAACAAGCGCTCTACTCGGAGCTCCGACACGGCAAGAGAGCCCCAGGAAACGCTTCAAGGACACCCTCAAAGCCTCCTTGAAAAAGTGCAACATCCCCACCAACACCTGGGAATCCCTGGCCCAAGACCGCACAAAGTGGAGGAGAAGCATTCAGGAAGGCGCCGAACACCTCGAGTCTCTTCACCGGGAGAAAGCGGAAGCCAAGCGCAGGCAGCGGAAGGCGCGCACGTCAACCCAAGCACCCTACCCACCCGCCCCTTCAACCACCGTCTGCCCCACCTGTGACAGAGACTGTAGGTCCCGCATTGGACTCATCAGTCACCTGAGAACTCATTTTTAGTGTGGAAACAAGTCACCCTCGGTTCCGAGGGACTGCCCAAGAAGAAGAATGTGTTGTCAAACATTGAAATCCTTATTGTCACCACTTTGCCTTCTTGGACAGATTTGTGTGCACCTTTGAAAGTGCAGCAGGCGGTTAAGAAGGCAAATGGTATGTTGGCCTTCATAGTGAGTGGATTCGAGTACAGGAGCAAGGATGTCTTGCTGCAGTTGTACAGGGCCTTGGTGAGACCACACCTTGAGTATTGTGTGCAGTTTTGGTCGCCTTACCTGAGGAAGGATGTTCTTGCCATGGAGAGAGAATGTTACCGGGCCCTAAAAAGAGATTATAAACTGGCAGACTACCTCACGACCATCAGAGACACAAAACAGAGACAGACCCTCACCAGGTACAGACTAAGCGACCACCAACTGGAAATTGAAAAAGGCAGATACAAGAAATCCTGGCAGCCTAGAGAGAATAGAATATGCGATCAATGTCTGGCCGGCGAGGTTGAAACAGAAATGCATTTCCTCCTAAAATGCGAAAAATTCAACACATCAAGAAACATATTATTCAACAAGCTAAGCCAAACAACCCCAGATTTCAAGGAATTGGATGACCTGTCAAAATTGAGATTAGTCCTAGGAGAAGGAGACAGACCATACCTTGGGGCTAAATATGTAACAACATGTCACAACCTGAGGACTGTTTAAAATTAAGACTGTTTAAAATTAATATTGAACGTACCAAATGAAGTAGAAAGACTGTTTAAAATTAATATTGTTTAAAAGTAATATTGTATGTACCCAACAAATGTCAAATCGATTGACACCTACAGAATGTTGGAAAACTGTACCTTTTTGCTATGTAAGCTTTGGCAATATGGTTCTCTGTAAACTTTCATGCCAATAAAGCATTTGAACTGAACTGAACTGAAACTGAGTGCAGCAAAGATTCACCAGACTGATACCTGGGATGGCAGGAATGACGTATGAGGAGAGATTGCATCGATTAGGCTTATATCCGCTCGAGTTTAGAAGAATGAGAGGGGATCTCATTGAAACTTATAAAATTCTAACAGGACTAGACAGACTAGATGCAGGAAGGATGTTCCCGATGGTCGGGGAGTCCAGAACCAGGGGTCACAGTCTAAGGATAAGGGGTAAGCCATTTAGGACTGAGATGAGGAGGAATTTCTTCACCCAGAGAGTGGTGAACCTGTGGAATTCTCTACCACAGAAGGCAGTTGAGGCCAATTCATTAAATATATTCAAGAAGGAGTTAGATATATTTCTTAAGGCTAAAGGGATCAAGGGATATGGGGAGAAGGCAGGGACTGGGTACTGAATTTGGATGATCAGCCATGATCTCATTGAATGGTGGAACAGGCTCGAGGGGCCGAATGGCCTACTCCTGCTCCTATCTTCTATGTTTCTTAGTGAGTTCCAGTGAATGGTGAGACATAACGTTCCCCCCCCACCAATGGTGATGAGTGTGAAAGGAATGGCTTGGACATTGTAGGGTTGCTTTATGGTGCTGGTGTGGGATGGTGCCAACCTGGTGCATTATGTGGCTGCCAGGGTGTTCAGTGTTAAGTGAAGCAAATCTGGACATGGCGAGGCCATCGCTGGCCTCCCGGGCAGCAATGTGCATGGGTGATGATGCCCTGTGTCCTGTGCAGCATCAGTTGATTGTGGAGAAGGTTGTTTTTTTATCCGTTCATGGGATGTGGGCGTCGCTGGCAAGGCCAGCATTTATTGCCCATCTCAATTGCCCTCGAGAAGGTGGTGGTGAGCCGCCTTCTTGAACCGCTGCAGTCCGTGTGGTGAAGGTACTCCCACAGTGCTGTTAGGGAGGGAGTTCCAGGATTTTGACCCAGCGACGATGAAGAATCGGCGATATACTTCCAAGTCAGGATGGTGTGTGACTTGGAGGGGAACTTGGAGGTGGCGGTGTTCCCATGCGCCTGCTGCCCTTGTCCTTCTAGGTGGAAGAGCTCGCGGGTTTGGGAGGTGCTGCCGAAGAAGCCTTGGCGAGTTGCTGCAGTGCATCTTGTAGATGGTACACACTGCAGCCACGGGTGGAGGGAGTGAATGTTTAAGGTGGTGGATGGGGTGCCAATCAAGCGGGCTGCTTTGTCCTGTATGGTGTCGAGCTTCTTGAGTGTTGTTGGAGCTGCACTCAAGAAGGGTGGATGTTGGCGCTGCTGGTGTTGGGGCTGATCGTGTTGGGATTCTGAGGACCAAGGTGAGATAGATTCAAGGGCACCGATGCTGATGGAATAGATGGCAGGTGAGGTTGAGATAACAGAAGTAATCTGTCAATGTTGAGATAGGTTGTTCCAAGGAGGTGACAGTGGAGAGAGAGATTACTCCAAACACTTCAAAAGTGCATAAAGCTCAAAAGCAGCTTCCAAATACTGAAGGCTGAAGCTTCTGAGATTGGAAAGTGACCAGCTGTAAAATGGCAGCTTTTAAACCACTTTTGCAGCTGTCACCTAGTGACAGAAATGGAGAGTTGTTCAGAACCCGACGTACTTACCTGCCGTGATCCCCGAGCAACGGGAACCTCGTGGAAAACTTGGCAAAATGCTTTGGAGCTGGGAAAATGGGGATTTAATTGGTGTAAACACCCTCTCAACTAGCACAATTGAATGACCCGCCGCGTTGTGCCGTGTCTGTAAAGTGCAGGCTGGACCTGTAATGTATATACCTTTAAGGGGGGAACTATCGTTTACAGCTCATGTATACTGCAGTACTGGCAGTGACCACACCTGTATATAGCACTGAGTAGTAATCTGTACAGATCAGTTCCACTGTGAGCCACGTTGAGTAAACATCTGTTATACCGTTCTCCTGCAGTCTGTGTCTTATTATACACGGACACAACATTGGCGACAAGGCAAGTTCGAACCTACCTGCAACTCTGCATCACCTCCCGGGGATTCGTTCCTGGAGATCAGTGGATTGGAGGTCAAGGCCAGAGACTCGGGCGTCGACCACGGGCAACCGCCCAGTCATCCAGCAGAGACTCGAGAATTGCGGGGGAGGCTGTCGAGAGCCAGGCTTGGCTTTCCAGTCGAGGTGGTCCAGCGAAATGGGCTGGCAACAGGTAGTGCGCAGACCCTTCCCGGACAGCGGTGGGCTAGACCCGACCGAGCGGCACAGCAAAGGGCCGAGCAGCGTCGACGGGGGAGAGAGAGAGAGGGCAGAGCGCACAGGGCGCAGCCGGTGTTCAGGGGCCGAGCAGCGTCAAAGAGAGGGAGAGAGAGACGCGCAGAAACCCGCGAGGCGCCGCCATTGCCACGTGAACTGCCGAGAGTGGCGTTGGCAGCAGCACAGGAGAAGCGCACGATACCTACAGGGCACCGCCATTGCCACGAGAGCCGCCAGGAGCGGCGTTGGCAGCAGCGGGGGAGGAAGGAAAGCGCGGGAGACGCCATTTTAAGCCATTGGGAGATGCCATTTTAAACCACACACAAAATGCTGAAGAGTGGCAGTATCACCGCATTTGACAATGAAGTCGAAGATTGGACTACATATGTCGAACGAATAGAGGTATACTGCAAGGCAAATGAGGTGTCAGATGACAAGAAAGCGTCGGTATTGTTAAATTTAATGGGTGCAAAGACGTATGGTTTATTACGAAATCTAGTAACTCCAACTAAGGCAATGGAAAAGAGTTTTGAAGACATAGTAACGATACTACAGGAACATTTAAACCCCACACCGCTGCTGATAGCAGAAAGATTCAAGTTTCACAAAAGGAACCAGCATAAGGATGAAAGCAATGCTGATTATTTAACAGAACTGCGCAAGCTATCGAAACACTGCCAGTTTGGAACGGGACTAGCAGATACCTTAAGGGACAAGTTTGTGTGTGGGCTTCAAAGTGAAGGAACCCAGAAACGGCTTTTATCTGAAAAGGACCTTACGCTGGAAAAGGCGAACAAAAGAGTGATAATGACTCCGAAAGCAGGGAACTGAGTTGTCTGAAACTACATAATGTGATCACAACGGAGGATCACCGAACCATTTGGGTCACTCTCAAGATAGCAGGAGTCCAGGTAAAGATGGAATTGGACACAGGATCAGCTCTAACAGTCATAAACCGACGGGACTACGAGCGGCTATTCTCACACATACCCTTGAGAGACACAAAAATTATTTTGAAGACGTACACGGGGCAAAAAGTCTACCCCAAAGAAAAAATAAGGGTGACCATTATATATAACGGTAAGGAAACACCAAAACTAGACCTGTATGTATTGCAAGATGGAGGACCACCATTACTGGGACGTGAATGGATCCGGAAAATACAACTGGATTGGCATTCCATACAGGCACTGACTGTAGCTGACAAAAAGGATGACGACGTCAAACCTGGGCGACTGTCAAAGATACTAACTGACGCGAAAGAAGTGTTCCAGCAAGGACTTGGAACACTAAAAGGCATGACAGCGACGATTAAAATTGAAGAAAACGCAAGCCCAAAATTTTTTAAGGCCAGACCGGTACCTTATGCGATCCGCCCAGCCGTCGAAGCAGAGCTGGAGAGTCTGGAACGTTCAGGTGTACTGTCCAAGGTAGACTGGAGCGAGTGGGCTACACCCATCGTCCCTGTGATGAAAAAGTCGTTGAGCAGCACGCCTGGGGAACCAAGGAAGGTTCGCATCTGTGGGGACTTTAAGGTAACAGTGAACCCGGTCCTTCACACTGTACAATATCCACTTCCGCGGATTGAAGATATTTTCGCCTCGCTATCTGGAGGGAAACGCTTCACTAAGATTGATCTGGCCCAGGCGTATCTGCAAATGGAGGTAGAGGAAGCATCAAAAAAAACCTCACAATCAACACCCATAAAGGTCTCTACCAATACAACCGGCTGGTATTCGGGGTAGCATCAGCTCCGGCTATTTGGCAGAGGGCAATGGAACAAGTCCTGCAAGGGATCCCAGGGGCCCAGTGTTATTTGGACGACATCCTGGTCACGGGCGAAAATGACAGTGATCACCTTGCCAACCTGGAGCAGGTGCTCACTAGATTGCAGGAATATGGGCTCCGGGATAACCGCCCCAAATGCGAGTTTTTTTAGAAAACAGATCTCGTATTGTGGCCACGTTATCGATAAAGAGGGGTTACATAAGTCCCCAGAGAAGATTGAGGCAGTAGTCAAGGCTCCAGCACCGGAAAATGTGTCACAACCAAGGTCGTTCCTCGGGCTGGTAAACTACCACCATAAGTTCTTGCCAAATTTGTCTACAATACTACACCCACTGAACACCCTACTGCAAACTGGGGTGCCATGGAAGTGGAATGACGAATGTAGACGAGCTTTCCAGAAGAGCAAAACACTAATCACATCGAAAGAGGTATTGGCCCATTACAACCCAGCATTACTAATTTGGTTGGCTTGTGATGCGTCACCCTACGGCATTGGAGCGGTGCTGTCGCACAAATTCTCGGACGGCTCAGAGAGGCCAATAGCCTTTGCGTCATGATCACTAACCTCAGTCGAGCGTAACTATGCCCAGATTGACAGGGAGGCACTCAGCCTAGTGTGGGGAGTGAAAAAGTTCAATCACTATCTGCACGGGCAGAAATTCACCTTGCTGACTGATCACCAGCCTCTTGTCTCCATTTTTAATCCGAAGAAGGGCGTTCCGGCGATGACTGCGCAACGACTACAAAGATGGTCACTTTTTCTAGGGGGCGCACCAATATGAGATTGAATATAAGGGCACGAAACAGCATGGAAATGCTGATGGGCTATCACGCCTGCCACTGCCTACTGTGGAGGAAGCACCAGCAGTGGATCCTGTCGAAATATTCCATTCGACTATAGTTGAATACCTACCGGTAACTAACGCTTGTATCGAAAAGGAAACCCGAAATGACCCGACACTGTCTCAGGTATATGATTTGACGGTGAAGGGATGGCCAGCATATGGCGACTCACTGTTGCCAGCATTCTCTACAAGGAGAGAACAGCTGTCAGTGTGCCAGGTGATCTTGATGTGTGGATCCCGAGTGGTAATTCCTCCCAAGGTAAGGGAGAGAGTGCTCAATGAGCTTCATGAGGGTCATCTGGGAGGGGTAAAAATGAAAAGCCTAGCCAGGGCTTATGTGTGGTAGCCGGGAATCGATAAACAAATCGAGGACCTGACCAAGAGCTGCTCAGGATGCCAGAAAGTCCAAAATGCACCACCACAGGCCCCTCTACACCCATGGGAGTGGCCCTCATCTCCATGGCAATGGGTGCATATTGATTTTGCTGGTCCATTCATGAACTCAATGTTTTTAATAGCCGTGGATGCACACTCGAAATGGCCTGAGGTGATCAAAATGTCCTCCACCACCACGGAGAAAATGATTGCAGTCCTACGGACCATTTTTGCCAGGAATGGCTTGCCAGAACAGATTTGCTCTGACAACGGACCACAGTTTGTGTCCGAAGAGTTCCGGAGGTTCTTGAAAAAGAATGGGGAAAGGCATTACACATCCGCCCCGTATCATCCAGCCACAAATGGATTGGCTGAGAGGTTCGTACAAACCTTTAAGAAGGCAATAAAGGCTATGTACAATGACAACATTCCGCTGCAGCACAAGGTGGACAATTTTCTGTTCGCCTACCGGAATGCGACACATGCAGTCACCAACCAGGCCCCAGCCATGATGTTCTTTAACCGAAGGTTAAGATCTCGCCTGGATTTGCTCAGACCAAACGTACGAAGAGATGTTGAGAGTAAGCAATTCCAGCACATCCATGAGAAGCCAACAAGGAGCTTCAATATAGGGCAACCAGTCCTGGCCCACGACTACCGAACAGAAAAATGGCAGCCAGGAACGATATGCACACAGCAGGGCCCACTAATGTACACAGTGGACGTTGGGGAGAGCATCGTGAGACGCCATGCTGACCAGATCCTAGAGTCACAGGAACAAGTCAACCCCATGCCTCGCCCATACGTACCTGGTGATGGACCCGACGTACAGGTCGCATCTACCCCAGAAACAGTAGCATCGGAAGCTGATGAACCAACCGACGACAGGGGGCCAGAATCGCCTCCGCACCAAGAGCAAGACACTCGGGAAAGGCGGTATCCAGAAACGATCAGGAAGCCTCCCCAAAGACTGAATATATAAATAGACTATTTTCAGCTAATGTTGCATGTTAAAAGTGTTAATTGTAATTAGTTTGATATTTAATTGTTAAATGAGTGTTATGGTACTGTTAATCTAAAAGGGGAGGAATTGTAATGTATGTACCTTTAAGGGGGGGAACTACTTTCTACAGCTCATGTATACTGTAGTACCGGCAGTGACCACACCTGTATATAGCACTGAGTAGTAATCTGTACAGATCAGTTCCACTGTGAGCCACGTTGAGTAAACACCTGTTGTACCGTTCTCCTGCAATCTGTGTCTTATTATACACGGACACAACAGGACCGGCGCCAGGGACACTCACAAGGAGGCAGGTTCAGAGGGGGATACTGGCCCGCTGTCAATCTTTCAGATTTTACATATAGATACACAGATACATAGAAGATAGGAGCAGGAGTAGGCCATTCGGCCCTTCGAGCCTGCTCCACCATTCAATGAGATCATGGCTGATCATCCAAATTCAGTACCCGGTCCCTGCCTTCTCCCCATATCCCTTGATCCCTTTAGCCTTAAGAAA